>NC_138769.1:66890338-67290338 GCF_965119305.1 Pelophylax lessonae
TGAGAAACAAAAGTGATTTACAAAGAACTATCCATGTTCCATAGCAATGAGGCAAACACCACAAAAGTACAAAGGGGAATCTATATGAATAGCCAGAGCTAACCAAGGTTCAGAAAAGAATCAGAAGTTTTAACACAGATTGGAGATCAGTAACAGACAGGTAAGAGTGAGGAAAACAGCAAGAATTAAAAAGTAAATCTGGCAAGATTGAAGAAGTTGAAGAGCCAATTACTAAGTTTAATTTTTCCAGGTTAAAAAAAGCTTAATTTACTATTTTCTTTTCTTAGGAGCCTGCGGAGAATTGCACCTGTGATCAGCAAATCGGGAGAGCAATTTCAGGCTCCTGCACACTCTCAGTGCAGGTGTCTGTCTGTACCTCTCATATGGGCAGACAGTTACTGAAGAGCAGGAAGAATCAATGAATTATGACAACCTCACACTTCACTGAGAAGCTATTTGCCACGGTGACAGATGGTACATGAAGTCCAATAATTCATGAACATTTAGTTGTGAATAAATGGCACAGCTGTGTGGGTGTAGTCTCAAACAGTTTTTAAACTGTGACAGTGGGTCACAGTGACAGTGAGGATCTTCTACCCGCTGTCACAGGGAGGGGGGATTGGGGCGTTGTGGGCAGGTCTGGACCATGTTACACGTTACACCCTAAATATGGGTGTAATGTGTAACATGTTCCAAAAGGTGAACTTTTCCTTTGTAACAGAATCCTCCTACTACGTCAAGTGACAATTAATCTAATCCTAAAGACAAGCACCTTACTACTGAACTCTCTCCCAACACTTAACAGTATACCAAAAGTAATATCTTAGCTCTTACCCCTTAAAACCTAAAAGACTTAAAACTAGTCTCCAAAAACCTAACCCAGATAAACATAACACTAAAAACGAAATTAACAACAATCTTTTAACCTAAAGCCTAATACACACTAGGAGTTTTTTTTTAACCTAGCAGAGCTGAATGAAAGAAGACCTGACAGCTCACAAGGAGCCACTGTACTAACTATCCAATGTTAGTACAATGATCTTCCCAGCTGTTCTATTGTGTTTTGACAGGGGGAGGGCCCCCCGCCAGAGCACTCCAGTCAGCAATTTCAGCTATTGGCTGAGAGCGCTGATCGGGAGCCGATCGGCAAACCTTTTTCAGTCATGCCTCTTCAACAGAAGCTGACCGAATGGCCAGCTTTTGTCAGATCAACTCCAGTACGCACTGGCTGAATGTTGCCTGGCATTATGCCCATGTGTACTAGGCTTAGTACTAAAATAACCCATAAGGAATTTATATTAAAATGTGCGATCGAACTGCCTTTAAATCAAGGTCAAAATAATAACTAGAAAGTGACAAAATAATCACTAAATAGGTAAGTGTTTCATATATATAAAGTTTCAGTGCAAAAAAATTCCATAAATAAACATAAAAGGCAAAAAAGGCCAATGTAATAAATAATAAAGATTCTTATAGCTTGTGCAAACAAAAAAGTCGCTATTTGTAAGGTACTTCATAGGGATGACACCACAGTGTAATGCCAATTTACCACTTGTGCTCCTTCCACCAAGTGAAATGCAAGCTCACATCAATTATAGACCCCTAAAGGTCCACAAAGCATAAACACAGATCAATCTGATGGACCAAACTCTGGTGTTCAGGTTCCTTTAAGAACAATGGAATTCCCTCTTCAAGATAGCTCCACACAGCTCACACATAGGTCATAGGCAACAAACAGAAAAAAACAGCTTCCAATAGTGCAGCACCTGGGTTATTAAGCTCAACGCACTTCACACAACCCACTTCATAAAATGTACTCACATTTATTAGGTAATCAACAAGCATATAAAAAATCCAGCTTCTCACATGATCCAGTAAAAACTCCTGCCGCCAGGCTCCTCTGGAGGGGATTTATTATTGATTGCATTGGCCTTTTTTGCTTTATATGTTTGTTTATGGATTTTATTTGCACTAGCACTTTATATATGAAACACTTACCTATTTTAGTCATTGTTTTGTCACTTTCTAGTTATTATTTGTACCTTGATTTAGAGGAAGCATGATCACACATTTTAATATTAATTTATTGTGGATGTGGGAGCACATTTGGTGATTGCAGCAGCTGCACCCTGTAATTTCTTAACTTCTACCTATAGGTGGCAGCGTGCTACTACCACATTTATATACTAAGGGATTGAACTATTTTTTACAGTTACCTGGACAGCTACTTGAAGCTACACAAGAGAATTTTCTGCTAATAAGATTGCTAGCAATTTAAACATTAGTTGTAGTAAATAATCGCTACACAAAATGAACAAATGGCTCCCTATGAAGTAGGGTACACATACAGCATCTTGCAGTGATCGATTGCACATAAAAGACTTGATTGCTAATATATACTTTTTGTGGAATCTGCTCCATAGGGAGACATTTTTACCATTTGTAAAGTAATAATTTGCTATACCTAGGGAATACATCCCTGGCAGCTTTATTAGCAAGCTTAAACCACTAAAATCCCCTGTGTAGCCCCAGTCTATTCAGTTGAAAATACTAGTTAAACCCCTGAGTAACCTACAGGCTGGCAGTTGCAAAGAAAAACCTCCTTTATAGTATATGTTAATGTACTAAGATTTTTTATTCTATTTTAAATAGAAAGATGATGAAGCAACATAATTATTGGTATACTGTATACTATAGAACAGCGTAGACTGTGAATTGTACAACATACACAAGAACACAAGAAGACTTGTCAGCCCTACAGTTGTAAGATCCATATCCCCACCTGCACTAATCATGCAGTAAGCTGAAACACTGCAATAAAGTAAAAAAAAAAACTACTTAGCTAGAAATTATATTACTTTTCTTCTTCCATCTCTGTGCTTTTTTTTCTACCTCAATCAACATGCATAATATATAGAACACTTTGACACCTGTAGGAATATAACATTAGCTCACACATCCGACATTCACTTTAGTCCATTACAGATGCAAATTGTTTATTGCTGGAAAATGCATTCATGAAAATACTTTCTTATTTGATATCACGGTAGCAGAGAAACATGCCTGTAGACATTTATAGAATTTGTCATGATTCACTAGTTCTTTTCTATACAGCTGCACAACATCTGCAAGAGCCTAGAAAATAGAGGTTCACACAGCACTGTAAACAAAAACAACACAGTATATTATTGAAAAAAAAGTCACTCAATGTACAGTGAAACAGGCTATGTATTTTATCTTCAGACACAAAGACGCTGATTCATTAAAATGAAAATGAGGAAAAGAATGGCACTGTTGCCAGTGGCAGCCAGTCAAGTTTCATCTTCCCCTTACAGAGAATTTTTATTGGATAGATTGGGCAACAGCTCTTTCTTGTGCTTTTATGACTCCCAGAATCAAGTTAGAAATACGACTACAGCCAAAAAAGCCTACTTGGCTGATTAGAAGTAAATAATACATCTAGATTACACTACTTCTAGTATCATGGTCCTCAATTATCTCCAGTTTGTAAAATTATTTATGTATATAATATGGTGCGTGGCTGACATTTATATAGCTACTATGGATAAGTGGAGACAGATGTAATGCAAACTTTGCTTGAATGTCTCCAACAGCTACCATTGACTCTAGTCTTTTACCTCAAACAAGCAACAGGAAAAGCCTGGTGGCTTAGCAGTCAGTACAGACACAATGAAATGAAACACACCCAAACAGAATTAGCCCCACTACCTCTTATGTAGTATAATGGGCCATACACACTATAAGATTTTCTGAAGACTTTTTCATTTAGACTTATGAAAGCCATATAATATGAGGTCAAACCTAAACACTTTCAATTTGTATGCAATCTGGCAGGCCCTTGCACTACATAGAAAAGGTAAATCTGAAGGAAATCTAACCACAAAAGTTGGATAGTGTGTATCCATCTTAAATCTAAGGTTGGACACGACTCTTCCTCTTAACCATTTCAGCTCTGGAAGGCTTTACCCCCTTCCTGACCAGGCCATTTATTGTGATATGGCACTGCATTGCTTTAACCTTCCTAGCGGTATTCCCGAGTGTGGCTCGGGGTTAAATTTCAGTGCCAAAAGCGGTAACCGCTGTATCCTGGTAGAGGGGTTACTTACCTTGTCACCGGGATCCAGTGATGTATCCCTGCGGTGTGTGGTGGAGGATATTCCTCCCTATCCTCTGTGTGCCCTGGCTTCTGTCTCCTGCGACGTGACGTTCGCAGGGGGTGGAACGGCGGCAAATTCAAATGTAAAACACACCAAACACACTGATACAATTCAAAATAAAAAAAAATTCACATTAGTTTGCCCCCCAGTGCCCTTTCCTGCAGTTTTACTGTACTTTTTATATATATATATATATATATATATATATATATATATATATACATACATACATACATACGTGTATATATATACATTATATGTATATATATATATATATATATATATATATATATATATATATACACATACATACATACGTATATACAGTATATACGCATATATACAGTATATATATATATATATATATATATATGTATACATACTTTAACTTATTTATAGTTTTTTATTATATTATAATTTATGATTTTGTGTTTCAAACTTTATCATACCCGAGATGTTATAAAGAAGCATGCACAGAAAAAATAAATCATATGTAAATAGTTGGTTTGGGCTGCTCATTCTTAAGAATTACATGCAAAATAATGGTACCGCTTTCAGCACCTAAAATCCGAAAGAATCATACCGCCAGGGAGGTTAACTGACAATTGCACGGTCGCCGACGCTGTACCCTAATAAAATGTTTGTCTTTTTTTCCCCACAAATAAAGCTTTCTTTTGGTGGTATTTTATCACCTCTGTGGTTTTTATTTTTTGCGCTATAAAACCAAAAATTACCGACAATTAAAAAAAAAAAGAAAACAATATTTTTTTAATTACTTTCTGCTATAAAACATACCCAATTAAAAAAAAATTAAAAATCTAATTTCTTTATCAATTTACGCCAATTTGTAATCTGCTACATATTTTTGGTAAAAAAAAATTCCAATAACTGTGTATAGATTGGTTTGAGCACAAGTTATAAGTGACACTTTCTGGGGACCAGTGACACCAATACAGTGATCAATGCTACGAAAATACACAGTCACTGTATAAATGACAATGGCAGGGGTGATCAAGGGGTTAAGTGTGCTCCTAGGGAATGCTTTCTCACTGTGGGAGGAGTGGATGCACTGGACAAAAAGAGAGATCTGTGTTTTAGCTTAGCTGTTTACATAGGCAGACCACCGTTCTGCCTTTCTTCCAAACAATCGGCAGGTCTTAGCGGCCATTGTGGCCCCTGGACCTGCTGATTGGCTCCTGCTGTGTCCAATCACACACTGGCACTCCAGCGGCGCATGCCCTAGATCACGTGCACAAAATCACGTATGTGTATGTGATTTTGTGCAGCTGGGCCCTCTTGCCGCAGTATATATGTGGTGGGCGGTCTGGAAGCGGTAAAGAACACTCAAAAAGTGGAGAGTTGCTTTTTATAGGGCACATCTGCAAATGTTGATTGTGCCCAATCAGTCTCCCCTGGAAAATGTACCTTTTGTTTGGAAATCCTCTGGAATGATAGCAGAGCACTTTCTGTGCCTACAGCTTTGCAGCTTTATATCTGCAGTGTGAGAGTCACTGTGCCTCCTACTACTAGTCTCATGAGATTTAGAGTGAGACTTCCTGATGTTGCTACTGTGTTGCCCATAGTCCTCCTTGTTGAAGAAGAAACGGTGCCCCAGGGCATGCCTGCAAGCCTCTCTCTGCTTGTGATTTATTATTTCTGTGGATATGAGCTTTCTAAAATTCTATTTTAGTTTTTTGATTATACCTCCATTAATCATCAAGCCACCAGTCATCAGGAAGGCAGTTTTAACACAAGAAAGTAAAGCCCCGTCTCTACAAAGATGGCCATCTCCACACAGAGACACATTATGCATGGTAAGTCAGTAAGAGGGAAAAGGTCAGCTGCAAAGAGCATACAGGCAATACTAATGACTAGTTTTTTTGCCTAATTTGGGCACACAGTCTACAGGTCATGTCTTCTTTTAGCAGCACATGCTTTTTCTTACCAACACTCCATCTGATTTAAACTATGTTACTCAATTTCAGCAGAAGAGATAAATAAAAATGAAGGAAAAAAATGTGAGTTGTGGGGTAAGCAGAAGCATGCAATAATTGCTAGTGATTATAATTTTGCTGGAGGTAGATTGACACATAGAGCACAAACAAAGCTATTTCTTGACTCTACAGTCCATTGTCATAAATCTGCAGAGAATGAGATAATGCCCACATATTGCATGTGCTGAAAAGTGTTTAAAGATTACTTTTAAGTGCCCTTGAACTCTTTTCACTACTGTATTTGCCCATAAGTGTCATGTAGTAGGCTAAGAAAAAAAAAAACAACATTGAGATCTGGTACCGTTGATGAAAGCCAACTATACACTAGACCGGCCAAATTCCAATCAGTGTGTAGGCTCCCGAACTCAAAAGTCACATTTTTTTAATTGACATGTTAAAAAAAAGGTTCCATAGATCAGGGGCTGCCGCCCATGGTGCAGTGCTGCAGTGTATGATTGTTTTTCTTGTATCCATCTATTAAGGTTACTTTGCGGTACAAACAAGGAAGCTCAGACCTCTTTCAGCGTGTAAATTTGCTTTTACTAAACAGAAACGCTGTACATAAAAAACTATTACAATATTAGGAAAACAATACAAGATTGGCATATATAACAAGCAAGATACCTAGCAAATAAGCAAAGAGCAAGATACCTAGCAAATAAGCAAAAACGATGGTCTGTAAACAGTAGAAATACGCTTGAACGTTACCTATCTCAGGTTACTGTGTGTTCATGATCTCCTTGGCAATGAGGACCCAAACTTCTATTAGCAGTTACTAGAGATCAGGCAAAGCATCTTCAGGTATAGCTTCTTCTACAGAACCTTCTTTATTGCTAAGACATTATAGAGTCCTCAATGCTATTACAGGAGACCCACCTTCCCTTTATAAAGGATAAGAAACCTCACAACCCCCCTTTTTGAGTCTCTCTAACTCTTCCCCAGGATAAAGGGATAGGGGTTTGGGTTCATGCGCAGTTTTGTTAATTGGTTTGGGGCTAACAGGAGGGGTCTGTTCTGTTTTCTCTAAATCTAGGCTGATGTTGTCTTCACTGGGGGTAGTGTTCCTAACTCTGAGAGTTTTCCCCAATATAAAGTATCTCACAAAAGTGAGTACACCCCTCACGTTTTTGTAAATATTTTATTTTATCTTTTCATGTGACAACACTAAAGAAATTACACTTTGCTACATTGTAAAGTAGTGAGTGTACAGCTTGTATAACAGTGTGCATTTGCTGTCTCCCTCAAAATAACTCAACACACAGCCATTAATGTCTAAACGGGTGGAAACAAAAGTGAGTACACCCGGAAGTGGAAATGTCCACATTGGGCCCAATTAGCCATTTTCCTTCCCCGGTGTCATGTGACTCATTAGTGTTACAAGGTCTCAGGTGTTAATGGGGAGCAAGTGTGTAAATAATTTGGTGTTATCGCTCTCACTCTCTCATACCGGTCACTGGAGGTTCAACATGGCACCTCATGGCAAATAACTCTCTGAGGATCTGACAAAAAGAATTGTTGCTCTACATAAAGATAGCCTAGACTATAAGAAGACTGCCAAGACCCCGAAAATGAGCTGCAGCACGGTGGCCAAGACCATACAGCAGTTTAACAGGACAGTTTCCACTCAGAACAGGCCTCACCATGGTCAACCAAAGAAGTTGAGTGCATGTGCTCAGCGTCATATCCAGAGGTTGTCTTTGGGAAATAAACGTATGAGTGCTGCCAGCATTGCTGCAGAGGTTGAAGGGGTGGGAAGTCAGCCTGTCAGTGCTCAGATCATACGCTGCACACTGCATCAAATTGGTATGCATGGCTGTCATCCCATAAGGAAGCCTCTTCTAAAGATGATGCACAAGAAAGCCTGCAAACAGTTTGCTGAAGACAAGCAGACTAAGGACATGGATTACTGGAACCATATCCTGTGGTCTGGTGAGACCAAGATAAATGTATATGGTTCGGATGGTGTCAAGGGTGTGTGGCAGCAACCAGTTGAGGAGTACAAAGACAAGTGTGTCTTGCCTACAGTCAAGCATGGTGGTGGGAGTGTCATGGTCTGGGGCTGTATGAGTGCTGTCGGCACTTGGGAGCTACAGTTCATTGAGGGAACCACCAATGCCAACATGTACTGTGACATACTAAAACAGAGCATGATTCCCTCCTTTTGCAGACTGGGCCGCAGGGCAGTATTCCAACATGATAATGACCCCAAATACACCTCCAAGATGACCACTGCCTTGCTAAAGAAGCTGAGGGTAAAGGTGATGGACTGGCCAAACATGTCTCCAGACCTAAACCCTATTGAGCATTTGTGTGGCATTCTTAAACAGAGGGAGGAGGAGTGTAAGGTCTCCAACATCCACCAGCTCCATGATGTCGTCATGGAGGAGTGGAATAGGGCTCCAGTGGCAATCTGTGAATCTCTGGTGAACTCCATGCCCAAGATGGTTAAGACAGTGCTGAAAAAAAGTGGTGGACATTTTCACTTAGGGGTGTACTCACTTTTGCTGCCAGCAGTTTCAAAATTAATGGCTGTGTTTTGAGTTATTTTTGAAGGGACAGCAAATTTACACTGTTATACAAGCTGCACACCCACTACTTTACATTGTAGCAAAGTGTAATTTCTTCAGTGTTGTCACATTAAAAAATATAATAAAATATTACCAAAAATGTGAGGGGTGTACTCACTTTTGTGAGATACTGTATGTTTCCACCTCTTTTGCAATTCTGCAGTAGAAATCCTATCTATCTCATCCTTAGCTACTTTTGCCTTCAATAGGTCCACCCACATTTATTTCCAAGACATAACTAGCCTCGTTTTATCTTCACCTCCTGTCTTCTCTCTAACATTCCCTTTCTTCTCTGTTCTTTTCTGCGTGTTCTCTTCTTGTCTTGCCCTGACCTTATCAAGTGTCCTGACAGGTTTTGTTTTAGTCTCTTTTAGCTCCCCCAACTGGATTAAAAGAGTATAAGCTTCAAGAATGCTGCTGTTTAATCCCAGGCCTCCCAGCAAGGACAATAAATGAGCCCTAAGATTAAATGGTGCAGACTTCTATAGCTTAGAGTGCAGAGAAGACTTAAAGAGTTCCATATCTGGACCCATTCATTCTGGAAATGTATTAAATCCGGTTATACAACTCATCTCACGTAACCTGGAAATATCCTCTCCTACTGATCTCCAGGAGTAGGTACTTCCCAGGTCACTAGGACTAGTGTATACTCAGACTATCCCATTTCTCACCAGGTCTAACAGTGAAAAATTCATAGTGAACTCTCTGGCTTTTCGCATGGCCTGACGCAATTGTTGATCATGAGGTAACACTCTCATAGCCTCTGCTTCCTTGCCTGACAAAACAACACTGTCTTCCCCTTCATCCCACAAAAGTAGGAGCCAATGTAATAGGGGTTCCCCGGACCTCTGTTTGTATTGTCTTGCCAACTCATGGAGTTCAGTTTGTGTAAACCCCCTTACTTATTCAAATTCCACATCTCTGGGGTTGTGATAATATACTTCCTCATCTGCCATATCATCTCTACTTATGTTGCCTTTTCCAATGCTTAGTAATAAGAGGTCTGGCATGCTTTTTCTTTCCCATTGGATGATCATCATTGGAAACATCAAACTCTATCCCATCATCTCCACTATCATTTGAGGAGAGCACATCCTCACAAACCCAGTTTTGGGATGTGACAATGGCACTTACTCTGACTTTACTAATAGGTTTATGGCCCTTCCTTTTCCTTAAGGCGTTAATTGATTTGGTCATGGTCATGCTGCACACCGCTCTTGCAAATCATCAGCCCAACTATCATTTAAACATACACACTCTTAAGCAACTGATAGCTGGCCTTTTAATCCCTTAATTTCTGCCTCTGCCTTCTCCCTTCTTTGTGATTCAGTACAGAGAGCATGAAGAAAGTACCAACCCACTGTGGACACTGTCCTCTTCTCTTACTTTACTTACTGTAAACCCAACCCCTTAAGAATAAAATCTACAAAATGATCTGAGACTTTATCACATCAAGTCTTTTTCAAGGGAGAAGCATACTTTGCAAATATTTTAGCAAAAGGCTCCCACTCCTTGTCTCTGGCCCAGATAGGCAAGCTACACACTCCCTTCTGGACACCAGACAAACTCTGCAGCCTTGCTTTTCCTAAGCTGCTTAAGCAGCATTTTTATCCAGCACATGCTATACAACCCACCACAGAAAAACAGGTCTGCATCAGTTTAACCTTAGTGCAAATTCTGGATGAGCCCCTGATTGTTTTGCTTGCGTCTATTTAGCAAGTTTACTTTGCAGTATAAGCAAGGAAACTCAGACTTCTGCAGTGTATAAATGTGCTTTTACTAAACAAAAATGCTGTACATACTATTACACTATTAGGAAAACCATACAAGACTGACATGTATAAAAGCAAGATGCCTAGCAAATAAACAGAAACTGTGGTCTGTAAACAGTGGAAGTACGCTTAAAGGTTACTTAACTCAGGTTACTGTGTGTTCATGATCTGCGTAGCAACAAGGACTCCATATTGCCTTAGCACCAAGTAAGGTCTGTGCCAGACCAGAAGTAGCTATACCTGAAGACACTTTCTTCTGATCTCCAGCAACTGCTTATAAAAGTTCGGGACCTCATTGCTACACAGATCATAAACACACAGTAACCTGAGTTAAGTAACTTTTAAGTGTATTTCCACTGTTTACAGACCATAGTTTCTGCCTAATTATTAGGCATCTTGCTTGTACATCTGTCAGTCTTGTATTCTATTCCTAAAAGTGTAATCGTTTTGCATGTACAGCATTTTTGTGTAGTAAAAGCACATTTATACACTGCAATAGCGAGAGCTTCCTTGATTTTACCGCAAAGTAACCTTGCTAGATAGATGCAAGCAACACAATGGTCAGCTTGACTCTACTAGTTAAAGTATAATTTCCTTTTACTAAACAAAATGACATTGTAATTGTTCTAGTAACATGTCAACAACAATGGGTTATCCTTGCTGAAAATAAATCTAATTTCAAATTAAATTAATAGAACCTCTTTAATTATCCATGAACTCTGAAAAATTTCCTGTCTCAAAAAAACATCCTCTGTTGGTGATGAGAAAAAGTTTTTTTTTTTTTTTTTTTTTTTACAGCCAATTTAGATACAGAGTCAAGCCAATTTCCTGGAAACTGATGTATTTTCCTTAACTATAGCTCATCATAGTGGTATTTTTATAGGCTGCAGTGACAAGTACCAATGGATTTTGTTCAGTGAAAGTACACGCTTTGCACATTAAAGTCACCACAAAACTTTTTTTTTTCGTTTAATTTTGGACACATTGTTAAAATATTGGAACCATGGTCAGGTTTTTAATGCTGTCTGCATCTGTGCTTGGGGGATTCACCCTCTGTAATCATCCTACCCACCATTGTACCTTGGGCAAAGAATGATGGGAAATTTAACTTTTTTATGATTATCATTGGAATGGAAACCTATTTCTTATTTCTTTTTAACTGTGTCTCTGAGACAAAAAGTGATCACCCTAAAGTGACACAGAAAGCAGATGAATGCCAGTCAGGAGTTTTAATTCTTCCCTGTTCTATCCAAAACAGATAGCAATTTGGAAGAACTTTTAATAATCTCAAAAAAAAAATAATAAATATATATATATATATATATATATATATATATATATATATAGAATACAGTACAACTCATTTGCTTGGATAGCTTTGGTCAAACATCTTAGATCTGTTTACAATATTGTTATTTTTAGTGGATCTCAGAGTTTGATGATAAAAAAAATGCATAACTGGATCAAATGCATATTTTTGTGCTGTTTTATGATGCATTGCTTTACCA
This sequence comes from Pelophylax lessonae, assembly GCF_965119305.1. Lineage (NCBI taxonomy): Eukaryota > Metazoa > Chordata > Amphibia > Anura > Ranidae > Pelophylax > Pelophylax lessonae. Next base: position 66,902,358 of record NC_138769.1, read on the forward strand.
TTTAAAGTCTGTAGACACAAGCCTGCAGGCAATGGCCTACAGGAGTCTTTGGTAATACAACCTTGAAGGTACAATGAAAAATGCTGTGAAAGACATTAACACATTAAGCTAGAGTCGACATATCACTACTTTAGTTAACTTCCAGTCAATATATGATATAAAATGTACCCAAACAGTACCTAAGTCACAGAAACATACTTACATATTAAAAAGTATTATATTAGAGTCAACAAATTGTTTCCGAAATCCAAGTGTTTATTAAGGTACCAGCTATATTTAAATATAGACTAATGAGCTTCTGAAAATGACTAAGGTGGAAATGCAACAATATTATCATATTCATGAGATCATTTGCATACTGTTTTAGTTAAAATGTTCAGTACATCATTTGTCAGCCTTGCAAGGTAGACACTTGGCCAGGCTTAATGAATGGATTTTTACAACAGTTCCTAAAAATATACACACTTAGTTTGCAATCAAATACTGAACTTAAATACAGTAATTACTGTTGTATATTCTGTTGCCCTTGTCTCTTAAGGTTTATTTATAAGTCCATTGTTAGAAAAAGAAAAATTGTAAGAGACAGAAAGATGTGCAAAATAGATAGAGTCAGGTCCAGTCATTTGGAATAAAATATTCAATATTTTCTCCTATAAACAAAGTCCATTATTTAGATGTTGTTTTCCATGGAATAAAAACTGTCAATTGAGCTTTTATGACTCTGTATATTAAGGAAAAGAGAAATTAGACTGCACATGCAGATAGAAAGAGCCATGCATTGTGCATGATGTGCTCAATATTTTATATGTATCATATAAAAATTTAAACCAATCAAAATCTTGAATAATATTGGCTTGTCCGCAAATATTTTTATTGAAAGGCTATTTGTTTCCTTCTAATAATGGCTATATTCCAGACAAGCCATGGCTTTCCTAATGATATTTTGTGATGTTGTGACAGAGTTTTAATATGTTTTTCACCTTTCTGAATTGTGTTCCAGAGGCTGAACTGTGATCTATCTCTGTACAAAGGAAAGGTAGCATCTCTTTCATCAGGCTCTGCCAAGAATCTTTCTAAAACTTCCTGTGGCACATTTTCTCTGATGTCACTGTGGGTGGATATACCCACTGACCATTTATTTATTTTATATAATAAATTGGAACACCAGAAGACAAGAATGTCACTTAAGACAGGCCACAAAACCTAAAGAGAGATATAATACGAGGGTTCTTCAAAAAGTTTCCACACTTTACAAAAACACTGCCCGCAGAACATAATACATAGTTACACAGTTAGTCAGAATAAAGTCCATCTATTTCAATAGAAAAAAATAAGTAAATATAATTAATAAATAGAAAGCCCAATATACATAACCCTATACCCACAGATCCAGAGGAAGGAAAAAAAAACATATAAAACATGGTCCAACTTGCTACAGTGGGGAATATTCTTTCCTGATCCCCCAAAATACAATTGGATATTTCCCGGTTCTTTGGTGTTATATTATCTCAAAATATCAATATCCCATTCTTTTTGAGCATTTAGTAATGCATCCAACTCTTTATAAAACAATCAAGTGAGCAGGCCAGAACGAGTTCTTGAGGGAGTCTATTCTATATTTTAACAGCTCTTACTGTGAAGAATCCCTGCTATATGTGGAAGTTACATTTATTTTCCTCCAGACGTAAAGAGTGTGCCTTGTTCTTTGTAATGACCTTAACCACTTCTGGACCAGAAGGTTTTACCCCCTTAATGTTTTGCGAGAGGGCACTGTGTTGATTTAACTCACATTTGCGCCGTTGTGCGATGCTGTAACCAAATAAAATTTATCTCTTTTTTCCCCACAAATAGGGCTTTCTTTTGGTGGTATTTGATTACCTCTGTGGTTTTTATTTTTTGTGCTATAAACAAAAAAGTGCGACAATTTGAAAAATAAAAAAAACTATTTTTTTTTACATTTTGCTATAAAACACGCCCAATAAAAAAGTTTAAAAAATATTTTTTTTCATCAATTTAGGCTAATAGGTATTCTGCTACATATTTTTGGTAAAAAAAAAATACCAAAAAGTGTATATTGATAGGTTTGCGCAAACGTTATAGCGTCTACAAATGATGCAATATTTTTATAGAATTTGTATTTATTTATTTATTTTTACTAGTAGAGGAAGCAACCAGCAATTTTTAGCGGGACTGTGACCTTGAGGTGGACAAATCAGGCACCCAACTGACACTTTGACACTTTGTGGGGACCACTGCACTAATGACACTGGCAGGGAAGGGGTTAACAACAGGGGTGATCAAAGGGTTAAGTGTATCCCTAAGGGGGGCATACTAACCTTGGGGGGATACACTGATTGGGGAAAGACAGACATCCTGGTTCCTGCTTAGCTGGAATAGAAGATCTCCATCTTGTCCCCTTGCAGAACAGCAATCTGCCTTGTTTACATTGGCAGATCGCAATTCCGCCTCTACCAGTGATGATCGCGGGTGGTCAGTGGACATCGGGTCCACCAGACTCATTGATTGACTTTCCCGCTAGCCAAGCACGGTGGGATCGTGTTTCCGGTGTTGCGATGGCGCCATCTAGTGGCTATTGAATGAAACGACGTACAGGTAAGTCATTTTGCGCAATAGCACCACTTTGCCTCAGTATATATGCGGCGGCTGGTTGACAAGAGGTTAAAGTGATTATTTGTACACCAAGTTCATTATATGAACCACTTGTGTATTTTTACATGGTGAGCATATTCCCCCTTCATCAGGTAAAACTGTTACCATGTATGCCTTTCAACTCTGTTTTTAACTGTTTGTAGTTGTGAATTTAACAATAAAGTTGCTGATAGACCAACGATAACTAGAATTCTGTATTAAAAATTGTTTCCAAAACTTTTGCCTGTAGGAGGTGTTTTCAAAAGGTTGCAAATGCACATCAGATTTTTCTTTAAAAAAAATGTATAAAAAAAAAAAAAAAAAAATATATATATATATATATATATATATATATATATATATATATATATTGTACTATTGTACTGTATAAACTGAATTGATAGCTAAAAAGAAAAAGGGAGAACACAAAGCTTCTACTGATTTTTTTCCCTGATTGGTTGAATGAGTGAAAATGAAAGTATGGATTTAGCTGCTCCCAGGGTACAGAGTAATTATTTAAATGTGCTTGTGAGATTCATTGGAACCTTAAAAAAAAAATGTTTCAATGTTAAACTTACAGTGTCTATTCATGGCTCTGTTTTGAATCTTGAACATAGAAAGAGCCGATTGATCTCAAACGGTCTCTAAACACCATTTCTCTCCTTGCATTTGCCCATTAGAAGCAACAGAGATCAACCTGTCCCCTGCTGCTAGGCTGCATACTCTGAAAACCTTAATCAAAGAAAGTGTGAGAATGATCAAAGTGTGAGAGTTTGATTCCTACATTCAATGTTTGACATAGCTGTGAACCACAGAAGAACAAGGGGCTTCTATGAAGACTATAAAGGACGAGGCAGAAAAAAATGTCAGTTGCTTTAATATGCCCATCTTGAGTTATAAAGACTAGATAAAACAAACAGCCTGATAAATGTCCTTGAAATGAGATAGCAATACCCACATATAGAAAAGTACTCTGTCAAACAGAACTACTGTAGATAATATCCGGCTTCCAGTAAACAAAGCAGGTAAAATACAAGGCCATATAGAGGATGAGGCAAAGGTTTTTATCAAAACCTACCTGTTCTTTTTCATTTCAGTCTATAACCACCTAAGCTCTTTTCTAGCCTAAGATTAAGGTGACTTTTGAAAAGGGTACAAGCTGTCTCTTGAAATCCATTTCTGTGGAGCAGCTGAAAATATCATCCCTGAATTTTAACAGTCAGGTATTATCTTTTCCACTCCTGGCAGGGCCAGTCATTAATAGGTTGTTTACAAAGGGGCCACCTAGTTTAATAAAACAAACGTAATTTCTATATTTGATGTTACTGTAAATTTTCAATGACCTTGACTGTTTAAACAAAAGTTTCAGAAAAGATAAAAAGAAGGTGCTGTGTATGTTGTTTGTTAATTAAGATTTACCTTTCTCGTGATCTTAACCTCATACGTAACTATTCATTTATTTGTTTGTTTAAAAATGGCCAGTACTGCATTTTTTTACCTTTTTTTGGTTAGGGAAATATGAAATGTTGCATATTATCTTGTATTCCCATTTGGAGCCAGCAGGTGGTGCTTTAGGCTTCAATTAACAGGTTTTCCAATTTCTGTTACCAGTTACTGGTTTGAAGTAGGCTTTCGAATTAAAGAATAAGTTCACCTTTTGGAACAAGTTACATGTTCCACCCATATTTGAAGTAAAACAGGTAACATGTTTCAGCAGCTGCAGACACCCCCCTCCCCACTCCCGCCTTCCCCAGGGCCAGGTATCGTCTCTGGGTGCCCGCTGTCATTTTTTGGAACTAACATAGCTGTGCGGCCGGCCACGTAGTTTGTTCACAGTACTCTGTGAATGGAAAACTACAAGTCCTGACAGTCTTTGCGGCTGTTGGCTTGTAGTTCTTAATGAACTACCACCTCGCTGTTGAGCTCGGTGGTAGTCCATTCATGTCAGTAAGTATCTGCTTGTCCAATACGAGGTATGAACAGATACATTGACAGGTCTACAAGAGTCCTACAGGGTACCAATGTTCTGCTGATTACTGGTGCAATGCTTTACAGGCTCCCAAAACAAAAAATACTACATGCACATTTTTTTTACCAGTGGCTCTGCTAATGTAAGCTAAATGATTCAGATTTATACAGCTGGCACAAGCTAGTAGAGACATTTACAACCTTCCAAAACCCCTTCCACACTCTATCTAAACTAAAAAAAAAAAAAAAGTAGAACTGCCCCCATGGGAGCTGCTTAAATTGGATTCCCCCTGTGTTACCCATAGCAACAGACAATTGAACTTATAACTTTAAGTCCTTGGCTCAGTCAAGAAACAGAACAGTCCAGGGGATTTGTTTTTTTTGTATTTTATTTTGGAACTGGGATGGGAGAAGGGATGAGTGGGATACGCCAATTAGCAACTATGCACAACTTGAGGACAACTATCTATCTGCTTCACTTTGCCACTGCGGTGGAGGTTTTAAATGATGAACAGTACATGAAGTCTCTCTCCAGGGTCTATCTTGGCACCCCCTTTCTGACCCACTGTGTGTGCTGGCCTTTGTCCACTCACTCTCCCTGGAGTAGTCCCCTTCCTGGGCAGACCCCTGGCAAGCTCCCTGGTACTCACGGATGTTGTTTTCCACAGGAATCTCTGCCACTGCTCCACCGTCAGTTTCCACAGGACCTTACAGCTCAGCCCCACATGTCTGGTCCACTATGCCGACTGCCGTTGACCACGTCCTCTCTGACAGGGGGATAGAAAGCCCTCACCCTCCTCCTGAGACTCTGCTTCCCCCCAAAGATGCCCTGTCACATGTGCACCTGGTTTTTATGAACAATCCCAGGATAAACTGTGGTTGTGCCCTCCCACTGGAACTGTCACAAAAGTCTGTGTGTCACTGACTTGGTTTCCTCCACTGTCCAACATGCTCCCCTATTGGATACAGTGGGGACACTCCCTCAGACCAAGTTAATCACACCTGGACACATGTAACAGGCAAGACTAGAAATCCAGCTCCCCTGATAAGCAGAAGAGCACACAAATGCTTTTACATAGCACCTGGCTAGGAGGGTGCTACAAAAAAAAGAAAAAGTGTTGGCTTCATATAAACTCTAAATTTACTTTCAGTCAAAGCAAGAAAAAGTACCTACATTTTTCTTTAAATCAGCCACCCCATAAATCTCTGCACAGCACTACTCAGGCCAGGAGAAGTCGAAACTCAATCAGGCACTACTGTATTGCACAGCACTGTCAGTCAAACACTAGGAGTTTACAGAAAGGGGAATAGGATGAGGATCATACTAGTGTACTGCTGTTCCTTCAGCACCCAGCTGATTTCTACATTAAACGTTATTGTGACACTGACGTGCAGACTGCAAAGCGGTCTCAAGTGGTGATGGACTTGCTTGTCCCGTCTGACAGTGGCATCTCAAAACAACACTAGGTAAACACAATTACAAATATTCTGGCATAGACAAAGTTCAAATACCTTTTAAACTATGCATTTAGTGGTTTGCCTGGATTTCAGCATCAAATAATATTTCAATAAATATTTGAAAGCCATGTCCTTCTAAAGAAATATAATGTAATGAAAAGTATAACAAAACATAATTTTCTTCCCATTATACAGTACAAGTTAGAAAATATTTGTAATTGAAAAGTTAAAAGTCCTAAGAGAATATAGAGTATGCATTATTTTTTTTATGTCTACAAGATTACTTAGCAAATCATGGTGATTGGCACAGCAGCACAGGTAAAAAAGCTAAAATGTTGAATTGTATGCTAATGCTACATATAATAGACTATACATTAGCCAGCCAACCATGAAAGGAGGAGAAGTGATTGAAAGGGCTCTGGTGCAGAATTTAGAAGCATAGCAACACAGCTGATAGAATCCCACACACAAGCTGTCACCCAGGCAGAAATAAAATGAATGACCTAAGAATCTCCAGAGGGGGGCCTAGGAATAGACTGACTTGTGTACAAGCTTCTCTTTCAGCTGAATCATACTTTCATGACCCTGCTCTGCCATTCCTACTAAATAAAACAGGGAAGAAAAAGAAAAAACCTCTGGGTGAAAACTTGCTGTCCGCAACCTTTCCTGTGTAGCTTCCCAGGACAACATTTAGTAATTGCAGATGTCAAAGTGAACTAAAACCTACAAGGACGTCTTAAATAGCTGTCTGTTGTAAGTTAGCAACACAGAAAGTTTTGTGGAGTGTATGAAGCAGAATCTCTACGGGAGGGAGGCACGGGAAGAGGAGCACTGTTTTATATATATATATATATATATATATATATATATATATACAGTAAAACCTTGGATTGCGAGCATAATTCGTTCCGGAAGCATGCTTGTAATCCAAAGCACTCTTATATCAAAGCAAATTTCCCCATAAGAAATAATGGAAACTCAGATGATTCGTTCCACAACCATTTATTCATAAATCCTTCAATTTATAGTCCATATAAAAAGATTATAGCCTTGCGATAGGTTGTGTAACCATAAAATGTCCATCCATAAATAGCCGCTTCCACAAGGGGATTGGAAGTAAAATCCAGCAGGAGCTACAGGGTAGCAATATGGTCATATGGTTCCATTTAATGAAGGTACAACATTTAGCAACTCACATGGTTGATGAATAAAACAGGCACATCTAAGTATGCAGGCATCCGGGGTAAAGCTGTCCACATAGACCATCTTCTGCACCGCCGGCTGCTAGTCTGTAATCATGACCGGGAAGACCACCCTGGAGTAAAGCGATCTGAAAGCGAGGGGCAGCATGGAAAGGATGACGTAGATGACGGTGCGGAGGATGGTCCTATGTGGACAGCTTTACCCCTGATGCCTGCATCCTTAGATGTGCCTGTTCCAATCATCAACCATGTGAATTGCTAAATGTTGTACTTTCATTAAATTTAATCATATTGCTACACTTAGAGGCGCCTCTCTTCTCTTTTATACTCAGCTGTGACTTGAGGCTACTTGTATATCAAGACATCGCTTGTATATCAAGTCAAAATTTATTTGAAAATTTTGCTTGTCTTGCAAAGCGCTCTTAAACCAAGTTACTCTCAAACCAAGGTTTTACTGTATATATATACACACAGTATCTCACAAAAGTGAGTACACCCCTCACATTTTTGTAAATATTTTATTATATCTTTTCATGTGATAAAACTGAATAAATTAACCTTTGCTACAATGTAAAGCAGTGAGTGTGTGAGTGTACAGCTTTTATAACAGTGTACATTTACTGCCCCCTCAAAATAACTCAACACACGGCCATTAATATCTAATCCACTGGCAAAAAAGTGAGTACACCCCTAAGTGAAACTGTCCAAATTGGGCCCAATTATCCATTTTCCATCCCCAGTGTCATGTGACTCATTGGTGTTACAAGGTCTCAGGTGTGAATGGGAAGCAGGTGTGTTAAATTTGGTGTTATCGCTCTCACTTTCTCATACTGGTCACTGGAATTTCAACATGGCACCTCATGGCAAAGAACTCTCTGAGGATCTGAAAAAAAGAACGGTTACTCTACATAAATATGGCCTAGGCTATAAGAATATTGCCAAGGCCCTGAAACTGAGCTGCAGCACAGTGGCCAAGACCATACAGTGGTTTAACAGGACAGGTTCCAATCAGAACAGGCCTAGCCAATGTTGACCAAAGAGGTTGAGTGCACAAACTCAGTATCATATCCAGAGGTTGTCTTTGGGAAATACATTTATGAGTGCTGCCAGCATTACTGCAGAGGTTGAAGGGGTGGGAGGTCAGCATGTCAGTGCTCAGACCATATGCCTCACACTGCATCAAATTGGTCTGCATGGCTGTCATCCCAGAAGGAAGCCTCTTCTAAAGATGATGAACAAGAAAGCCTGCAAAAAGTTTACTGAAGACAAGCATACTAAGGTCATGGATTACTGGAACCATGTCCTGTGGTCTGATGAGACCAAGATAAACTTATTTGGTTCAGATGGTGTAAAGCATGTATGGCGGCAACCAGGTGAAGAATACAAAGACAAGTGCGTCTTGCATACAGTCAAGCATGGTGGTGGGAGTGTCATGGTCTGGAGCTGCATGAGTGGTGCCGGACCTGGGGAGCTACAGTTCATTGAGGTAACCATGAATGCCAACATGTACTGTGACATACTGAAGCAGAGCATGATCCGAACTTGGCTGCAGGGCAATATTCCAACATGATAATGACCCCAAACACACCTCCAAGATGACCACTGCCTTGCTAAGGAAGCTGAGGGTAAAGGTGATGGACTGGCCAAGCATGTCTCAAGACTTAAACCCTATTGAGCATCTGTGGGGCATCCTCAAATGGAAGGTGGAGAAGCGTAAGGTTTCTAACATCCACCAGCACCGTGATGTCCTCATGGAGGAGTGGAAGAGGACTCCAGTGGCAACCTGTGAAGCTCTGGTGAACTCCATGCCCAAGAGGGTTAAGGCAGTGCTGGAAAATAATGGTGGCCACACAAAATATTGACGCTTTGGGCTCAATTTGGACATTTCACTTTAGGGGTGTGCTCACTTTTGTTGCCAGTGGTTTAGACATTGATGGCTGTGTGTTGAGTTATTTTGAGGGGACAGCAAATTTACACTGCTATACAAGCTGTACACTCACTACTTTACATTGTAGCAAAGTGTAATTTCTTCAGGGTTGTCACATGAAAAGATATAATAAAATATTTACAAAAATGTGAGGGGTGTACTCACTTTTGTAAGATACTGTATATATATATATATATACCGTAGTATATTTAAAATGTATACATAGAAACAATGCTTTGAAGACATGGAGATTCTCATGCAAAGGTGTATTAAGGTCAGTGGGGTTCATTCACAAAGCGGTATCTTATCGCATCCGAGTATGCGGCAAGATACTGCATAGCATCATAAAAACCACTACTAAAATACTGCATGAGTTATTTGATGAAGTCATACGGTATCTGAAAAGTGAAGGCCTGTGGTAACTGTCATGGTCGTTATGGAGCAGGCGGCCACCATGCCCTTACCAACTGAGTTAGGCTGTTAAGCTGAATGTAAAAATAAAATGTCGGCAACATTTGTTTATAAAAAAAACGGCATGACATCCCTGTCCCAATCCATTCCAGGCTCTTCAGGCTCAATTTATTTTTTTAAATGATGTGGAGTCCCCTCAAAATACAAACCAGATCCTTTATCCAAGCATGCAGTTTGGCAGGACAGAAGAGGGAGGGGACCAGCAAGCTGCCTCCTGAACCATACCAGGCCACATGCCCTTAACAAGGGCCTCTTCTCCACATCCCTAGATTATCAGAATCTGTAATTCCTCTTTAACAACGGGCACCCAGATCCCATTCCCCCCCAATGTCAATGAGTATGGGGTAAAAAAAAGATGTGTAGTGTAAAAAGAGACATTAGATAGTTATTGATAATTCCTTTATTAAAAAAAAAAAAGAAAAAAATGTCCCCTGGTGTGGATCCATCATCAATCACGAAGCTTGCCATCACCACTGACCCGAAAAAAGAGATACAAAAGAAAGGTCCTCTCTTACGAAGGCTATCGCTGTCTGACAGTTCTTAAAAAATGAAGGGGCAGGGCCAGCAGATGATGTCACCTGGCTGACGCCCCCTCATACCGCCATCGACCAAGCATGCCCCGTGACATTACCAGGGAGGTCACCAGGTGACATCACTGGGTGGCCCGCCCCTTAGTTATTTAAGAACTGTCAGATGGCAGAGCTTTCAGATGGTGGGAGCCTAGGGTGGGAGCCTAGGGCGGGAGCCTAGGGCGGGAGCCTAGGGCGAGAGCGGACCTTTTTTTTTTATTCGGGTCAGTGGTGGCGGCTTGATTGATGATAGATCCACACTGGGGGAGTTTTTTTAAATTATTTTTTACATAAAGGACGTGCAAAAAACTGTCTAATGTCTTTTTTAAACTACACTTTTTTTGGTGAATGAGTAGAGGTACTATGTACCCCATAATCATTCACATGGGGGGGTGGGATCTGTGGACCCCCTTTAACAGATTTCAATAAGCCCTCCATTCGCAAACCCCCATGACCACCAGCCATGGGGACAAGTTGTTTTGAGGGGCAGAGCCCCCTGCCCCAAAAAACCTCCCCATGTTGAGAGCATGTGGCCTGATATGGTTCAGGAGGAGGGTGCCAGCTCATACCCTCCCTTTCCTGACCTGCCAGGCTAAAAGCTTGGATAAGAGTCTGGTATGGATTATGGGGGGGGGACCTTAGGCCATTTTTTAAAAAAAAATTGGCATAGGGGTTCCCCTCGAAATCTATACCAGACCCAAAGGGCCTGGTATGGATTGGGGGACCCCACACAGTTTCTTCTTAATTTTTATTGCCGGCATTTTGTTTTTACATTCAGCTGTCAGCAGGAATCCTGATGACTCATTGGTTGTCTATATTCCCATCGCACACATTCCTTGAAAACCGGACTCATCAATGGTGGGTGCAGCAGTGATTACCAGCTGGATCCTGGAGACATCAAGAAAGTGTAGATATTCGCCAGCCCACCATGGATCTACAATCACCGTCCAAAGGCTTGGAGATTGTAGATTTATGGTGTGCGGTCGAATAAGTACACTTTCATCGGTTGTTAAGGATGCAGTGGCCACCCGCTCCTTAACAACAAGGTTCTTTACTAGTTGTTAAGGATGCTGGCGGCTGCCGGTTCCTTAAATATTGCATGCCTGGACCACAACTTTTTTACAGCATGCCTTTTTGTTCTTGTAAATGTACTTTTACTCCTGTTTTTTTCAGTATTTACCGAGCGTTTTTGCTTTATGTAGAAAATATGACATTTTCAGAATCACATGTGGTATTTGGGAAAACAACTAAATACCACACGCGATCTGGTTGTGTGAATGGAGCCTATGTCTGTGGGTCAAAAAGCATACTGGCTTCATTTTTTTCTAGTGCAAAACACTGGGAGGAATGCATGCCTTATATATCTTGTGTTTGCTGAGGAGCTGGTACATTTGTTTACTTCTTATATGCATTTTGGGGTGCACCTGAATGTTGATGTACAGTACATTGTTGTTAAAGCAGAACTAAACCCACCCAAAATTGTTAAATTCAAGGTGTGCCTTGAATGATGACTGTTACAGTTACTATTGTGCTTATGCTAGTTATTAACTGGACTGAAATATCAAGCCATTAAATGGCTGGTGTCATAGCTGATCCCATGTTCAGCACCATGGCAACTGCAAATGAAACAGTGGTTAAGATGTCAGCTTCCTTGGTTAAGATGTTAGCTTCCTTGGCTTCCTTGCGTTCAGTACCAGTGACAATGATCATGAGGACAAAGAGAGAAAGTAAGTCTCCCCAGTAGCGTTATTACCCATCTTGTATCATATGGGTTTGGATCAGATTTCAGAATGAAATGCTACATCACATTATGATTCAATTGTATTATTGTTTCTTCTATATTTTCCCAGCCCGTTTCCCTAGCCTGCCACAAGTAAAATGCACAGAGCCAAAAGTATGCCTATGTGCCTTGAAATTGCTGTGCTGGCCAACCAGAGCAATTACAAATGTACACAGCTTGTGTTTACATTTTAGAGCCTGACCCTGTCTCCTCTGCTGTTGACATTCTTCGTTCCTCCTGCCTAAACTTTTTCACAGATGTGAGTTACATTGCTCTCACTGATCACCAATAAAAGTGGGGCATCTTGACCACCAATGTAACAAGAGTACAGAAAATGAAAACCCATGTAATAGGGCATAGCCTAGCAAAACAAGGGACCACATAATCTGACCATCAATGTAAAGGGGGTCACAGGTTGCCATCCAACAATGTAAGGGGGCACATACACTGACCACCAATGTAAGGGGACACATAAATTGATCACCAATGTAAGGTGGGACAGACACGGGCAACCACTGTATGAGGCCACAGACACTGACCACCAGTATTTTTCTCCTATTAATCACCAACACCAGGCATTCTTTCCACCTAAAGACTGCTGCACTCTATACATTGTGTTGTACATAACACAGTGCTTACCACTGTACATTACATACTTCTGACCAAAGTGTTTACTTTCTCAACAGTTGCTGGTTTCTGATCATTTTATTGACCTTAAGTACCTTTATATCTGAATATCCATCTATTACCTACCTTAGGACCAGATCTATTAAGCAAAATTAGAAAAGATCCATGCAAACGTCCAGGTACTTAGAAATGCGGAGGTTACAAGTGCAAAGGTTGTTTGTATTGCCAATATATGAACTCCGATACTAGGATTAGATTTCTTAATGATAGGATCCATAGACCCCTCCATTTTGCCAATTGCAAGACAATTGGAGTGGTCTATCTCTTATCATGTCCCTGCGGATGTTTTTACGTAGGGAAAACTAAATTGGAGTTTCATAAAATAAAAATAGACATATACTCAGCATGAAAATGAGTGACCCTAATCTCCCATTGGGGAGGCATGTCAGAGATGTACACCAAGGCAAATTTCCAAAGATCAAATTTCTGGTGCTGGACCATGTGCATCTGAGCACAAGGGGGGGGGGATTGGGGTGACTGGAACAAGAAACTCTTTCAGCGTGAAACTCACTGGTTAATGACTTTGAAAGCCACCTTCCCTCCTGGCTTGAATGACATGGTAAGTTATAGGTAATATTCAAGGAGTTTATTGACTTGATGCTACACTCTGATTAAAAAGTGTTCCTTTAATTTTTTTGAACAGTGCATTACAAGTAGGTTTAGACTAAATGTACCCATGTTTTATTAGGCCATTCCCATAATCTAGTGTAACTAAGCTACACCCTACGTCATGTTTCTACTTTCCAGCAGTTAAGGTTAAGGTTGTCTGTGAGGCTCTTGCTTGTGGGTGCATGTGTGTGCATATGTGTGCTTGTATTTCTTTACATTAAATTAAGCACTGTAAACCATGTTTGTTGTTGTAACAGCCCTTAGCTCTATCCTCTACTCTACCCCTGTCCATTATTTAGGTTTAACAAATGTGGCAAACCTACTCCTCAATAGGGAAGATTGTTTTTTACCCCTCTAAAAAAACCCTTACACATTCTATCAAAAACTTAACAAAAGACAGTGCATGAAGCTTAGAAGGTAAAGCCCAACTAAACCTTGAATGTTTGACTGCTTTACAGTAATAAATGCAGAGGGCTCAACTGAGCTTTAATTCCTTTGTTTGATTTATAATGCTTTCTTCAGAACTGCAAGTGACCTGAAAGATAAACAGAGCATGGAATTCTAGCAAAAATAAGGAGCAGGTAAGGGCATGACTTATTTACGAAGACAGTTCCCAGGGTCAAAAGTATGCTTTAAAAATACACACACAATGCCAAAACTTTACAAGTATACATTATAAACAGTAGCCAAATGCCAGAATGACCTCAGACATACTGGAAGTAGGCCAATGCAGATTTTATAACCTATTACTTAATAAAAATGTCCTGACCTGACACTTGAAGTGAATTACATGCATCACCTAATAAAGCATTATGTACACATGAACATTCACCTACTATCTCATCACTTACTGCTTTCTCTTTTGAAGGAGATTAATGTTCTATTTATTTTAAAGTACATTCCTTCAGCCTTGAAGAGAAGGTGACATTTTACAGGAGGCACAAAACTGGATACAACTTTCTTTAAAAACTTGTATTTCGTATACTACTGTTATTTTCTATCTGATAAAATAAAAAAAGAATATACATGTATATATACGGTGTGTGTATGTATATATATATATATATATATATATAGAGAGAGAGAGAGAAAGAGAGAGAGAGAGAGAGAGAGAGAGAGAGAGAGAGAGAGAGAGAGAAATGGTACTTTGAATGTACTTCAAATACTGTTTAAATCAAATCTGTCACATGTAAGACAAGAGAATGTGCAGTTTGCTTTTACTTTTTATCGACAAAGAGTACTGAAAGAATGATATACACATAACTACTTCTTAAAATTCTAGATGCCTGGTTGTCACTGATCTGCAACAAGTATACAGAAACTGAGGTCAGAGTAAAGTCAGAACTCCTGATCTTTCTAATTGTTCTAGATCAGTGACTCAGAACTTGGTCAAGAGATTTATGTTCATATAGGCTTCGCCCTGTTACATGTGACTCTTTGAATAGGCTCATTACAAGTGAAATGCATCCGAGGTCAGAGTTCAGGTGGTCTGTCTTAACCTGAACCATTTATTAAATCCTCAATTATGTTTTTTTTTTTTTTTTTGAGTGCAGTTACCTTTCCTTGTCTTTCCCTCTACTATTAGTGGTGTAGGTCATCATTGGCCCCATATTTGTATCAGCAAAGGTTTTCCTTTTAAGGATGGATTCACTTTTATGCACCTATGTTACATCCTGTTGTCAAAGTGTGTTTTTGACATGCTTCATAATGCACTCGCAGTCATAGCCTTTAAATTGAACTGCACATGCATTAACGTGTGCTAAAAACATGTAGGTGTGAATTGACCCTAAGTGACATACCAAAGGTTATGGTGACTTTGGTCCAAATTTGTCTGAACTGACAGAACAGATTGTATCTTCTAATAAACTGTAACAGTAAACAGAAAACTGGTGGTGCTTGTTCTTTTTTGTTTTGAACCTTTAACCAGGCAGAAAAGTTTACATTAAAGTTTTTTTTTTCCCTGCATACACAAGCTATCGTGGAAAGGTTTACATAAGATAACATGGATTGAAGTGAGGTTTGGTACTTGGAATGGTGTACTGAGGAGATAGACTGAAGTAAGCACAAGCTACAGAAAAAAAACTGGAGGGAGATACAAATGCTAATACAAGGTGGCACATCTCACATCCCATTCTCTCTTAAGATTTCTTTCTGAATCTTTATTTCTTCCCAAAATAACAGCTGTGCTGTCATATCTAAGAACTCAGCTACATATGGCATTTTTTTAATCTCATGGAAGTAAAATAGTCTGTTTTGACAATTGTCTTATTTATCAAGTCCTAAAAGTCCACCTTTTACAGAAAAAAAGAGTAAATGCACATAAATGCACATATTTTAGCAGCAAATAAAATACTCATTGCAACCACGATCTGTGGATCTGTGGTTCTGTGGTGTAATGCCAAGCTTCTGCAGACACTTCCTGTAGTTCTATTTTTGTACCAAGATATGGACTTTCAATTAGAGAGCTGGAGGAAGTGCCAATGGACTACAAGTACAATGAAGACTGCAGTCAAAGACATAACTTGTAGTTAATTTATTCACAGATCCCTGTAAATGAATGACGAGACTAGGAGGGTGCAGTTTTGACGGTGGTGGGGGGGGGCTTCTCCTTTGTACTATGCTACATGATACACCCTAATCTCAGGTGTAACATTTAACATGGTCCAAAACATTGTGTTAACCTTTAAATTGATGTGCTTCCTATATAGCAATTGCCAGTAAGAAATTAATTTTGTTCTACTAAACAGTTAAGAAGCTCCGGTCTTACTGCATTTGAATTCTTTTAACCTGAGGTCTCAGCATGCTGTGGAAATAACAGGATAAGAACAAACTGGTGATTTAAATAAAACCCGTAATAAACCTGGGCAATATAAATTGAGCATATGCTGGAAAAACACATAAGCAGAGGTCACCTTCAGTGAAAATCACAGTGATAAAGTATTGGTAGATCAAGACACATAGGTGGCAGAAGATACATACAAATCCTCTTCTTGTAAATAGGTGGGGCCAAGCTCAACTATTACAAGAAAATTGGGACTTTGTGTTAGCTTTCTACATTTCCTGGACCTAGTGTCTATTTTGATGTGTAATTTACACTGAAGGTAACCTGCGCTTATTCATTTTTTTTTAAACTGTAAGCTCATAGTTTCAACAAAGTGCACCCATATTTTCTCCCTTTCTACAGATGTTGTTACATACCTGAATCCCAGGACAAGGCCTCCAGCATTTGTTTTTATCATTTGTGAAAAAAATATTTTGTGTGCTCGCTATGCAGTAGATTCCTATAGGCTTCTATAGGGGCCTGTCCTGAGGCCAGAAATGCTCAGAATGGAGGCATTCCAAAAGAAGTCTATGAGGAGCACAGGAGCAGCCAGCACAAAGAAGTATGCATCTGGGGAGAGTGAGGTGAGCTAGGTTGTTAGAGAAAAAGGGATAGGTGCACCAATGAGTTTGAGTGTTCCTGATAAAGCTCAGTGGAATGTGAGGATAAAGGAAAGGACAGAAATACAATTTCAGTCTCCCCTGGCTATCTAGTTCATCCCTTCTTAATGTTCTGTTAACCCCATGCCATTGCCACTCTGGTCCCTTTAAGAGGATCTAAATGCTGGGAGGTGGAAGCAGACTTTCATATCTTGTGACCAATGTGATTGGGTGTCACATGATCGGGAGCTCCTGATCATACGTATGCATCGGGAACTTATAATCACATCTTAGTTACTGTGCTGGGAGTGCACAATGAGAGCCCTCTCAGCACAGAAAATCCTTTCCAAATGGATGCATATACAGAATGCAGCTGCTCAATATTAAAATGCACCCCCCCCCCCCCCAGCAACCACATATATGTGTACAGCCAAAGAGAACAGGTTAATGCGATAGGTATGGTAGTTGTATTACCATACTTTTGGTGGCTGGGAATAGCCACATGGCGATCAGCCTCCAACTACATGTCTTTAAACTGAATTAAAGTTGAATGTATTATTATTCGGTTGCCTTCAGACAAAAATATAAATTGTGCTTTGTGGTTAGACATGTCCAGTTGATAGAATTTTGCTTCATGTCTCTGTTTATCCTAAATGTGTCTAATAAATATTCTCTCTGCATCACTGTGATAGTCATGACTCAGCTTTGGAATGACAGACAGTAACAACAGAGTTGTTGAGGGAATACTGTATCTGTTTTTTTTTGTCTTTTTATGTACTCTGTGTTGCCTCCAAGACCAGCCTAGTGATCTAAAACTGAAGACTAAAGCACTGTCTAAAGCCGAAGACAGCTGAAGAAGCAGAAAAATAGAGCATTAAAAGTACAGACTCATTCTACATTTCTGACTTTGATTTAAAGGACACAGTTTATGTGCTAAGTGTCTTTAATTTTAATCCTGACATATATCTTTTGCACCTGGCTGGGCCTGCTACCTAAATTATTAAAAATCGCAGTTTTCTCACTGGAACACTGCTCCTTTTCATTGGAGAATAAGAGGGAGGTTGCACAGCACAGAATAATGTGACATAAGGTTGCCTTTCAATCCAGACACATCTGGGCTGATTTACTGAGGAAGATGAGAAATGTCACCTTATAAATGTAAACTTGGCAACATGAAAAAGCTAATGCTGTGTTTACTTCAATAAATTAATCATATGGATGGAAAAAGCCTAATTGTTTTATTGTATATGATTCTATGTTCCTTGTAGCTGTATCCTATTTACTTAACTGAATACCTCTAAAAGAGAGATAACATAGAATTCTATGCCCATTGGAATGGAATGGTAAATATTACACTTCTTCTTCTAAAGGCTGCGGTTTAATAAATGGTCGCTTTAATAGCAGGATTATTGAGGCTGACAGTATGCAGTTGCTGCATGCACAAATATGTTGATAAGGGGGCCCTTTGGCCTGTGGACCTTCTTGGAACAAGATATTGAGGGACCTGACCCTGCGTCCCCCCCCCTCTCTCTCTCCTTGCCTGGGTCTGGGGTCCCCACACCATTTTTTTTCAATTTAGGCATGGGGTTCCCCCTAAAATCCATAGGCCTGTTATGGATTGGGGGGGGGATCACCATGCCATTTATTTCTTTTTTTACATTTTGGTATTTCCGGCAATGACCTGCAGCTAGGAAAATCAATTTAATTGTCTCTTTTTTCTTTATACATTTAGTTCCATATATATTTGGACACAGGCACAATTTTCAAACTTTTGGCTCTGTATGCCACCAGAATAAAATTAAAATGAAACCATCCAAATGAATTTGAAGTGCAGACTCTTAGCTTTAATTCAAGTAGTTGAACATAAATATCAAGTACAAATTTTAAGAACTGCAACCATTTTTATACAAAGTACCCCCATTTTCAGGGGCTCAAATGTAATGGGACAAATAAATATAATCATAAATAAAATGTTCATTCTTAATATTTTGTTGAAAATCCTTTACTGGCAATGACCCTGTGAACATGACTAAAGACTGAGTTTCTTCCTTTTTGATGCTTTGCTAGGCTCTAACTGCAGCTGTCTTCAGTTGTTCTTTGTTTGTGGGTCTTTCTGCCTTTAGTTTTGCCTTCAGCAAGTGAAATGCATGCTCAATTGGGTTGAGATCAGGTGATTTAGGGGGCCAGTGCAGAATATTCCACTTTTTTTCCTACAAAAGCTCCTGGGTTGCTTTTGCAGTGTGTTTGGATCATTGTCCATTTGTACTGTGAAGTACTGTCCAATCAATTTTGCTGCATTTGCCTGAATCTGGGCTGACAGTATATCTCAAAACACTGCAGAATTCATACACGTGTTTCTGTCTTCTGTCACATCATCAATAAACACCAATGACCCAGTGCCACTGGAAGCCATGCATGCCCATGCCATCACACTGCCTCCACCTTGTTTTACAGATGTAATTGTGTGCTTTGGATCATGAACTGTTATAAGCCTTCTCCACACTTTTTTCTTTGTGTCATTCTGGTACAGAAAAATCTTAGTTTCATCCATCCAAAGAATTATTTTCAAGAACTGGTCTGGCTTTTTTAGATGTTTTTTTGGCAAAGTCTAATATGGCTTTTCTTGCATGGTTTGCAGCTTGTGGTGAACCCTCTGTATTTCCTCTTGTTAAGTCTTCTCTTGATTGTAGACTTTGACAATGATACACCCACCTCCTGGAGAGTGTCCTTCACTTGTCTGGATGTTGTGAATGGGTTTTTCTTTACCATAGAGAGGATCCTGCGATCATCCACCCCTGTTGTCTTCCATGAATGTCCAGGCCCTTTTATATTGCTGAGCTCACCAGTGTATTCTTCTTTCCTCAGAATGTATCAAACTGTTGATTTGGTCACTCCTAATGTTACTGTTATCTCTCTGATGGATTTGTTTAGTTTTTATAAGCCTTACAATGGCCTGTTCCCCTTGCATGGACAGCTCCTTTTAAGGCATGATGTAGGTTCACAGCGATAGATTCCAAATGCAATACTGCACTTAGAATCAACTCCGGACCTTTTACCTGCCTAATTGAAATAAGGAAGGGGTAGCCTACACCTGGCCATGAAACAGCTTTTGATTCAATTGTCCAATTACTTGTGATCCCTTGAAATAGGGAGGGTGGCTATTCTTAACCTCCCTGGCGGTATGATTTTTCGGATTTAGGTGCTGAAAGCGGTACCATTATTTTGCTGATTATTTTTCATTATTTATGTAATTCTTAAGAATGAGCAGCTCAAACCAACTATTTACATATTATTTTTTTTCACTGTGCGTTCTTCTTTATAACATCTCGGGTATGATAAAGTTTGAAACACAAAATCATAAATTATAATATAATAAAAAACTATAAATAAGTTAAGTTAAAGTATGTATGTATGTATATATATATATATATATATATATATATATATATATACATAAAAAGTGCAGTAAAACTGCAGGAAAGGGCACTGGGGGGCCAACTAATGTGAATTTATTTTATTCTGCATTGTATCAGTGCGTTTGGTGTGTTTTACATTTGAATTCGCCGCCGGTTCCACCCCCCTGCGAACATCACGTCGCAGGAGACGGAACCCGGGCCACACAGAGCATTGGGAGGAAGATCCGCCGCCACACACCGCCGGGATACATCGCTGGATCCCAGTGACAAGGTAAGTAACCCCTCTACCAGGATCCAGCGATCTTCCTAGCGGTACCCCGTGTGTGGCTCGGGGAACCGCTTTTGGCACTGAAATTTGCGGGTGTCACATCTCCACACTCCCGGAGGAGCGACTCTCGCAGCTTCCTCGATGGAGAGTGTGACCCCCGCATGGTCAGACCAAGAGATAGTCCCAATCTCCGAGGAGGATGCCTTACTCAGTAGGAACCTATCCACCAGGAACATATCCAGTCTAGAGTAGGAAGTATGTCTGGGTGAGAAGAATGAGTAGTCCCTCTCTGTAGCGTGCTGACACCGCCAAACATCAAAAAGTTTTTCAGCATGTAAAAGATTCCCCAATCCCTGTTGGCGGCCCCGGGGAAACAATGCTTATTCCCAGCAATAGGTGCAAGTGCTCAGAGTAGTGATTTCTCAATCCGCTCTGTGGTGCTCAGTGCAGCTTGTTTCCACCGTGATAAATGGTAGAAAATACGTGATAAAAGCTGCACTGAGCACCACAGAGCAGGTTGAGAAATCACTACGCTGAGCACTTGCACCTATTGTCTTGGAATAAGCATTGTTTGCACGAGAGACTCACTATTTATTTATTTATTGGATTTTAATATTCTGAAAACTTTTTTGGACTTTTTCCTTGATATTTTCACTACAGTAACTTTATGGAATATTGTATAATCTTTTATATGAATTAATTTGTATATATCACCATATTGTCACAATAGTCACCTCAATTAAATTTATGTATGAATTTTATGTATATCACTTTATACTTTATTATTAACAATTTATTGCAATCAATTAATTTTAGCAAGCGCTATAGGTAGCCTATTATAGACTACTTACCTGCAACACGTTTATATTAAACTATTCACTCAATTAATTTATTATTCACATATTTATTTCTGAACACCGGGCGGGGGGCATATTCTCAAGTATATTCCTTACACAATAGTTCAAATGCCCTGCATTTTATTATAGTTTTTAAAAACTCTCCTGGGCAAATCTGCACATGAGTTCATCTGGACCATGAATCTCAAGCCTGCAAGATTCAACTAGAACCCACTGTATTGTGGAGCCTGAACCTCATCCCTAGGAGGCACACAATCTTTGGTGCCTCAAGCAATACCCCTGTGCTAGAATCACCAAATACATTCTTGTTTTACTTGTCCTAACTTGAAGCTATCATAGCTAAGCATTCCTTTCTTTTAGAATGGAGTGGGGAAGGAGAGATTAGATAAGTGGGGATGGCTGCCACAGCAGCCTATCGGAGGACATCACTTTCTAACCTGACCAACTGACTGTTTTCCCAGACAGTAGCAGGCTAGTGAGATCAGAAAACATATGTACATCATCAGGTTCAGAAACCTTTACTTTATAATATAAAATATGTAAATGTCTATTAGTGTAAATGTGTATTTTTTGTTTTTATAAATTCAATAAACTCATCATTTGGAATAAAACCCATTGATTTCAAAGCAGTGATATACAGCAAACTGGAAAGAAAACAACATTCCTAGACATATCTGTTGTTATTAGGGCAGCTTTGAAAGTCATTGATCCAAATGATTGCTTATCATGACTGAAAAAACTGTAATTTGGATAGATTAATATAAAGGAAGTTCACATTCCATAAAATAATCATTGAGTTAATCATGGAAATTTAACAATGGTTGCTCCTGGTGTAAAATTGATTAGCATTATCTTTTATAGGGATTTTGAACACCTTAGACTTTAGCAGGAAAATATTTATTTTACTTATCATAAAAAAAGTTGGAGAGGTAACATTTTCCTTGCTCAAATAAGCAATGAATAATTCTACTCTTCAGCTGATTCAGGTGCTTTCTGATTGTAATATTTTCATATTCATATTCTTATTATCAAGATTTTTGGAAAACATAATGCAAAAACTGTCTTTCCTTTGATATCTTTAGCAAAATACATAGATTTGTAATATGTAAAATAATATAACCAGTTGCAACCAATTTCCCATACCTTTTTTAATCTTTTTAAAATTTTAAATGAGCACTAAGTTGGTGTATGCAGGGTGTGCTGATAGGGTTTTATGCTAGGCTTGGATCTTAAGACTTTATAAGACCAAGAACAGTTGACTCTTCTGCACACCTGGCAGCTATACTAAATTTCACATGCCTTATGGTAATCCTTACACCTATTACTTACCAAATGCAAGTAAAACAAAATCCTCACTTTGCTTATGGAATAAATAATATCTTGCTGTTAAAAAAAAAAAAAGAAAAAACACTGCAAGTCTGTTAAAGTTGGAAAGTCCACTTAATTTATTTATTGTAACCCTGTTGGTCATTCTAAACATTTTAAAGGCTTGCCCTAAAGCAAAGAGACAACATAAAATGTACTAAATCAGTATTGCATGCTGACTTTTTCACTTTGCAAAGTGAATTTCCACCTATCTTACTGAATGACATGAGACAAAGTGAACATTCTCTTTAAAACAAACATCTAATTATGTGCTATGTGCAAGCAAATTTTGAAAAATGTGATACAGTAAACCCCCCTCCATTGCGGGGGTTACGTTCCGGACCCAGCCGCGAAAAGTGAAATTCCGCGAAATAGAAAAACCCTATTAAAATGCATTGTAGGCATGTTTATTTTACTGTCACTGTACGTGTAGAAGCATTTTAAGGTCTTTAAACACACTTTTAAAGCAATAGAAACTCATTTAAACACATAAAAGATACTAAGAGACATAGCAAGAGCTATGGAAAACACAAAAATATTTCATTTTTAATGATTTATATAGTAAAATAACATTACAAAAAAAAACGCAAATTACCGGGACCGCAAAAACTGAACCGCGATGGAACGGGGGATTACTGTATTTGCTTACACATGCTGAAGAGGAATAACGTCAATACAGCTTCCCTTCATTAACTTAGCCAGGGGAAAATTCACTTTGCAAAGAGGTAAAACTGTACTGACTTCAATCATGAGTTAGCATAAAACCTTGCAAGTAGTTACTTATCTTTGGAAAAAATATGTATACTTTGTTTCACCTCATTCACCAATAAGTGAAAAATTATTTTGTATTGTAAAGTTTAACTTTAAAAGTGAACATGTGCTTCTCCTTATTGTTATTATTTTTTTTTTATACTAGATAATTGACTTGCCAAGGGCTAAGCCTTGGCAATTACTATCCTCCTGTACAATAAGTGACCAATAAACACTTGTGACAAAGAGAAATTCCAAGGTTAGTTGGTGGAGCTTAATTCTAAAGTGGGGTAAATCAAACCCCAGTCTTTGGACTAAATGTTTTAATGTTAAAAAGGGCTGACAGACTTGATTTAAACTGAGTTTTATGTGGTCAAATGCACCCAACTATAGCAGGCATCTGACCAGGTTGGCATTTGACCAATTTAAATGGAATAATCTCCAAGCTATATTGGTTAGGTTACACTGATTCTGTTTTCATAAGATTCTGGGCCATTCAGAAGGTGACAACAGCTTTCATAGGAATGTAGTAACTGGGAGAGCCAGGGGCAGGACACACCAAGTCCAATATAAAAAGAATAGCAAAGTCTTCTATGTTCCCTAAAATAGGTTTAGATGATATATACTCATGTTTTACTGTGTCATACTCTTAAAACTGATACAATACACCAAGTTTAAGTCTTAAATGAAAATTAAAATAACATTCATTAACACTGCCTCTTCTCCTGTGTTACTTGTCAATGTTCTTTCATCTTGGGTGCATATGTCATATTTCTGTTATGCTAAGGAAACTCAATTACTATCTAACTTTTTATCTCTTCCTCATTTTACGAAAACATATCTGCAAGGGCGAATATAATGAAATTCACAGGAATGGATTCTGGGTTAAATAATTAAATATGCAATTTCCCAAAACTACAGAGATAAGAGCTAAAAGAATTGGTGTCAATTGCCAGAGATACTATGCTAGGGGTAACTGAGCTCATCTGAGTCATTGACATTCTGCTCACCAGCTTCTTTGCATTCCAGTCAACTGGGTGTGTTCTGTAATGCAAAAAGCACTCCGTATGTTTAGTGCATATCCCAACTGCTACATAAATGAAGTAAATACTAATTACAAGACACAGCTGTTCAAACACAGGAGGGCAATTATAACATCCCAAAATGTTGTTTCGGCTCCAAAACTATTTCAGTAATCACTACTTACTTGACTGACTATGTTTTCTGTACATAGATAACTGTAAAGCATTAAAAATTAAAAAAGGTGTCATCTCATTGAGACTAATTGAAAGTGAAGAGATGGAAAAATCCAATTAGCATTTTGAACTTGTTTTGTCTTTGTCAATTATCTTAATTGTAGTTTTGAAACATGGGTTGAATCCTTATCTGCTCTTTGGGCAAAGAGCAGTGTTGTAGGGAAGAATGAGCAACTAGACTTCACAGATCTGACCTTTTACATTGAAATGTACCTCAAGCCCCTAATAGAATTCATCTTACCTATCGCAAATCATTAATAATGTTTCAATTATCAAAGTGGAATTCCTTTACGCATCTATAGGTGCTGATGGTAAAGAAGGAGCTCATTAGCACACAAGTGTAATTTGTGTGGGCTGATTTATTTTCTTCATTGCATAGTTGCACAAATTGGCTACTGATGTATGTTGTTGGTAATGTGAAATGTTAAAGGTATGTTGAAAAGTATGTTAAAAGTATAGGCGCGCAAAGTTACTCATGAATATCTCTCCCACCACCTTAGAAAGAATATTTTCTATAAGATCTCATACTTGTGTACTTTCATAAGCCACCCTAAAAAGTGATCTATTCTAAAAAGCAATAATTTTATCTTCAATAGGTAAATGTATAGCCAAAGCTTTTTTTTTCTTGGATTCAGTAAGGAAATGTTAAATCCCGTGCCGATTTTTTTTCTTTCAAAAAAAACATTTCAGTTTGCTTTATGTCTCTGAGATGCAACAAGAAGTTGGAAATCTATATTAATTCAGGGAAAATTCCTTTTAGACCATTTGTCACCAGAACAAGTGCTCCTTTTGTAAAATTTACCCTCACTTTCTATTCTGGTGAGAACTGTACTATTTCGAATTGCATACACCTTTCTATCCTGATGGAAATGGTCACTAGGACAGTGAGGGTAAAGCCATTCAACTCAAAAGTAAAACATCCAACCCACTGGGAAGTAATATGTTTGGCAATATGGTTTCCTGAAAACACTAATTATCCATGTGAATATGTAGGCCCGGGATGTTCAATCCTGTCCATTGCCCCACTGCTGTCTCTTTGCCAGGGAAAGGAAAGCTTCAGAGTACCTAATCAGCTGACCTCAAGCCCTCCAAGTAACATATATGAGGATCTTGCAGCATGAAGAATATGGGGCTTGCAGTATCATATGGGCTCATGCTAAAGTGGACCTATCGATAGCTTATAAAATAAAACTAAAAGGATAAAATATATACATTTTACATTATTTCTATCTTCAAAAATCTATTAAGGGAACTTCATTGAAGTGTCTAGGCTTAAACAGTATTGAAAGATCTGCCTAAGAAATGTACACTTGAAGAACCAAGGCATCAGCCTACTGCTGACAAGGGTAACCCCCCCAGCCCGTGACCATTCAGCTGGTACACTGTAACTTTCTTAAATCCATAATAAACCCCAAAACATGTAATACAGTACATTGCAGCTCACCAACCCTTAACTACTTCACACTCGCATGATGTCATATGGCGTTGTGGAATTTAAGGGTCTATATCTGAATGATGCCAGCTACAGCCATCATTCCGATATCTTTTTTTTTCAGGCATTCCCTACACTGTAAAAAGCCATCATAGCGGCTGATTAGCCTTTGGATTGTTTTTACAGGCAGCAGCATTGGACATCTCTATACTACCGCTCATCCTGCCTCTCAGGACTTTCCCATTTGATCGGGAAGCCAGAGATCTGATCTGGCAGCAGTGCCGAGTTACCACAGAGCTGACCAAGGACCGGATTGTCCCCAGTCATCTCTATGACCCTGGGAGATATAAACACTGCCACAAAGCAGCGATCAATGCTTTTTTGTAAATCTTATGCTTTCCAGAGTCTTATAACCCCCAGATGTCTCCATAAAGAAGACCTGTCATGCATTGTTTCTATCACAAGTGATGTTTACATGTCTTGTGATAGGAATAAAAATGATCAAATAAAAAAAGGACAGAGTAAAAATAAAAAAATAAAAACAAAACAGATAAAAAAAGCTTAAAGCTCCCCAGTTCCCTCGTGCTCGCACACAGAAACGACTGTGTATGTAGTTTGCGCCCATATGTAAATGGTGTTTGAACCACACTTGTGGGGTATCCCCACACATGTTGTAGTGAGAGCAATAATTCTAGCACTGGACCTCTAACTAACCTCTAAACTGGACCTCTAACCTGTAACTCTAAACTGGTACCCTGAAAAAAAAAATGATGCCTAAGGGAATTTAAAAAATTTAAAGTCTGACATGTTGCTTATCTATTTACTCAACGTTACATCATCTTTTATAATTTACAAAAAAAAAGGGTTATATATTATGTTTTTTGCTATAAAATGCATTAAAGTGTATTTGTTCCCATAAAATGTTGTTTTTTAAGAGCTTGAATTTTTTCAGAGCTCCACTCAAGCTCAGAGCTCCACTGTAAATGGGTTTCAGCATCTGCCCTGTGTTGCTGCTGTGCTCCACCTCTAGTGTGTAACCCAAAGCAACCAATAAGGTATTGGTTTATTGTGCACAGATCAGTAACATTTAAATTGTTTGGGTCCCTGGAGATAACTGGCTGTTGCATAGTATTGATGCCAGAATATGTCCATATCAATAATTATTGCGTGCTTAGAACAGAGCAATTATTGAAACTGATTCAATGACCACACTGCAGAGTGTTTACTTTCACAAATGTGTATAACAATTATACCAGCAAACTTTCCTCTTAACTGTTTGCCAACAACACAATGTTCCAAATTTATAGAGTGGCGAAGTCAAAAAGAACTAAATGAGCGTGTCTCATTCCAAAACCATTTATTTATTCCCAATCCTCACCAATGTAACACAGATAAATAGCATTCTGCTAGATAAAGTCTCATTCTTTAAACTATACAAATAGAGCTCATTCTTATTACAGTGATATGGAAAACAACTTTGGTTAGCATCCAACAAATGCCCTGACTCCACAATTTTTGCTTTCAATAGTGCACACTACTCAAAAAGTGCAAAGATTCCCCCTCCCCCATCATTTAAACTGCATAAACTATAATTTCAGCAAAATCAAGCAAAGACCTAATCAAGCTTTAATTTGCTAATTACTTCTCAATTTGATTAGATCTGGCAGCTAATCATCTCTGGAAATTTAAAGTCAATCTTCCACTCACATTTGCAAATCAGAAACTCTGTGAATAAATGGGGAATATTGAAAATAATGCTCATTTAATAAAGAAATATGAAAGATTTTTATACTTTTTATCTACTATAAAACACAGGATGTAAACCGAAATGTAATTCTGAGCACATTTCAGATTTTGTTAGAAAGAAGTCACTTCATGCAATGTTAAAAGCAGTTTGCATTAGAACAAAAAGCATGCATATGCTACACTGAGCAAACACAATATAATCCGGAAGGACAATGAAAGTCAATTGTTGAGTAGGCATTGAGGTAAACATGTCACAAACTTTGCTTATTCTGTTCTTATCTTCTTCAGCACAGCTATATCAAATGATACAACAAGTTTAACAGGAGGTCAGAGTCAAAACTGCAACAATGAATCAGGCAACAATCATTAAAGGGAACCTGTCATCTATCTTCAATTGTATATGTTGACTTTAAAAATGCAATTGCTGAAACAACTTGTAGCTTTGTATTAGCTAAAGTTCTGTAAATATGGTCCATTAAGTATGCAAACTGATCTTCAAGTTAAAACTTTAAAATATTATCTTCCTTTTAAAGCTGGACTACAGGCAAAGTACACAAATTGATGTAAAAGTGTATGTAATATTTTATACACCATTACGTTTTTAGGTGTTTTGACTTGGTATTAGTCTATTGTAATTCCTGTGCAGCAATACTGAGAGAAAGAGAAGCAGCACAAGAAGCCAGTTAGTTTTGCAAATTTTCTGTGTTGATATGATAACAAAGACAATCTGATGGGAAGAGAAAGCAGATTGACCGAGAGATGAGCTCATCATTCTGGTTCTCCTGTTACTGTCCAGTTATAGGCTGAGGGAGGGATCAGACCAGAAAGCATTATTTAACTGAATCAGAGAAGAATCAAGTCTACCCTGCCAGACAGGACTATGTTGTATAGTAGAGCTGTATAGATCTCAGAACTATATGAAAAAAATGCAAATCCTTTGACAAATAAAACAGCTGTCAGCTTTCAAATAACATTTGCACCTAGAAATATTGGCAGTTTGCAATTTACAGTATATTTGAGAATCAGTGAAGTTATCGCTCAGATTTGTATGATAATGGCATGATAGTTCATGCCTTAAAGTAGTTGTTAAGTCACTTGTTTAAATCACTGGCGGTAATGGCTGCCTGGGACAGAGAGAGAGGAACTGACATTGTCCCCCTTTCTCTGTAACCCTGGAAACCTAGAGTGATGAGTATCCCTCATTTCCGGTTTTGACCCTTTGTTTACCTGGCCACCAGCGGCCAGAGAAGGAGCCAACGGACTGATCTCAGTCTGATAAGCTGCATAGGGGGCCAGAGTAGAGATTTGGGGACTAGTAGACCACAAATCTCTCCATAAAGAGGACCTGTCAAGGCCCATGCTCTCACAAGGGATGTTGTTCATCCCTTTTGATAGCAGTAAAATTTGAACATAAAAAAAATTGATAAAAAAAGTGTAAAAAAAATTTGTATAAAATAAATAAATAAAAAAAAATGTAAAGCGCCCCCGTCCCACCGTGCTTATGCGCACATGTGAATGCATACGTAACTCCCGCACGCATATGTATACGGTGATTACACCACACAAGTGAGGTATTGTCATGAACGTCAGAGCGAGAGCAATCATTCTAGTCTTCCTGTGCAACTCTAAATTGGTAACCTGTAAAGGCATTTGAAGCATTGCCTATGGAGAATTTTAAGCACCGTAGTTTGCCAATATCCCACGGGTAGACGCAATTTTAAAGTGTGACATGTTAGGTATCTATTTACTCGACGTAACATTATCCTTCATATTATACAAAAAAATTTGGCTAAATTTATTGTTTTTTTTTTTTTTTATTCATGAATGTGTTTTTTTTCCAAACAAATTGTGTCTGAAAAACCGCTGCGCAAATAGCGTGTGACATAAAAAATTGAAAACCATTTTATTCTATAGGGCTCTGCTAAAAAAAAAAAAAAAAAAAAAAAAAAATATATATATATATATATATATATATATATATATATATATATATATATATATATATATATATTGTTTGGGGGTTCTAAGAAATTTAATAGCAAAATAAAAAATAAAGTAGATTTTTACATGTAGGAACAAAGTGTCATAATAGGCTTGGGAAGGAAGTGGTTAAATATATCTCTAATCCATACATGTACAGGCCCTATTAAGAAGTCATTTTAGCATTTTACTTAGATAACGTAAATATCGATACACCTAGAATATGGAATTATACATCAAGTTAGATATCATGGGATATACTCTCCACATTACAAACCACCATACTCCACTGAGCCTGTGAATATGAGATTCTTTAGAAAATTAAATCTCTGTATCCAATATTGCACAGGAGGGTGTTAGGTGAGAACTGGATGGAGGATTCAGTGTAACATGTCTAGCTCTTTAACAATACTCGAGGTTGGTTAATGTTTTTTATTGATTGGTGGAACCCCCGCAACCCCCATCCCGCATCCTCAAGCCTTTATAGTAGAACTTTTTTTTTTTCAATTTAGGAGGGTTATAACCCATGTCAGATTTTTTTCTCCATCAGTGCCCCATTGTGGAGTGCCCTAGTAATGTAAAAAAAGGCTAATAAAATTCACCTTAGAATTCCATGACCAATAAAAGAAGACTCAAGTGTCTACATAGACAAGAAACTATTGCTTCTCAGGTTCTTTGATAAAGGAGGTCTTCTGTGATAATATCTTCATATTTTCCAGTAACAGTAACATTATTTGCTTTGTAATGGACTTTGAAGAAAGTGTTACTGTTAATAATAAAACAATGTCAAACAATATCATTAAAAATATTTTAATGGTCAAGCACTTGTGGTTAGTACTTTAACTTGAACATCTTTATACTGATCACCAGTCCACACTGTACTATTATGTTTTATGCAAGATAGTATAGTATTTTGCCTTGATTAAATTTTAAAAACATTCACCAGGGGGCCAGATGTATTGCAAAGAGAGGTGACAGCCATGGTAAAATTAATAATCTTTATCAGGTAACTTGGGGCTAGTCTCCAGATCAATATTTTTTCATTATTCAAACTATTGGGAATTAAACCCTATATTATTTGACTTAAATCAAGTATACCCCTAAAAAGGCATATTCCCTTTTTGTACATTATTAAACTACACATTTATATCATAAAAATAGAAAAGATGTATTAATCAATTATAAAAAAGCCATGCTTTTTTAAAGACCTCCACCAGTTTTTAAATCATTTTAAAAATTATATATATATATATATATATATATATATATATATATAGATATATATAGATATATATAATTTATATATAACTATAACATTTATAATAGCAGTTCATTTTTTTGTGAGATGATAGTTTAACACTGAACCAAAAAAGGCTTGCTTATGGGATGTAGAAAAATATGGAGTGATAACCAGCTTAATAAAAATTCTAGAGCTCTTATTTAGATAAATTAAGATTTAAAATAAGTTCACCAAAAACTAAAAATAGAAAAAGAAATCAACTTTACTGTGTAATTTTCTGGTGCAAACGCTCTCCTTTTCTTCCATTCTTATTTTTTTCAAAGTAGAAGTATAGCCAAAGCTATTTTGGATATACTTCTCTTATGGACCACAGTTAGCTCTGCCCTCCTGTGATCCATTTTCAGCCAACAGCGGGCTGAAGCCCACTGTCGGCTGACATCACAGAGCTGATCCAGGCTCTGGAAAAATCCTGACCATATGTTTGGGATCCACCCATAAGCTTAAATCGGCCCCTGGCTCAGCTTTTCAGCAAGCCACTGAGAGTCTGAGCTAGCCCCTCCCTCCCCCACCGCAGCCCAGGATTCCAGTTAGTGCTGGAAGAGAGCAGCTGGCTAACAGTCACAACCTTCTGCCCAGAGTGAAGGGGGGCACTTTGATCACTTAGTTCTCACTGCAGAGCCAGTGGGGGACAGATGCAACATCAAACAAATTTTTCATGGAAAGGCATTTTCTGTTCTAGCAAGAGTCTGCCCCAGTGCACAAAGCCAGCACCATAAAGACATAGGGGTTTACTAAAGACAAATCCACTGTGCACTACCAGTGCACTTGGAAGTGTACTTGGAAGTACTGTCGCTGTAGATCTGAGTGAAAGATCTGTAATGAGGGGAAGCTCTGCTGATTTCTATCATCCAATCATATGCAAGCAAAAAAGCTGTTTATTTATTTTTTCCTTGCATGTCCCCCTCAGATTTACAGAGACTGTGCTTCCAAGTGTACTTGCAGTGCATTTCCAAGTGCACTTGTAGTGCACAATGGATTTGCCTTTAGTAAAAAAAAAAAAAAAAAAAGCATAGCTTGATGAGTATGGGGTGAAGAAATGTAATTGGCCTACACAAAGCCCTCATTTTAACCCTAATAAACGACTTGGGATAAACTATAATACCCCTGCTAGTCAGGCCTACTCATCCAACGTCGGTAGCTGGTCTCACTAATGTTTTTTGTTGCTGACTGAGCACAATTCATTAGAGACACACTCCATAATCTTATGAAATACCTTCCTAGAAGCAAGAAGACTTACATAGATATAAAAGGAATATCAATTCCATATCACTGATCCTGGATTTTAAAATATGATGTCCAATAAGCTCATATAGGTGTGACGTTCAGGTGTCCATACATTTTTACCCATCTAGTGTATGTTTACTTAGAACATCCTTAAACCAACCTCTGTACATCAAACTATCTGATAAGCTATGTAAACAACAATTAAGCCGGGATCCTGCACTTACTTCCTTGCTCAGGTATGTAAAGTTAAAAAAGAAACTACCATTACAATTTTTTTAACACTGTTCTTCCGCGCATGCAATACAGTACTTTGTACCATGTAGCTAGGTGCTTTCAAAGTCTAGTTAAGAAATCCAACCTGCCCCCTTCTCTACCCTAGCAGCAAATCTGACAACAGCTAGGAAGAGGATGGATCCTTCATAACAGCATCTTG
This sequence comes from Pelophylax lessonae, assembly GCF_965119305.1. Taxonomy (NCBI): domain Eukaryota; kingdom Metazoa; phylum Chordata; class Amphibia; order Anura; family Ranidae; genus Pelophylax; species Pelophylax lessonae. Next base: position 66,935,125 of record NC_138769.1, read on the forward strand.
TTCCAACTCCAACAGAGGAATTCCCCCAAACAGGCTGTATCAAAAGGGGTGCATAGAGACAGGAGGTTGAAATCCCCCTTCATCTGCATTTGTCTTTTTTTTTTTTTTTTGAAAATGCTCTGAATTGAGACAGCTGCCGTCATAATTCATCTGCCCCACCCTAGCTATTGTCATATCAGCCATGGGAGAGGGGAGGGATGTAAATCAGACTGTGAAACCAGACTTATGTATGAAGCACCTAGCTACATGGGGCTAATTGCTACATATATTTTGTTCAATGGGAGGCAGAACAATGTAATGATGGTTCTTCTTTAGGCCCCTTTCAAAATTGTATGACTCCAAAGTTGCGCTGACTTTAGAGTGCAACTTTGATGCAACTTTAGATGGGGGCAACTTGGGTATGACTTTTGCTTTGACCAGTTTTAATGGACAACTGTTGCCCACAAGTTTCATTGTATAACATTCAGGTATGACTTTCATTCAACTTCTGAGGTTTAACATTGAAGTCCATGGCCCTCAAGTTTCATGAAAGTCGGACCAAAGTAGTGCGTGAACTACTTTGAGGTTGCTGCAACTTTAAGTTGCACATATATGAATTGGTATTATTGGAAAACATGGGGAACGATATGTCATGCAACTCTGATGTCCAAAGTTGCATGACAAGTTGCATAAGTGTGAAAGTGGCCTTAAACAACTCCTTTAAAATTAACTTTTTAACTCAAAGTGAGTCCTTGCTGAATGCTTGATAGTTTCCCTTTAAAAAGCATAAAATTCTGTACTTGCAGAAGCCAAGGTGACTTCAGTTAATATGAATCGAACAGACAGCAAAAGTACATGCCATGGGTTTGATGAAAGAAAGCGGACACAGAATATGTTTATGTCATTTTCTGATATAGATGCATGATAGCATACATTTGAATCAAACCTTCATTTAGAGGTATTTTGTCATGTAAAAACACCTCTAGAGATTTGGAACTCTGCATGAATGCCATGGCTGATTTTCTCTTCCTACCTGACTTGAGATAATGGGATTTGCAGATCAGCAGAGACTACAGTATTCACCCCTCTGTACGCTCGAGATTCCGATATGTGAATTTTATATATTTTGGAGGTTTCTGGACCGTATGAATAACCTACTTGAAAATGTTATTCATGTTCTTGTTCATTGTATTCTTCAAAGGTTTCAATCTCTCACACATCAGTTTGAATCCGAGAGTTTCAAACATTTTATTTTAAACATGAGATGTAACAAAAGTAAAGGGAAGGGTATTTTTGTGATGCCTTTTAAACCATTTAACTTAGGAAAATACTGTTGCATACAATCTTTATTCTAAAAATGTAGTTATTAAAAAATCAATGACAAGATAAAAACAGAGCGCCAGAACAATACCAAATAAAGGAAACCTGACCTAACAGAAAAATGTAGGCTTCCATTGCTAAACTCTACTTCTAAAAAATGTCAGTTGCCCAGCTGCCATGAAACTGACCTGGAACAACTAAAAAACTAAGTGAAGGTGACTTTTCTTATACTTTTATTTGCTAAATGCTTCCAGGTTAGTGGCTAAGAAATATTAATGCCAATGACATGGCCAAGCAACTTCCTTAAAGAAGAATTTGAGCAATGCCGCCAGCATATTTATTTAAAAGAGCAGTTTGGGATTTTTTTTGGGAAATTATACTTACATAGGTGGATCGAGCATCAATCTGATGCTGCATCTGTCCCCCAGCAGCTCTAGGGCTGTCAGTCACCAGCTCTCTACTCTGCCCCCCCCCCCCATGCTCACTGGAGCGCTGGGCTGTGGAGGAGGAAGAAGAAGCTGGCTGTGATCCACAGGAAAAGCAAAGCCAAATTAGCTTTAACTGAACTTCTCCTTTAATATAAGGTGAATTGTAAGTAAAGGAAAGTGCTTGTAAACCATCTTTGTTTTTTTTGTTTTTTTTTTTTCAAATAAAATAGCAATGGTTTTGCACAGGGTAGACACAATCCTCTTCTTCTGGGGTTCCCCACAAGTGCTCCTGGCTCTTTGGCAAGTAAGCTGCTTCCTATAGGGGCACTCAAGCTTGCTAAATCTAGAGCTGCGCTGCCTAGATCCCAAGCCATGCTGCCTGCATCTATAAACACAAACAGCACTGCTCAGCCCTGCCCCCATTCCATCTTCACAGGAGTTGACTGGCTCCGGCTGCTATCAATCTGCCTTGTGAGGAGGGGGAGATAGGAGAGAGCCGCTGTTCTTGGGCACAGCATTGGACTGAGATTGGGCTCAGGTAAAGTATATGATAGGGGAGGGCTGGGGGGAAACCTGTGACACAAAAGGTTTTTTTTACCTTAATGAAGAGAATGCGTTAAGGTAAAAAACCTTAAGTCTTTGGAACCACTTTAAAATAAATTCTGTTGAGCCAGTCTAGTGATTGCTAACCTCTACCACCAAGCACAGGCAGACAGGAGACACACCTTTTTTTATTGTTTTTTTTAAACCTGTGTCATCTGCCTGCTCATTAGAAAATAAATATGCAGTGTGGTAATAAAGGCTATTGTGTTGATGTAAAAAAAAAAAAAAAACATTGTGACACCTTGGTGAGAGTTACTTCTCCAGCTTTCCTCTCCTGAAAGTGATTTATTATGTTATGCTAAAACTCCTTTAAAAAAAAGTGGTAAACTTTGTAAATCATTAAATTTAATAATTTAATTGTATTTGCCCAAAGTTACGATATTGATAGGCAAAGCTGCTGGGGTTAATATTTAGCTTTATAAAAGTAAACATCTTGCGGCTGATGCTTTATAAATAGGCTCCTAAAAAGACAACAGATTATTCCTAAGCTTAACACACAAGAACTATACAAATCTAGGAGTGTCTGCATTTAAAATTATTAAATAACAGGATTGACCTCATCGGTGTGTGGATGCACCAATCAGAGACTGGGGGGGATTGGTGATTGACCAGGCTGCATTACGAAACTGCAGTGTAGTCTGTAAAGAGGTCAAGGACTTCTGTTTTGCATTATACTTGAATCATAAGACTGCCTGAACATAATCACATATTCTTGGGAAGGTAAAATAATTCTGTTATATATATTTTAGCTAATAAGTGCCAGTTCACACTATAGTGATGTCAGACATTGCATGTGATTTGCACCACAGTGCTCTGGAAATCACATGCGATGTCTGTGGGATGCAAATTCAGCCATACAGATTGTATGACTAAATTTGTAAATTTGCATTCGGACCAAAGTTGTGCAGTTGTTCGCACCTATTCGATCCGATTCCTGTCCGAATTGACAGTTCACACTGCCATATGCAAACTGATCTGGGGGTGTCATTAACTTTGTATTGACACTCCCAGCAGTTTGCATATGGTAGTGTAAACTGCCTGCGAGTCTGTTGCGATGCAGGGACCTGCAGTGGATTCACAGGGTTCCCGCATCGCACCAGTATAAACCGACACTAAATCATCTGCCTGGATCTGGACTTTAGTATATACAATAGTCTATGGTTTACACAATTTGTGTTTCACTGCATTGTTTTCTTTTATGTGTTTTTTTTTTTTTTCTGTGTTGATATTACAAAAAAATGTATATAACACAGGATTTGCACTACCACGCTGAGTACAGAACTGTCACTTTGTCCTTGCTAAGCAAACATATATTTATGAATACTTTCATCTTTTTAATGCATTCTATCTAATGTACAAATCTAAAATATCCCTCAGTTAGGTCTATATTAGACAAAGTACGGGATTAAACAGGAGGAGGCCATTTTATAGTGATGACTTATAAATATATAATCATGTTTTCATTTTCTAGATTGTTTTTCTTCTTATATCGATAAATATTACTGTTATCGCTATCTAAAAAACCCTTTAAACAAATACTTGATCATAACATATTAAGGCAACATTCTGAATTGAAATAGTCATATCCAACTGTATGTTGTACAGCTAGAAAACACTAAGACACAAACCACGCTGTTGTGGAGGGCATGGATATGCTCCCATTTTCATCATGAACTATTCAGCCAGGACACAAATATATTATGACAATGCACATAACTATAATGTTTATAATTCTACAAAGTAAAACATATTATTAATTACCATTAGGACACCAGTATTTAAATCAATAAACCACTGTGATTTTAGTTCAGTTTGTTTAGTTTAGAACAAAAAAGACCTATTTTGGAAGACCTTTTTCAGGAGCAAGTTGCACAGATCTTAGCTGTGACAAGACTCCTAGGGGTCCTTCCTGGCACTTCATTTTGCGTGGTATCAGCACATGCCATGACATTACTTGCACATCTCACCAATTGGCTGTGGAGGATAGTGAATGGCATGCAGATTAGACTTGGTGGTAACGGTTGTTATCTGAATTTGCAGGATTATTTATGGGAGATGTTGAAATTACAAGTTACTGGTCATGGGGGATGCTGGATGCAGAAGGATATGGAGTGTTCCATGCAGACAAGTGGCTTTAGAACAGAGAAAACTTAAAATCAAGACCTGGATTGGAACCTGCAACCACTGCTGTGTCTGGCAGTGTTTCTTCTTGTTGAGCCACCTGAGATGTTGAACAGCACCCCGTCTCATCTATTGGACTATTCGGCATTGTGCCTTGCTTATGCTGAACTTTGAACTTCTTGCTCCTCCCATGAACTTCCTATTTAGAGTGGTTCCAAAGGCTCAAGATTTTTTGCTTTAATGCATTCCGTGCACTAAGGTAAAAAACCTTCAGTGTACAGCTCCCCCTCAGCCTCCTTTTATACTTACCACACCTCGATCCAGCAATGTGCATGAGAGCAAAGGCTCTCCTAGGTCTTTGCTCACACAGCAACGGGAGCCATTGGCTCCTGCTTCTATTCAATCACAGCCAGTGAGCCAATAGGGAAACAGTACGGCTGAAGCATGCTGTGTGTGTGAATGGACACTCAGAGCATGGCTCGGGAGTGAGTCTGCTTGAGTGCCCTCATAGCAAGAGGCAAACTGAGGGTACTTAGCAGGGGGGAGGAGCCAGGATTGCTAGGGGGGACCCAAAAAGAAGAGGAATGGGGCTGCTCTGTGCAAAACCATTGCACAGAGCAGGTAAGTATAACATGTTATTTAAAAAAAAAAAATGTAGAATAACTTAATGCATTGGTTTTTCTCTTCTTGTTTGCCAGACTATTGAGCTCTCTTCAGCAAATATCTCGCTCTTGCCAATCTTGCTGCCCTCTGTATCTCCGCTACCATTTGTTACCAACTTTTGGCTTGTTCCTCAACTACGCTTCTGCCTAATCCCAACCTGCCACATTATATATTTCTGCCTTTTGGTTTGTTTACTGACTACGCTACTGCTTCAGCCTCACCTGCTATATCTGCTACTGGACCTGGGCTTGTTCACCTCCTGGTGGAGCGATCCTCCTGGCCGGGTGATCCTGAGGAACACAACCTGGTACTAAGTTGCAGAAAAACTCTTCTCTACCATTAGGAGCTCTGGTGAACACCAGTTAGTCCTTAGACTTTGCACCTCAGGTGATCCCATGTCATCCGCCAGGGTGACCTACTGCTGCATTTATCCAGCTGGTCAGTGGGAGCATCTCTACTGCTGTAGCTACTGACCTCTGAGCCTGACCCCTGAAGATGACATAGAGGCCCTGGATCATTTAATTTATAATGGGCCAAGGAGCTTCAAGCTATACAGCTGCTTTGTGTGGATAGCTGCACTTTTTAACAGAGGAACAATATAACTCAGGGCTGATGAAAATACTGCATTATCACAGTTCTTATGTCTTGCAAAAAAAGGTGTTTGATTCCTGGCATTCATCCTTTTCTACCTCACTGTCTTGATAGCTACATCTTTATTTCTGATAGCATTCACATCTTTAAAGGCATTGTACACTTTCAAATGTTTTTCTTGAACTTTCTTTCTTAAACTAGGTATTAGTGCGATTACATTTCCTGTGCCATTTGTTACCTTACATTGTAATGATCACCTATTGTGGCTGCAGTTTGTAGTGTCCATGTATTCATTCACCTAGCTTGTCCCCATTCACTAAAGGGACACGCAACTTCTTGTTCCGGGTCACAATTCATGCCTCCCCATTCCCTCTGTATTGCTTCACAAAGGAGTGCTAATGTGATGTAACATCCCTTTTCTTCATTGCTCTGCCTTTTTGTCAGATCTATTTACTATTTAGCTCTCACCTTAAAGAACACTGGACTGAGAGACCCAGGGATTGTGACAGTTTTTAGGCAACAAACAGAGGCGATGCATTAACCTTTGCAGTGCCATACAGCATGTCTCATTTTTAACACAAACAGGAACTTCTGACAAAGGAATGTGAAAGTTGACTTTACTATAGGATGTGTACAGGTTAACAAAAAAAACAACATGAAACTACATGATCAATGCACAATACACACAGAAGAAAAGCCTATGTGTATGAGTGTGTGTTGTAAGGTTTCCTAGTGCCTTTAAATACAGACCACATTCAGAGTGCGTTCAGCGATTCAAGGCCCACACTGAGCCAACTGTACCTTCATCTGCACACACTGCACAGGTAAGAATCATGTAACAAAGGGCCGAAGACCCATTAGGAGGAATGTGTAAAAATAATGCTAGGTTTTTGCTCTATTTGATTTTATAAAACCAACATCATTTGAGAGAACTTGCTGATTTTAGCACAGTTGAACAGTTCCCTGGATAGCAGTTCACTGATAGATTTTACTAGCTGCACAGAGTTGCTCTATCTTTAAATATTTTATTTCCCCACTGGTGAACGATAATTGAAACAAAGTTTTAAGGTATATCACTTGTACTGTGCATAGTAGAATTATACCCTTCCAAGTTCTACAAAAAAGTTTAAAACTCAAGGCAGAAAATATAATAGTATGACGTAAAAGCACACTGCAACAACTGTGAAAAGTACTTGCAATCTATATTTGTATGAAATTTAAAGTTAAATATTAAAAAGTTTTAAGGACAAGGAATTACTTGTGAAGCTAACAGAGCAATGATGGAACTTAATTTTAGCTTAATGTGATTTAATTATTCCCTATTACAACTTTAGGGATACCAATGCTGCAAACACCACTAGCTTACTATAGCAAATGTAGTCAGTCCTATTTATATCTTAACTCTGGACTAAATACAAATATGTGAATTATTTTATGCACCAAATGATGTCTAACGTGCTTATTGAACAACACTGTAAAAAAAAAAAAAAAAAAAAACAAGAAACTTTAGGGTTTTCACATATTGCCTAAGTCAAGGCCCAAAAATAGACCCAAACTTTTTTTTGGACATAGAGGGAAAGGAAAAGTACTTCTGCAAAGTTTTTAGTGCTGACTAGTGTGTTCTTTTTGGGCATTTTCTATTGAGTGAGACAGAAACAAGCACAATTTACTTTTGCTCATTTAATTCTCAACTAAAAAAGTCTTTGGGCTTTAAAGCCCATTAAAACTCTCCTTTTAATTAGCTAAATAAAATCCATGCATATAAAAAAAAAGGTGCTCATAGCTATCAGTTTGTCTCTCTTTTGTAAATCAGCTGTACCAGAAAAGGAAAATGATGTCCCCCAACAGCATGTGGAAGAGACAGAATCAGGGACCACAGCAGGGGTCTCTCTGCAGTGGCCTGATCTGCCCCCTGCCAAATCACAGCTAGAGATTGCCAAACAGCAGGGAGCATGAGTGTTGAACCCCTGCTGAGAGACTGCTGCTCGAACACAAATTGCAGCAGTCCTCCTGCCCGCATACTGGTGGGTGACAGACAAAATACTCTGGAGCCCCTCAACTGTATCATTGAGAATCATGTGTGCTTTACATTAAAAATACATATATATATATATATATATATATATATATATATATATATATATATATTTACACCAAGCTGCATTTGTAGTGAACACAGCTTTACCTTAATAACCATTTTTTTTTCTTTAGGTGAACAGCTGCTACTTCTTCCTTATTCATGTTTTTTATTAATTTAGAGTACAAAAGGTAAAAAACATAAGTACAGGACTATCACATGTTGAGACATTGTCAATAACATTGTCAGATAACAAGGGGAGACATGCTAGCTAGCATATAGAGTTGTAAGCTATAATTAAGACAGTAGTGCAGGGCTACTGACTAGTAGTATAGGTCAAATAGTGAAACCTAACAGGTGGTAAGAGTCCACACTCACAAGAAGGGAGTGTCCGAGAAACCATGTCTTAGGAGTAGAAGAGTAAAAAAAAAATGGGGAGGGAGGGGAGGGAGGGGAGGGGAGGGGGGAGTCCATTGGGTCCAGGGAAGATCCAGGCTCTTAGGTAAGCCAGAAGGATGGCTAATCAAGATTAAAGTGGGGGCACTAGGGCAGCAAGTGAGAATCATCAAAGTGAGGCGGTAAGAAGTGTTGCTGCCGGCCCTTTAAGGGGTTTGCTATGTCGGGAGGCAGGGCGGGGCTTATGGCCACGTGACTGCCATGATTGGGTGTCATGGCAGTCACACCAGAAAAGTGCGATCAGGAACTTTCCATGAGCCGCCGGTCACTGTGACGGGAGCGCGCAAAGGTGCACATTCTCAGCACAGCACTGTCGGCACTAATGCACACATATATGAAACTGCTTGGCACCAAGGCCTGGCCCCCAAGAGGCTGCATGTTTGCATGCACTCGGCGCCAAGAGGTTAAATCATCTCAATGGGTCACTTGATTATTAACAAGTACTCTATGTGCCTCTAATATCTTATCTTAGCAGTTATTAAGCAGATAGAATAAAACAGGTGGAGTCAAAAGTTTCATCCAGTTGTTAATCAACACATTTCTATATTTATTACAAAAGAATATGGAAAATAACCAAGATTATTACTGTAAGATATACACTGCAATACTAATTCAAAATATGTGCTCACTAAAAAACAATATATTTTCCCTTAAATAAATCATGTAAATAATGTAAGTTGTAGAGTGTCAGATACACAGGGAAATATAGTTAACCCTATTGAAAACACAATAGTTAATAAACAATTACATAAACACCGCCTATGGTTTAATTGCAGATCAAACAGTATACTGAATCATTAGGTGTGGTAGCCACCAAAAGAACACTGACTACATAGGTTGGCCAGCTAAGTCTAATAACTTCAACCACTGCACAAATAACGAAAACATTTTGCTGTAAGCAAGTTGTTATGCAATTATACCCACTTTTACAACTTCCAATCTCCTCTCTGTTTTCCAGCAAGATCAGTCTTACCATTCATTGTTATTCAATATAATTTCAGCAGCTAAGGTAAAGTATCTGACAGCAGGAGGTCATAAATGAATCCCGCTGATGTTTTCATTATCACTGATTTGAAATGCTTATCCTGTTGCTCAAATAACTCTGGTATTTGTGCTGCATGTTTGCCTGTTGTTAGGATGAAACTGAGGCAATAGCCCAATCAGACCTTCAGTGTGAAAGAATAAGCTCACAGTCCCAGGCATCTTATTTCTAAGAAATTGAATAAAATGACATGCAAAATGAAATAATATTAAAAGGCCACTTTAAATACATGATATACTTTCCATACAAGACTTTATGTAAAAGAGATGTGTGGATAGATATCTTATACTTTCAAAAGATTATCAGCAGGAGGTATTTACTAATCAAGGCAGTATAGTGGAGAGAAATATTTACAGTGAAAAGCTTAAAGCCTAGATTAAAAATTGAAAAAGGCTTTCTGCAAAGAAAAGAGTTATTAAGTACATAAACCATTACATGCACTGAAAAACTTTAGCTGGGTATACATGGGCCAAATGTAAGGAGACATTTGCCAGTCCCAAAGAAAAATGGCCGACATTCAGCCCGTGTGTGTATGACGGTCTGTCCGATAAAAGGTGGAAAACCAGCAGCTGACCGACCCACTCTTGATCAGCATTCTCAGCCAATGACAGAGAGCACTGATCGGAGTGTCCTGGCGGGAGAGCCGCCCACCTGTCAGGACACAATAGCTCAGCAGAGGAGATCGCTATACTAACTTTGCATGGTTAGTATAGCGGCTCCAACAGGAGCTGACAGTTTTTTTTTTCGTTCAATCCGCTGGGTTGAAGGGAAAAAACTAATAGTGTGTACTAGGTATTACTCTCTCTTTCAGAACAATACCATCAAAAATATTATCTGCATCAAACACATTTTAGGGTGTGTTCAGGGTTTCTTTCCCGTTGCACACTATGGTTTTATCTGTCAACTCCCACATCACAATTACAAATAAACTTTGGGTTCAGGTCATTTGTGAGTTCAACCATAAACTAAGCTGTTCGTAGTTCACCAAACTGGCAGGCTAAATGACCAGGCTTGGCCAGTTCACATTTCCAAACATCACTTCTGCAGTAGTACATTGTACAGGAAAGCTGCTTTATGTGTAGGTTTAAGCCAGAAGTTTGATCAAAAGCTAGCTAAGCCTAAACCTACTCCAACCCCAATTCTAAGCCCTATCTACTCTGAAAGGCTAAGATGCTTGTACTTACCTAATCTAAGGGCTCACTAGTCCAGTCACATGATTTGGTCCAAGCACTGGCTACAGTATAGAGGAGGGACAGCAGACAACAGATGCCTTCTAGTAAGCCTATGGCTCTGCAGCCATTATTACTGCTCTCTCCTCTTCACTGAAGCCAGCCACTGGGGAGATCATGTGACTGCTCTGGAGAGACCTTAGACTAGGTCAGTGTACACAACATTCCTTTGCAGGGTAGATAGCATAGGACTTAGAATGAGGGTGGAAGTAGTGAAAGTCTCATTTTCTTTCCTATAAAAATAACAAACATGTTATACTTACCTCCTCTAAGCAGTTGGTTTTTCATGGAGAAGCCCACATACTTCGCTTCTTGGGGCTCTTTTCTCTCTCCTGGCCCCTCCCTCTCTTTGAGTGCCTCCACAGCAAGCAGCTTGCTGAGTAACAGCTCCCTGTGCCCATTCAGACACCGAGCCCTGACCCGGCCCACCCCCTCTCACTCCTGATTGGCTAGCTGACTTTGATTGACTGTAGCAGCAGCCAATGGCACCCCTGCTGTGTCTCAGCCAATCAAGATGGAGAATCTCGGAAAACTGACATACTTGGGGACATCACTGGACAGAGAGGGACTTCGGGTAAGTGTTGGGGGGGTGGGGGGTTGGGGGGCTGCTGCACACAGAAGGCTTTTTATCTTAATGCATAGAATGCTTTAAGAGAAAAAAAACCTTCTGCCTTTACAACTCTTTTAATTTTAGCTAGTTTGACTGGGTTTCTACTTTAACCACTTCACCCCCAGCAGATTTTTTCCCCCTTAATGAGCAGGTAATTTTTTTGTGATACGGTACTGCGTTATTTTTAATGACAATTGCGCAGTTGTGCAACGCTGTACCCAAATTAAATTGATGTCCTTTTTTTCTCACAAATAGAGCTTTACTTTGATGGTATTTGATCACCTCTGTGGTTTTAATTTTTTTGCGCTATAAACAAAAAAAGAGTGACAATTTTGAAAAACAAAAAAAAACTGTATTTTTTACTTTCTGCTTTAAAACGCATCCAATAAATAAAAAATAAAAATAAAAAATAAAATGTCTTCATCACTTTAGGTCAATATGTTTTCTACTGCATATTTTTGGTACAAAAAAACCTCAATAAGCATATATTGATTGGTTTGCAAAAAAGTTGTTGCGTCTTCAAACTATGGGATATTTTAGTGGCATTTTTATTTATGTATTTCTTTTTACTAGTAATGGCGGGACTGCGACATTGAGACGGAAAAATCAGACACCTAACTGACACTTTTGACACTTTTTTGGGGAGAAGTGACACTATTACAAAGATCAGTGCTAAAAGTATGCACTGTTACTGTAATAATGACACTGGCAGGGAAGGGGTTAACATCAGGAGCGTTCAAGAGTTAAGTGTGTTCTAGGGGGCGCTTGCTAATTGTACGGGGGATGGTCTGACTGTTTAGCAGGAACACACAATCTCTATCTTCTCCCCTGACAGAATGGTGATCTGCCTTGTATACATAGGCAGACCACCATTCTGCCTCTCTCGGAAATAATTGGCGGGTCTTGGCAGGCATCACATCCACTGGACCCACTGATTGGCTCCCGCTGTGTCCAATCACAGCAGAAGTGGGTCGGCGTGCACCCCAGATCAACATATAATTTACAATTATATCTGTACACTGCAACAGGCATGTTAGCCCATTGGATTTGCAGGCTGTGATTTATATTTGGTAGTGCTGAACAATGGATATGCATAACAGTTCCTCTTTCTCTCAGGTCTGATGGGCTGAATGAACTGTCTGTCTCTAACGTTCATGCGTTTTTGTTTGCGGATGGATTTACAGCTGCAGAATTATTACACTCAGTAGCCTTGTAGAGAATGTGTTGAACAACATATCCAACTCTCAGGACTTCATCACCGTGTACAGCCTGTTATATACTATATATATATTAATAGATGTTTAATGGAGGGATAGAGTATATGAGGATATATAGATGAGAGACAGGCTATTGTATGGTGAGCACTAGAAGTAGTATAGGAGAGTTGCAGGTGATGGTAGGCAGATAGGTTCTGATGTCAAGTATAGTGCAGATGGTAAGAGGACACAGATGGAGTATACTTTAGACAGAGTAACCTAGTGCAAGGATAGTTCAAGGTAGTCCCAAGAGCTAACAGTCTTATGCAGAGGATAGTGAGTAGATAGATACAGATAGTCTTGGTAATTGCAGTAGATGACAGTAGGAGATTGGTTAGTAAGAATCCCCTGCGGGGTACTTATCACTTAGATAGGTTAGGAAATACAATGTCCAGAGGAGAGGGGTGATCCTGTAGTGGGATACGGATCACCAGCGAGGTTTCTGGCTTAGTTCAGCAAGGAAGGTATGTCAGCAGCTCCGACTTCTCAGGCGTAGGTGCGATGAACAAGTGGGTTTGAACGAGTGATGAGTGAGAGCAAACCGGCGATTGAAATAGCCGCTCATAGCGGCGCTCGGCAGTGATGTCATCTGGTCTTAAAGGTGTATGCGTCCTTTGTATATACAAGATGGGACGCAAAGAGAGGAGAAATATAGGAACAAGGGTACCATAGGTACCGGAACATTACACTGTCAGCCCTGAGAAAGGCATAATCTTCTAAAGAGTAGAGAGAAGTAAAGAAGCTCTAGTGCTTCTGATGGCAATTTGTTGAACTCTAATTTGCACCAATCATAAAGTTTAATCCCTATAATAGCATTGTAGTGAAACGGGATTAGCAACGTCACTTTATTCCAAATTTATCTGAAATAATATTATACACTTCAGTCTCTCCAAACATAATATATTGTAAGAAGTGCTGAATCAGCAACACAGCATGTTATCAGCAAAACATCAAAGCTACCTTCAAATATACTAAATATGAAATTCTTGAAATAAATTGGCAAGCTTTAATATGTGCTAGAATACTGCATGTTAGACTTGATTAGTAATGTTATTGTAATCATAAACCAACTAGCATGAGATAAAATATGCAATTAACGGTTGCACAGACTGGATGCCTACGGCAATATTTGCTAGCCACGCTAGCAATCAGCAGCTTTAACCAGGCAGCTGTCGCAAATACTGTATATACCATGTGTACTCTTGCTGTAATTCCCAAGCTAAACATTATCTATAGATTTTTTAGTAAACATTCAAGGCAAAAAACATACAATTAGGTAGATGATGCTGTAATTGTAAAATAGTAAAAAAGAAAAAAAGCACTGGCCCTGTAATTATAATGTTGGATTATGGGCAATGAACATGCTACTATTGCATTTGATGATCTCATTCTTAGAAAATATTAACAAAACAAAATTCTTGCATAAAAAAAGATCTGACTATACAGATGTTGCCCCCCCCCCCCCCCCCCCAGTGGGAAATAATATGTGCCATCTGCCAGATATTTTAGATGCTTGACCATTAAATAGGCAAAGTAGGTGTTTTTCTTCCAATTTGGGCATACTTGGGGTTAAGATTGGCACTACTTAGGGGATAGGGTTAAAGATTAAAGATAACATGCTAATGTGTGGCAAAGTGGTTAGCACGTCCATCTAGCAGCACTTCGGGTCATCAGTTTGAACTAGCTGCCTGAAGTTTACATGTTCTCCCTGTGCCTGCATGGGTTTCCTCCAAAACTCTTAAGATGTGCTGCTAAGTAACTTTGCTCTGGTATGTGTGTGTGTATGAGTTTGAGGTAGAGACCTTAGATTTAAGTCCCTTGAAGGTAGGAACTAATGTGAATGTAAATATATATGTAAAGTGCATCTTTTTCCTAGGCTCCAAGAATACGGCAGACGGTGACTGTAGCCATAACAGTTAACAGATGCTTGCTACTTGGGAGGAAAGCAATGGCAAACCTAGACAACACTATAAAAAGCAGAGACATCACCCTAACGATAAAGTGCCATATAGTCAAAGCTGTGGTATTCCCAGTAGTAAACTATGACTGTGAGAGTTGAACCATAAGGAAGGCTGAACGCCATAGAATTGATGCTTTTGAACTATGGTGTTGGAGAAGACTCTTGAAAGGCCCTTGGATGGCAAGATCAAACCAGTCAATCCTGAAGGAAATTAACCCTGAATATTCACAGGACAGATCATGAAGCTGAAACTCTAATATCTTAGCCACCTAATGCGAAGAGAGGACTCATTGGAAAAGACCCTGATGCTGGGAAACATGGAAGGAAAAAGGAGAAGAGGACGTCAGAAAACAAGATGTATGGATAGCACCATCTAAACAATAAACATGAAGTCAAGCAAGCTCCGAGAGGCAGTGGAGGACATAAAAGCCTGGTGCGCTATGGTTCATGAGGTCACGAAGAGTCAGACATGACGAAAGGACTGAACAACACAGCTTACACTGACAGTGCTATATAAATAAATATTTATGGTTAAGCAACAGGTTTGCTTTAACCCCCTCATTCCCAAAATTATATACTGACATTAACTTTTGTTCTGTTCAGCACCAGGATACAAAATAGAATATCCAATATAGAAATAGAAAATCTGATTCATCTTGGCATGGTGGAGCATGTGACTTACCACTGTGATAGAGTTGGGCCAATATGCACTGTCACAGGGTAATCTATAGCCCCGTGTAAGTGTGTAAACACTAGCAAATGGTAGTTTACACAGAGCCCCACGTTCACTGCTGATGGCTGACCTCTGCTGTGAAGAAGTGAACGGAACATAGGCAATGCCAGATTCACATAGTTGTGTTATGACACCCCAAACTAAACTAACCTTTCCCAACCTTTCCCAACATAACTCGGCGCATTAAAGTGACACTAAACAATATTTCTACCCCCCCCAAAAAAAAAAAACATCCACATCCACTACTTAATGACTCTTTAATTCATTTTTCATTGCATTGATTCGTACTGTGTTTTGTGCCTCCTTGTCCTTGTAACTTTCTGTGTGAGCTCCTTAATCTCATCTCCTCTTTTCCCCCAATTTATATAGAATGAGCAGTGCAATCATGTGCTTGCTCTATGCACTCTACAATTCCCATAATACGTAGTCCCTAGGCCATCTTGGGAGTGAGAAAGAGAGGGTGGCTACATTCTTATATACAATGGGGACATGGTAAATGAAAGTTGCCACTCTCTTTTTCTGATGGCAAAGATTGAAATGAACCCTTCCTGCATATTAGGACCATAAAAGATGAGATGTATAGAATAGATAATAGCTGAGATATACAGAATTACTTTAAATGTACTTATTGCCGTTTGGGAGCAATGGACAAAACGTAAAAAAAATTTGAATTATCTTTTGGACAATTACAAATTTTGTTACTCTACACTTTCATATGAAATCCTTTATTTTACTGCTTAAATTCCAGCACCAGGTGCATCTTGGATATCAGTATTAGGCCCCTTTCACACATGCTGTCCGTTTGTCCGTTTTTCATCCATCCGTTGACGGATGAAAAACGGACATCAATGTATATCTATGTAAAAACGGATGACAACGGATGATCATCCGTTAACATCCATTTTCATCTGCTTCCGTCAATGTCTGTTTTTTTGAACGGATGAATGCCCTATTTTTCACCCGTCAAAAAAACGGATTGGACGAAAAACGGATGACAACGGATGAAAAACGGATGAAAACGCATGAAAATGGATGACAACGGATGAAAAACGGATGACAACGGATGAAAAACAGATAACAACTGACGAAAAACGGATCAAAAATGGATAACAACTGACAAAAAACGGATGAAAAACGGATGACAACTGACGAAAAACGGATGAAAAACGGAATGAAAAACTGATACATTTTGATGTGACTGAACTGATGAACTGAACGGACCGTATGTGTGAAAGGGGCCTTAGGGTTAATTAATATCATCACCTTTTATTTTATTGCATGATTGCTAAACAGTAAAGGATGACTTTTATGCTGAGCAGGTGTGTAGCCACATAGGTGTTCCAATTTTCTCTTTCTAAATAAAACAGCTTATTTCCTCATTTTTTTTGAACTGTGAAGATGTTTACCAGAATATGAACTGAATGCAGGTAAAGGGAAGTAAAACTTTTGGGGTTTATTTATTAAGGCTCGGTTCACACTGATGCGATGCGGGAAGGCTGCGAATTCGCAGCCTGTTCCCGCATCGCACACGCACCCCCGGCAGTTCACACTGCCATATGCGATCCGCTGGGGGTGTCAATGTAATCTTAACGACACCCCCAGTTTGATCGCATATCGCAGTGCGATCGTGCAGTTCGCACAGGATCGGATCGCACAAGTGTGAACCGCTGTGCGATCCGATCCTGATGCGGCAGCAAAAATGCCTCCTGTGCGTGTTTGCTGCGGGTGCGATGCGAATTTAGCCATACAAACTGTATGGCTAAACTCGCACCGCACAGCTGATCGCATGTCATGTCGGAGCAGTGCGCTCCGACATGACATGCGAACCCCGCACACGCAGTAGTGTGAACCGGGGCTAAAGGATTATAGACTATTCACTTTGCAAGATAAGTTTCACTATGAAAGCAAATTTTCCCCAGAACTTAGTAAATAAGGGGACTTCCACCATCCAATTATGTACAAGCAAAAAAGCTGTTTTTTGTTTTCCTTACATGTGATTGGGTTAAATGTCACTACATTCACAATTTTTTTTGGGATACTGATGTCCCCAAATTCATTACAATTACAAACACATTTTAGGTCCATGTTTATCTTTTTTTATTTCTTTACAAATGATTTGTCTAGACATATTTTACTAAAAATTAGAAAAAAAGCTTGAAGAAAAAGAAAAAAAAAACATTTTAAAAATGATTACATCTCTAGCACAACTCCACTGACATTCTTGTCTTATTTTCCATTCTGGAGTTCCTGACAGTTCATAAGGCAGCACTGCAGCACGTCAAACTGGCAACATTCATTTTGCTATCACACTGGGAAATCTCCGTTATATTAAACTTAAACCTGAGACCTATTTTAATTGTTTTGTGAATTCACAAATCCCCAAATTTATGAAGTTAATAATTAAAATAATGACAGTCTGCATTTTCAAAACCAGGAAAAAACACACTAATGCAATATAAGGGGAAATGAGGTATTGAAATAGTGTTGAATTTATTTATGCAGATTCCACTATTCATTTTCAGCTTTCTTATGAATTAAATGTATTATGTACTTATTTTATTATATTATTTTATTTGATCTAATCTCTTTGAGGTGTGCAAACAGCAGGGTTTATAATAAGACCACAAGCACAAAGGCATTTATTAATCATAGCTGGTAAATGCTAGTCAATAGAGCATCAGTTTCAGCAATCATTTGCTTTGGTCAGGCCTTAAATAATAACTAAGTTATGGCTGTCCTTACCTCTGCTCCAGCATATGCAAGCTTCCTCACCAGGGCCCATAGGCGTGTGCACCTCCTGCGCTGCTGCTTTTCCCCGCTTCCTGGCGCCCCCTGTCTCCTCCCTGCAGTGCTGCCAGCTTCCCTCCTCTCCTCCCTTGCTGGCTGCTGCGGGGGATGCTTCAGGATGAAGAGCGGGGAAAGGGGCTGGTAAATATTTCATTTATCACCCCCTTTCTTTCTGAACACAGAGTAAACACAGTGAGTGATCTGTACCGATCACTCCAGTGTTCATTCTTATAGAGAAGCATAGTAAACTATGTTTACTATGCTTCAGTTTGTGAATGAACGGGAAGGCGCTCAGCATAACACTTCCCATTCGTTCAATGCCCAGTGCAGCTGAGGCTGCAGAGAAAAGGAACTGGGGAATCTTTGTCCACAGTCCCTTTCTCTGTCTCAAAAGTGAGACATCAGGGGTCTGTTTAGACTCTTGATATTTCACCAGGCACAGACAGATTTTTACCAGCACAGACCCCCCCATCAGGAGAGCCGCCAATCGGCTCTCCTTTACTTGCACCTGTCAGGTGCAAACTGAGGAAAGCCGATCAACACACTTCCTATTTACTATGTGACCAGCTGTGATTGGACACAGTGGATCACATGGTAAAGAGCCTATGTCATAGGCTATTTACCGGGATCGGAGATGCGGTAAGTCAGAGTGACACCGTACCACCGATTGGCCCTCTGAGCAATTTTTGCACCATTTAGAAGCCAAACCTTCCTATATCTGTTACCCATGATACAGCCTTAGTAGAGTATGCTTATACTAGCGGCCCTCAATTGGGGCATTTTGATCACTATTTTAAAATTTTATTTTCCATTCTGATTTCACACCACTCTTCTTTAATTTTTTTCTCTTTCTTGTCCTCAATGAAGTCCTCTATTGCCTTAATATCTACCAGAGGCAGTGGTCTTCATTTTCTGTACCAAAAGAACTGTAAATCCTAAATGTACACAAAAAAAAGATTGTTTATCTTTGATCATTTCCTACTACATCAATTATCGCCACTAAATTTAAATTGTAACCAACTTTACAGATGTCATTGTATTCTACTGTTAAAAAAAAGTTAAGTAAACATTTACTTTACAAAGTGATCAAGCTCTGTTCTTTTTGTAAGTCAACCATATTGTTTGCACTATCTGGGACCTGGGATGACAGCTCTCAAACACTAAGGATCGAAAAGGAGTTAAATCATTATATTTGCATATATAACAAGATACATTTAAAGTATAATTTTAAGACATGCAAAAAAAAAAAAACATTTAGTGAAAACATTGGGTAAGTTAAAAAAGTTTCAACGACAAATAAAAATAAATGCACTAAAGGCACGTTCTTAGAAACACATGATCCACATGATTAATGCTTCAGTAAATAAAAAAAAAAATGTTTTTTAAATGCTAGAGGTTCTATCCATTTATTTTATTTCTGTTTTTTTTACTATATCATATATCTCCTATCAAAAATACGTATGTGAAAAACAAAATAAAGCTTACTGCACAAGAAAAGTAGCAATAAATGTTCGAAGTCTGTCGTCTGGTGACTGAAAGACAGAAAATTGCCCTTCACGGGTGAGGTGCAGGTATTTGATTTATTCTGCAGAGATTCATTTCATTTCATTGTAAATCAGACTGCTTAATTTTACATTTTCCCCGCATGCTATCGAAGGGGACATCTGGGAGGACACTGTACGAGTAGCTGTAGGAACCAGTCCGATCCCTCAACAAATTACTCTGCCATGTAATACAATATTCATTTTCCTGCGATTTGTTGTCATTTTGATAGCATTTGACACCCCACGTCTATCCTTTTTACCGGGGATGGCATGAAGCTGCCAAGAAAACTTTACTGTATAAAACAGCAGCGAATACCAGGAGTAGATAAAAAATTTTAATATAGATAGGTTTATAATACTGTCACACAATATTCCCTTTCTATACCTGATAGAGATATTGTTTCTTTCAACCTATCAGAAATAAACTAGTATGGGGTTGAAATTTTGAGACTTTCGAATATGAAGTATAATGTTATTCATGTAAATTGTATATTGGGTATACCTTTGCAATATAAAAATGAGGAGGTAAGCACAGGGCCAACAATATTCAAAGCAATCCACATGAACACTGTCATTTTTAGAAAAGTAATAAAAAGAAAAAGTCGGCCTAATAAACAATCTGTTAAACTTCAAGGATGCTTTGTAAAATATAAGGTGTTTACCAGAAAGTAAAGATATTGTGGAAAAAATGGTGATTATAAGGTTTCGTTACTTCATTTAGGGTGCTTTTAACAAGAATAAATTGACTAAAGTATGAGCACATGCTGCCCTACAAGGACGGATTGAAAGACATGTACAATTTGGCTAGTCTCAAGCAGGGGTCAACATCCAGGGACATTCTGCTTCCTGTTTGTAAGGAGCAGATGAAGGGTGAGCAGTGTTATACAATGCTGTCTGCAAATCTTTTCCTGCTCAGCTTATGTTTCTTTTAACGAATAAAAAGACACACACTGACCTAAGTCAGTGAAACAGCACTCACTGGACCTCTCTGGAGGGGACCACAAATTAAACGTAAATAACATTAAATGGATAAATGAATAAATGAAATTAAAAAAAAAAACGTGTTTGTTCCTGTCGGCTTCCGTGGAGGAACCGACAGACTTGTCCTTTCTACTTCCGGTTTCCGGGTCATTACCTCCCTGCTGCACGGCGGATTGCGGTGAGGCTGCCCAGCCAGGGAGCCCACGCCATTTGCGGCATCACCCGGTATTGCCGGTATCCAGGACTGCCTTCACCATTATACAGGACCCGCCATACAGGGCCCAGATCCGATTATCCTTCTTCTTGCATCTTCCATCGGATCCAATGTGGGGACTGTCCTTTTGCACCATGCATGCTGTCTTATTGGAATACCTGTTTTTAACATGTAAGTTACTACATTAAATTATACAGCTGTTCATCTACCTTTATGACTTTTCGCCCTTGATCTTTTTCTTTGTTATATGTTTCTTTTAACAACAGCCAGCCAGCTGGATCAGGGACTTCCTACAGACAAGACATTGCAACTCATCTAGTCAAATGCCAAATCAGGGTACTGTCATCCCAGTAAGTCTCAGTTAGCCTATATATACAGTATATATAGAGAGAAATAGTTTAGCACCATAAGGGACTTGCATATGTGTTTGTTAGTGCAGGCAGCATCTTTTAACATCATGGCAACCTATTTATTGGGATCACTAGTCAATAAAAGTGTATTTTTTTGTCACACCACTAGCAGAATTCTTCTGAGCACTTTAAGAAGTGTCATGGTATGTACTGTAGAGTAGGTATCCCACTGTGTGCTGCAATTTACTAGTACCGTGAAATGGATTATGTTCTGGGCAGACCACAACCTTTGCCAGCCCATTAGGTAAGCCATAGGTATAGCTAGAACAATAGTTATATTCCATAAGAAACTAGAATCGATATAGACGTGCCATTCACCTGTGTCCCAATACAACCCAATGCAGTGGCGTCACTAGGGTTGGCGTCACCTGGTGTGGTAAAACAAGGCGTCATCCCCCCTGGGGAGGGTGACACCATATACACCACCAACATCAGCACAACTCTCCCTCCCTAGACTGCCACAGTGCCTGCTGCAAAGTGACATCAGGAGTAGGACAAAGCAGTAGACACTGGGCAGGCTAGCGCATCTGGCTTTCTCCTGTCCAGCCTGCCACAGTGCCCTGCAGGGTGCTAGGTGGGCTAGCTTTGTGCCTGTGCTAGTTTTTGTGCGCTCTCACGGATGGGATGGTGTCAGCTTTCTAATGGGTGTCATCTGAGTGTAGTCTGCACCCCCTGCACCCCCATAAAGACATCACTAACTGTGCTGCAATAGAAAAATAGGGTAGAATACATTTTTTTTTTGGCCTATACAGTGCATTGGCAGCTCATTTTTTTCTAGAAAGTTAGCCTGATCAGACCAATGCTTTAGTTATTCTTTATACCAAAAGTAAATAGGTGTCTCTTAATACTTGGTGAAGAAACTTGCAAAAAAAAAGAGAGAGATAAAACAACAGTATGCTGGCAGCCTTGTAAGTAAAATATGTTTTGTTTTTTTTTGGACTTAAAACACAGTTATTGAATGTATAATGAATGTCAGAAAGGCTAGGATTTATTTTGTATTTAATGTTTGTTTTGTGTTTTGTTTTTTTGTTTTTTGTGGAGATACTGTCTAAGTTATTTGGAAAGGCTTCATGTGTCCATTCATTGTGCTCTCTGCCTACACAAATACCAATATTTGAGGCTATCCACCTCAACAGAGAGTAGGCACAATATATATATATATACACATATATATATAATATATACACTCACCAGCCACCCAGCCACTTTATTAGGTACTCCTGTTCATTGCTTGGTAACACAAATTGTTAATCAGCCAATCACATGGCAGCAACTCAATGCATTTAGGTATCTAGTGGTGGTGAAGGCGACTTGCTGAAGTTCAAACAGGGTATAAGAATGGGGAAGAAAGGGATATACGTGACTTTGAACTAGACATGGTTGTTGGTGACAAACAGGTATTGAGTTTTTTAAAAACTGATGATTTACTGGGATTTTCACACACAACCATCTCTAGGGTTTACAGAGAATTGTCTGAAAAGGAGAAAATATCCCGGGAGCGGCAGCTGTGTGTATGAAAATGCCTTGTTGATGTGAGAGGTCAGAGAAGAATGGGCAGACAAATACCCACTCGTTACAACCAAGATATACAGAATACCATCTCTGAACGCACAACACATAGAACCTTGAAGCAGTAGCTCCCACTGGGTGCCACTCTTGTCAGCTAAGAAGAACAGAAAAATAAGGCTACAATTCACACAGGCTCACCAAAATTGGACAAAATTGGAGAGAAGAGTCTTGATTTCAGCTGCGACAATGAGATGTTAGCGTCAGAATTTGTCGTAAACAACATGAAAGCATGGATCCATCCTGCCTTGTATCAATGGTTCAGGCTGGGGGTGAGGTGTGATGGTGTGGGAGATATTTTCTTGGCACACTTTGGGTCCCTTAGAACCAATTGAGCAATATTTAAATGCCACGGCCTACCTGAGTATTGTTGCTGACCATGTCCATTGCTTTATGACTACAGCGTAGCCATCCCCTGTTGGCTGCTTCCAGCAGGATAATGTGCCATGTCACAAAGCTCAAATCATCTCAAACTGGTTTATTGAAAATGACAATGAGTTCACTGTACTCCAATGGCCTCCACAGACACCAGATCTCAATCCAATAGAGCACCTTTGGGATGTGGTGTAATGGGAGATTTACATCATGGACTTGCAGCCAACAAATCCGAAGCAACTGCGTGATGCTATCATGTCAATATGGACCAAAATCTCTGAGGAATGTTTCCAAAACCTTGTTCAATCTATACTTGTTCTGAAGACAAATGGGGGTCCAACCCGGTACTAGCAAGGTGTACCTAATAAAGTGGCTAGTGAGTATATATATATATACTGTTCACATTAATTATATTATTGCTTTACGAAGCTGGTTACACTTTAGGGCCAAGAGAAAAAAATTACTTTATGAAAAAACCTATAATGAACTTTACCATTAATTAAAAACAATTAATTAAGGAAAATAGAGCATCAGGTCAGGTAAGTCTTCAAGTATTATGAATCACTGACATCAAATGTATTGACCTATAAATGTGTGAAGTCTAGAACCTTATAATTACTGAAGTGCTAAAAGTTCCATTTACTTTGAAATACTACTCTGCAGATTATTAGTTTACTAATCTCTCCAGAGATCAGTTTAGCATTGCCCTGTTCTCGCTAACCATTGACAGTTACATATTGACATATTTTGCAGGGCATTTAAGAAAAGCGTTTCATTTTACTTTTACTTGTTGAATATCTATCATTCTTAGGGAACTATAGTCTTATAATTAATTTCTTACTGGAGAGTGGTTTCCTACATGATTTGCACTAATAATGGATTTTTACATAAGGGGAAATTCAAAGAAATGACAATTAAAGATTCTTAGTTTTTTGCTGATTGGTTCTAACATGCAATTCCTTTACTGAAAAGGGGATTCCTTAGCTCCTAACACTTTTACATACATACCTCTAGGACAAAGAAAAAGATGTACAGTAATTGCCTATATTAAGCTATAACAAAACATAATATGAACTATACCAGAGATTAATTTGTTATTGTTATCTGTTGCCTTGAAATTGAAACTTGTCATCTGTGCCCCTCATGAGCCCATGTCTAGATGTTCTAATGCTATAAACATATTTCCATGTCATACTGAATTTTCTATTGATCGGTTAGTGATGAAACCTCTTATTGATCAGCACTCAATGACACATGTGGGGAATTATAACTACCTTGTTCAGATTTATGATCACAGAATTTGACAGGAAAAAGTCTTCTAGCACTAGCTTCTAGGTGCATCGCATACAAGCTCATTATGAAATAATACTTACCTTAAAATGAAGCCCCCGCAGTGCCGCCAGCTCAGCGACAGGACGGCCGACATGTTTGGCCATCCTGCTTCCTGATTTGCGTCTTCCGGCCATCTGATTGGCCGGAGGTGTGATTACATCACTCCCATGCATGTGCGCGGAAGCTGCCGTTCATGGCACAGGGCTCTGAAGGAACGGCACGGGTGGCCGTTCCTTCAGAGCACATGCGCCGATGACGTCATCGGCTGCATTAAAGGTAAATATCTCCTAAACGGTGCAAGTTTAGGAGATATTTACAGCACCTATAGGTAAGCCTTAAAATAGGTTTACCTATAGGTAAATGTCAGCAAAGTGGGTTTACAACCACTTTAATGCCAACATAAACCATGTTCTATAGAAACACCGGCCTTTCTCAAAGTCCACAAATTAATGGGGCATAATTATGCAATTTGTGTAGTACATGTTATTAAGCTCACAGAGGCAGTCCCTACCATGAAAGGGCTAGTTGGTTGCATTTACCCCTTAGGTCAAAGATGTCCAGTCCTCCCCAGGTATATTCGCTGAAATATCCTTTTTAGGTGGACTGTCTCTTTTCTTCTTGTATATAGCACTAATATAAAAGTATATGTGCCCTTTATGAAACTCTTCTAACCACTTGCAGACCGCCCGCTCACAATGTACTGCAGCCCCCACAGGCAAAGCGGCAAACCCGTACATCGCTGCCTTCTTCCGGGTTTATGGGGCTCACATGATTGTACACAATGCGAGCCTTAGCAAGTCCCAAGCAATGATTCATGCCAGGACCTGCTGATTGGCTGTGTACAGTCAAAAATCTCTCTGCAAAGCAGGGATAAGAAACTTAGAGATCTAGTAGTAAAAACAGTACTCTTTACCCCTTCCCAGCCAGTGTCATTATTACAGTGACAGTTTATAATATTATCACTGAGCGCTATATTATTGTCACTGGTTATGTCAGTGACATTTGGCCCATTCCCCCATCACTAGTTAGTGTCAGATTGCCCCCCGCACTATCGCAGTCCCATTATAAGTCCCATTATTATGGCTGATCACTACCATTAGTAGTCTAAAAAAAAAATAATAAAAATTTCAGTTTATATACCGTAGTTTGTAGGTACTATAATTTTCATGCAACTCAATCAATAAACTAGGACTACTAGGATTTATATTTTTTTATTAAAGACATGTAGCAACATACATTTTGACCAAAATTTATCAAGAAACGTGATTTTTTTTTTTGTATTGGTTATGTTTTGTACCAGAGAGTAAAAAAAATACTAGGATTTTTATTTTTTTATCAAAAACATGTATCAGAATACATTTTGACCAAAAATTATTAAGAAAAGTGTTTTTTTTTTGTATTGGTTATGTTTTGTACCAGAGAGTAAAAAAATTACTAGGATTTTTATTTTTTATCAAAGACATGTAGCAGAATACATTCTGACCAAAATTTATTAAGAAACGTGATTTTTATTTTTTTGTATTGGTTATGTTTTGTACCAGAGAGTAAAAAAAATACTAGGATCTTTATTTTTTTATCAAAAACATGTATCAGAATACATTTTGACCGAAAATTATTAAGAAACGTGATTTTTTTTTGTATTTCTTTATGTTTTGTACCAGAGAGTAAAAAAACATTGGTTTTAACATTTTTGGGCTTTTTTCTTTCTATCTCCCAAAAAAAAAAAAAAAGAGTGTGAAAAAAAATGATACATGTTTCATTTGGGTATACCGTTGCATGACCGCACAATTACCAGATAAAGTAGTGCCGTACTAAATAGCAAAAAAAGACTAAAGGCCCGTACACACGTGCAGATTTTCGTCCGAAAAGATTCGGCCGACGACCGATCGGCCGATTTTCGGCTTGTTAGTATGATGCTTCCGACAGCCGACAGCGCACTTTCGGCCGAACAGAATCTGTCGTGCAAGCATTAAAATTTTTGTATGCCGACACCAGAACGGCCGATTGTTCGCCAGTCAGTACAGAATTCGGCCGACAGACAGCAGATTTGCAAGACTGGGCATGCTCAGAAAATAAAAAACACAGGGAAAGTTAACCATCACATGACATCACTTCTGCAGTCGGCGGACAAAATTCGTGTGCAGTCTTTTGCACTTTTCAGCGGACACGACAGCCCGGGGACAAAAGACGGCCGATCGGTCGGCCGACGATCGGTACGTGTGTACGGGGCTTTAGTCAAGACGGAGGTAAAATCTTACGGCGATAAAGTGTTTAAAAATATTAAATATCTCTAAACTGTAAAACAAAACAAACAAAAACAAGCCAATATATCAAAAGAAAGAAATTAAGGAAAACAGAATTTAAAGCAGCATGAAATGGCCAATAAAAGGTATTAGGATCCTGTGATAAAGATATTGTTTAGCAAACTTTAAATCCTAAAAATTGCACACCTGCTTTTTGTATTTGTACTATTTTGGTATGACTTCAGATATACAAACTGTAAGCTTCAATGTGTACTAAGTACAAAAAACGTGGCATAATGGTTCCTCATAGATGCACTAATCAGAAGATTGTCTGTTATTCCTAAAGGTTTTCTAGGGACCACAGATGTCACCTCCTAGTAGCTCTAAGGTCATTTTCATTCAAATTAGAAACGAAAATAAGTGAAGCGTCTTTAAGGACAGAATATTTTTACACCTAATTATGTTAAGCAAGTTCAAGGACACCATAATTGGATTTCAGTCATTTTTGGTTAATAATTCTTTTATAGTATTCTGACTGTAGTATGCAAGACCATCTATATTTTAGCATCAACTTGAAGTTAAAAAAGTATGGTGCATCAAGATCCAAAATGTTACTCTCTTTAAGGATAACGAGAACAATTACTTAAGTGTAGCTATGAGCTAAAATGCCACCAGATCTTTAAATATAATCTTAAATCTTCAATGCAAAAAAGTTAAAGTATGTCTAAAGACATTTTTATTTAGTTTTAGATAAAGTAGAGAAGAATTAGAACCTTTTCAGATTTTTTTACACTATTTGTGCTCTCACTATGGTGTTTCACGCTTTATTATTTGTCCTGGTGACATTAGTCACTCGAACTAACAGTGAAGGGAAAATAAGTTTTCCTTTTATTACCCATTAGCTAGTTTCACTTACTTTAGACAACTATGCTCTCACTTCCTGTTGTGTTTTACGATCTTTCCAAAAAAAAAGAAAAAAGTTGAATGGGAACTTAGCCAACTTTCCTTACACCTGTCTGAATTATGCTTATTTCCTGGTGAGGTCATTGACCAAATATACAGTATCTTCCAAAAGTGAGTACATCCCTCACATTATTGTATATATTTTATTATATCTTTTCATGTGACAACACTGAAGAAATTACACTTTGCTACAATGTAAAGTAGTGAGAGTACAACTTGTATAACAGTGTAAATTTGCTGTCCTCTCAAAATAACTCAACACAGAGCCATTAATGTCTGTGTTAAATTTGGTGTTATCGCTCTCACTCTCTCATACTGGTCACTGGAAGTTCAACATGGCACCTTATGACAAAGAACTCTCTGAGGATCTGAAAAAAAGAATTTTTGCTTTACATAAAGATGGCATAGGCTATAAGAAGATTGCCAAGACCCTGAAACTGAGCTGCAGCACGGTGGCCAAGACCATGCAGCAGTTTAACAGGACAGGTTCCACTCAGAACAGGCCTTGCCATGGTTGACCAGAGAGGTTAAGTGCACGTGCTCAACGTCATATTCAGAGGTTGTCTTTGGGAAACAGATGTATGAGGGCTGCCAGCATTGCTGCAGAGGTCGAAGGGGTGGGGGATCGGCCTGTCAGTGTTTAGACCATACGCCACACACTGCATTAAATTGGTCTGCATGTCGTCCCAGAAGGAGGTTTGCTGAAGACAAGCAGACTAAGGACATGAATTACTGGAACCATGTCCTGTGGTGTGATGAGAACAAGATAAACTTATTTGGTTCAGATGGTGTCAAGTGTGTGTGGTGGCAACCAGTTGAGGAGTACAAAGGCAAGTGTGTCTTGCCTACAGTCAAGCATGGTGGTGGTAGTGTTATGGTTTGGGGCTGCATGAGTGCTGCCAGCACTGGGGAGCTACAGTTCATTGAGGGAATCATGAATGCCAACATGTACTGTTAAATACTGGAGCAGAGGATGATCCCCTCCCTTTGGAGACTGGGCCCCAGGGCAATATTCCAACATGATGACGACCCCAAACACACCTCCAAGACGATCAATGCCTTGCTAAAGAAGCTGAGGGTAAAGGTGATGGACTGGCCAAGCATGTCTCCAGACCTAAACCCTATTGAGCATCTGCGGGGCATCTCCAAACGGAAGGTGAAGGAGCGCAAGGTCTCTAACATCCACCAGATCGGTGATGTCATCATGGAGGAGTGGACTCCAGTGGCAACCTGTGAAGGTCTGGTGAACTCTATGCCCAAGAGGGTTAAGGCAGTGCTGGAAAATAATGGTGGCCACACAAAATATTGACACTTTGGTCCCAATTTGGACATTTTTACTTAGGGGTGTACTCACGTTTCTTGCCAGCGGTTTAGACATTAATGGCTGTGTGTTGAGTTATTTTGAGGGGACAGCAAATTAACACTGTTATACAAGCTGTACACTCACTTCTTTATATTGTAACAAAGTGTCATTTCTTCAGTGTTGTCAGATGAAAAGCTATAATAAAATATTTACAAAAATGTGAGGGGAGGGGTGTACTCACTTTTGTGAGATACTGTATGTGGTATCACTGCAATCGCCAGGAGTAGGAGGATTCATTTTGGGTTGTTTTTGGTCATAGTTTATTATAGTAGCAAGAAAAATACAGCTACATTTATTTTAAAAAATATATATTTTGTACTATTTTGGGCCATCCATCATGAAGGGGTAAAAGAAATCCATGCCTGTGTTGTTTATAAACAGAATGAAGTGTTTAAATTGCTGGTAAATGACAGCTCTCAAACACCATTTTTTTGGAAATGTCCATTTTGCTATACAGTTCTATACATCATACTACCCACCCAGGCAGGTTAGGAGAATCCCCAGGCATGATATTTAAATTACTTTTGCATTTTGATGTTGCTCTTCAACCTTTTTACTGCCACTGATGTAGAAACTATGCTGGTGGCTTTGGAGGTTTTACACACTCCTGAGAGCTGTAGCTGATGGGAGTATGTATAAAGATAACAACCTGACTGTTGGCTGTCAGATGTAAGCTCATGAAAATTGTACAGCTGTCAGATCACTTCCATACAAGCCCGTTACTGCAGGGCCCCCTGCATGCACACCACCATGTCTCCTAGGCTCCACATGCCCACTGGCAGGCCTGAATCAGCATGGCAGGTGCCGGTAGGTGGAGGGAATGGAAATCAGAGAACGCAAGCTCCCTGGTCCCACCTTCCTATTACTGACCCGAAAATGATGTATAAAACTTCACTTCTGGCTCCTGGTGTCAGTTTCCCCAAACAATCTTAATATAAATAAACTTCAGTTTGTTGTTCAGCTAAGTTGTTTTTCTTTTTTTTTAAAAGAGCAGATGTTTTATGTGGTAAATATTTTGGTAGGCGCTTAAATATTTTTTTGTCCATATTGTTCAATTTCTTTTATTTTTTCAAATGTTTTTTTGCATCATAGTTTAATGGGCTGGGGAAGGGGGTGTGACAGACCACTCCAACTGGCTGCCTCCACCAAACGGTGCCTCCTGCCCCCCAAACTCTTCCAGTAGGCCAGGAGCTAATACCAGCCCTTTACATCATACACAGACAAAATGTTTAGGTAAAAGCCAAAGTAATAACTGTTTATTGAACAGAAATACAGGTTTTTATAAACTTCAAACACATGGGCAGTCACCACATCAACAATAAAAAACAAATTGGGGTAAACATTCCACAATGGTTAGGTAAAAAGATCAGGTAGACACAAGACTAATCAAATCAGGATGATTAGCAAACAGACAGAAGCAATAGGTTACTCAATTAACAATGTGAATGCATGCCCAGGAGGCACACAATGGGGAAATTACAGAATAGGAGAAAGACACCTATTGTGTAAACAGGTTATATAAACCAGCAGGAGACATCAGCGTCAGGTTATTTTGAGCTGATTATAATCTTCTGCTTTGAGTCTCTGAGTATAGGAGGGGATTGAAGCAGTTAATGCTGGTTTGGGCTGTTAAATCTATACCACAACAAAACACAGAGGTCCCAAATCAGTATCCAGGTCCTCCAGTTCTTAGAGTCAGTGTGTTTTGGGGAGACATGGAATCTAATGTAAAACTACTTCAAAGGTCCCCTAAGCACACATCTTCCAAAGAAAAGAGCCCCCTCAAATGCCAGGGCTCATAGTCAGTAGACAAGAGGCTAGCTTACAGTCCCCTCCAAAAGCCCCTGTCCCAGTTGGGTCTGTCACGGGGGTATACTTTTATAAGTTAAAGCGGAGTGCCGGCCTCAAAAACATTTTTTTTAGATAAAAATACCCCCGGGACAGTCAGGGCTAGTGCATTTCAGCAATGATAGCCTCTGAACTGTCCCCGGGTTCACCTACCTTTTAGAAGAAATACTTACCTTTAAAATGTCTTGTCCAGCGCTGCCATCTCAGGTGTGGGCAGCTGAAGCCAGAGCGTCCTTTTCGGTGTCCTCTTTGGTGAAGTCGGAGTCCCAGAATGCCCTGCTCATCACTTCCCGGTGCAAGCGCGTCATCACTGCACAGCTTCTAGGCATGCCCAGAAGCTGTTTAGCAGGGAATGATGCGCCTGCACCGGAAGTGAAGAGCAGGGCCGGTTCAGGCGCATTGACTCCTGGGAGCGATGACGTTCAGCTCCCAGGAGTCAATGCAAGCAGGAAGAGACGGCGCGGGCTGCGGCACAGAGGGAGGAAGTGGAAGGAAGGTAAGTATATTTTCTTCAAAAACAAGGTAAGTAAAGCAAAACAAAATTGTGATTATCCAATTCTTTTTCAGGTTACTTAGAGCAAGCGGATGTAAAATTTTCATTTTGAGGCTGGAACTCCACTTTAAAGAGCCTAAAGTACCCCTTAATCAGTTTTTAGCAACATACTATACCTGCAGCTGCTGACGTTGCACATACACCCCCACATTCTTGCATCCTTTCATAAACTTTGAAGGTAGAAAACAGCTCTGTATCCTGCAGAAGCAAGATCATGTTTTAATAAAGGAAGCAAGTTTCCTTTTGCTTACGCTAAGCCACTATAATTCTAAAATTGGAATGCTGGGTATTTGCTGTTATTGTATTTAAAAAAAAATAATAATAATAAAAGATTGGAGATTAGAGGACCCAGAGCCCATGAACATTATTGTGATCACAGATCAGGCAAATTACAAGCAGAGAAGATTGAGGATTATACATTTACCTTCACTCGTGAATATCTCGTTTATACTTCAGAAAAGTCTTGTTGAGAATCAAAAATTACAACAAGACCATAATTTAGTGATACAACCATTTAACAACAGACTGGCCTTATCATAATGAATATAGATGAGACACAGGCTATGTGTGTTGTCTTAATTTAGCACCTGACAACATTTAAATGGCATTTAGAGTATGAATTACATGCAAGGGTTAGTATCACACTGATGTTAAGGAACCAGCCAAAGAAAGACATGGAAAACTAATACATGCCATATATAATATGTAGCACATGGCTGAGTTTTAATATAGAACTTTAATGGGATTTTCTGTTTCCAGAAAATTGTGTTTGAATTACGGTATGGTCATTGGCCAATAATGAGAAGTATGATTCATATCATATTTGCTATATGTATAATATTTTTGGAACTATAAGGAAATACGCAGATGTGCAACCAGTAAGAGACATGAACTGCAACAACTATTTCTATCACAAATAGCTCTTTGCTGCAAAATGGTGCTTATTAAAAAAAAAGAAAAACCTGTTCATCAGAGAAGATTGGAATAAAATCAGATTAATGTTTCCATTTGTTGGGGTAGGTTGAAAATCATCTTTTTTTTTCTTGTAAAAAGAAAAGATAGGCTGTTGAAATCACAGCTATCTTTTAGAGGGACTAACTTTATTTTGACCCAAAATTCAACTGTCCTGCTTTCCTTTTGTGTGGATTTGTTAACAAAAATATTATGTTAGAATCCTGATCTCTAAACTATTGTGTTCAAAAATTTTAGAAATAAAAATAGTAATATCAGTAAATATTTAAATTGTTATTAATATTCTTTATCTACAGAACTGAACTGAAACACAGTGGATTGACTAAGGGTCCTTTCACATGGTCTTTCCGATCAGGTCTGCATGTCAGTTTTTCAGGCGGACCTGATCGGATCTTCCATGCACCCCTATGGAGCAGTGGATGTCAGCGGTGACATGTCCACTGACACCCACTGCTATCTGATCTGATCCTGTCCATTAAATTCAGATGGATTGAAACCCTTTTTCCTATCTGTCTGGAGGATCGGATCAGAAAGGATCGGATGAAAGCGGACAGGCAGTCCATTTTCATGCAATCTCCCATAGAGAAGAGTGGGGATCTGACATGTCCGTCTCTGCAAAGTAAGCAGAGACGGACCTGTTATCTGCCTGCTTAGCAGGAATTGGCAAATAGATCCAGGCGGAGCAAAACAGAGTCCACTGGGCTTAAAGCCCATGTGAAAGGACCCTTACTAAATCTGGGGAATGCAAAATCTGGTACAGCTGTGCATGGTAGCTAATTAGCTTTTAACTTCAGCGTGTTCAATTAAGGCTAGCCAGGCATTATACAATTATCTTGTACAATGTTCCTTTAGATTTACCAACAACCACATTTTAACATATAATATTAAGGTAAAAAATAAACAACACTTTCAATTGTAACTAATTAGGCAGGCACTTGCACTACATACAGTACCTGAAGGTAAATCTAAAGGAAATTGTACATAAATTGTACAGAAAAATGTAAGAATATTGTATAATCTATGGCCAGCCTAAGGTTTGACAAACAAAAAACAGAAGCTGATTGGTTTCTATGCAGAGCTTCACCATGTTTTTCACTCGCCAAGTTTAGTAAGTCAACCCTGTAGCAATAGGCAGCAGATTATTTGAAGTAAACCTTAACTGCTTGCATAAAGCTAAGTAGATACCCTCAAAAAAGTGTTTTCCATAACTGGGTGGAATCTGCATTAAGGGAAACATCAGGCTACTTAGTATGTGTTAAAAGAGAAGTATGGATTTTTTTTTCTCTGAATCATACTTACCTAGGTGGATGCATCTGTCCCCCGCTAGCTTTAAGACTGAGAACTAAACAATCAAACACTGACAATGCTCTTTGCTCTGCCTCCTCATGCTCATTCGAGTGCTGGGCTGTGGAGGATGGGGAGGGGGGCAGCAAACTTAGGCTCTCAATGGCTTGCTGAGAGGCTTAGCCGGGTGCCGAATCTGAGACATCAGCCAATATTGGCCTTCAGCCCGCTGAAAACGGGTCATGGGAGTGAAGAACGAACTGCACTCCTATGATCTGCAGGAGAAGTACAGCCACACATGCATTGGCTGTACTTCTCCTTTGACAAAATATTTTATTTAGGCCTTGCACGCATGGGCTTCAGAGTGCATATAAATACTGTGTACAGCAAGCTTCTTCAAAGCTTTCAGCAAGCCCAAAGCAGCTTTCAGCAAGCCTTCAAAGCTAACTTCAGCGCCAGTCTGGGAATGTTAGACCACAGATCATACCATTACTAACATTGCTAACTGTCACTTTAAAAGTAGTAGACTTCAAAAGGTTACTAAAAAGGATGAGCTAAAGCATTTTGTATCCTAGTCTGGACCCATCTGAGCTACTGTATCCCCCCAGTAATCTGTCACTGCACTGCAGAATCCAATGATTTCTCTGCCCTGCAGCTGCATGTATACATGTTCCTTTATATGTGTGGCTACAGAGTGGGGAATGCCTTGACTACTTTTGCTTGGCAGTATACATTGACAGCTTTCTGGCGGAATAACTTAGGTGGGTTCAGTAGGATCCAAGCAGGCCTAAGCTCATCCCTAGTTGTTAACAAGTTTCAATTATAGTTTAAAGAAATAAAGCATCAACACAACCATGTGATATAATGACTGTAATTATTTATACTTCATCTATTATAAAGCAAAATATTCACTAAAACACTCTTTGAATCTGCACCGCTTCATATTGTTCAATACAGCTTTGGTATAACAAATGCTACCTTTGGCATGTTATGTAAAGGGCTATGTTTTAAAAAGATTGCAGTTAGAGATGATCACAGGTTGTTTAGCAAATCACATGCTGTGCAGGTTAATCCCAGTTGGCTTAAAAATAATTATGTAATAATTGTGTAAACGTGGTAAATATCACACATTCTTAAAGCTCATCTTAAGCCAAAACATTTTTTACATTTTTGATCAAATTTAACAAACTATTTACTTTTGTAATTTTTCATCTCTGACCTGTTAGGGAAATTTTATCTAACTTTCTGTCTCCCTGACAGTCTATGAGAGCAGGAAAAGAAATTGGGAAGCAGTTGTCACGAGGGCTGGAAGTGACAGTTTTGACTGGAATTGGACTTTAATCATGGTTAAATAGTTGAAATGACTGTGTAATTCAGTTAAAAAGTATATCTTAAGTAAAACTTTTTCTACATTTTTGAATAAAGTGAAGGAGCATTAAAACTGATGTCAACTTTTTTGCCATAAGTGTCTCATTAGGAAAAATCCCTTCACTTCCTGTCATTTGACTCAACAGTAAGTGACAATATAGTTCTCCAATGTAATATATTTGCCCTCGTAGACCAGTTGTCATGGAAACAAGTGTCCCCATTGGACAATTTCTGATCCAAGACAGGAAAACAGACACCCAACATAATTCCTTGCTAAAGCATAAGATATGATAAGAATGATATTCAGTACAAATTATCCAATAGTAGGCAAGTACTGTAAATGCAAAGTGCAAAATACAGAAGAAAAGAAAAACAAAAAATAAAATAAAATATTGGATCGAACCAACAGTAGGCATAGAATATGCAACATTGTATTCATACTAATCAACAGACAAAGTACAAGGTGTACCCATCAAATTTAGTATTGGATATAACTAAACAGTCAATTAGGGAAACAAAGGAGTAAGCCCCCGTTCACACTAAGGCGACCTGTGAGGCGACCTGGTCGCCTCACAGGTCACCGCAGGTCGCCTCCCATAGGGAAGCTGCGGACCCGTTCTAATAGGAGCGACACAAGTCGCTCCGACTTAGAAAAAGGGTCCGGAGCTTCTTTGGGGCGACCAGGAGGCGACCGCCATAGACTTCAATGTTATGAAGTCCGTGGCGGCCGCTCCGAGGTCGCGGCGCGCTGCTCGCACCGCGATCTCGGAGGTCGCCCCGGGAAGTAGCGTGTGAACCGGCGCTAACACAGGATAAAATAAACAACTGCACAGTGTCATAAACAGCAATCTACCAGTTGTTGTAGACAGAATTGGCAGCTAAGTTTTGTTCATGGTGTGTGACCACAGTTTCCAGCAAGTTTTAAACTCATAGGATTTTTCTATTATGCTGAGCAAGCATTGTTTTGTAGGTATAATGTGTTTGAAGTAAAGCAACAGCTTCGAGGAGCAATATCTATTTTTACAATGTCTAGTGATCGCTAGGTAAGCAGCTAATAATATACTGTATGTGTAACAACAACTCTTTGACACACTGGGAAGCTACAGTATTTATATTAGGATTTAGAATTGCAAGAAACCAATTGGGAGATGTCAAGACCCCTGTCACTTCAGAAATTATCAGAAAAAATTTCCGCCAGTAGCTATTTAGACATTTGCAAGACCATAGTGCATGCTGCAAAGTACCAGTAGTACCACAACCTCTCCAACAAAGTGGGCTTTGGTGTGGGTAAATCTTCAAAAAGGTTGTATGGGGTTAGGTACCAATTAAGGGACAATTTTTGCATTAGCTCCCAGAGGTTACCATGCAAGTAGCTGCAAGGATTGATTGGAAAGCATGTCTCCATTGTTTGGGAGTGAAGGTGGTCTTGAGATCTTCTTCATTTTCGACAAAGAAGATTGCTTTAGTAAACATTAATTCATTTTGAAGAATTCTATAAATGAGGGATACTCCTCCTAGGCAGAGGGTAGGAAAGTCATAGAATTGCCTTGAAATTTTTGGAATTAATATATACTCAACTGGGTATTTAGAAAGAAAGTGAACAATTTGGATTTAGACAAAGAGGTCCTTAGTGGAAGGATTAAAGGTCTGTACTGGCTCACCAAACGTTTTAATAGATTTCCCATTGTAAAGATCCTGTACTAGATGTATACCATTTTGACACCAGGTAGAAAGGGACAGATTGGGTATTAGAACTTAAAGAGATAGTAAGGGCATAGAGAGGAGATAAGCCTGGTCTTCAGCTCTGAAGAAGGAGCAGAAAGATTTCCACACATCTAGTAACGCCCGGACAGTAGGAATGGAAAGTTTTCCTTGCTGCAGCTTGTAAGGTTAAATGGAGATCATTCAAGGGTGTAAAAGTTTGTTCAATGTCACACCATAGTGTATCAGAAGAAGGCTTAACCCAATGCCTATATAAGGCTAAAATTGTTGCTCTATAATAATCTTTATATCTACATAACCAGTACCTCCTACTTTTTTATGCTTTATTAAGAATGACGAGGCGCATCTTACTCTACCAGTATGCCACACCCTTTTTTTATTCACGAATTTGAGATTTGATAGGTAGTTTAGCTTTGGTCAGTATGGGTAATGTTCTGAAGACATAAATAATCTGGGGCAGTATAAACATTTTAAAAGTTGCCAACTGTTCAGACAATGAAAGTTTAAGTCTCGCTAGCTGTGCAAGTTCTGGATTGAGTTTAGCTATAAGCCTTGTAAAGTTTTTGGATGCTAAGGTCTGGAGCATATTGGTCAGAGTTATACCTAAGTAGGAAATACCTTCATCTTTCTACACAAATGAAAAGTTCTTTTGTGGTCATTGCTAAGATCCTAAGCAATATTCAATTTAAAATATACGATTTGGTCGAATTGATCTTGTAGTATGAGATGTAACTAAATAGGGTAAGAGCATGTTAGGCTGCTGCCAGGGAGATAGCTGTGTTGGAAAGCATGAGAATAACATCATCTGCTAAAAGCATTATTATATTTTTCTTTGCGCCAAATGTGAAACTGGAAATCTCAGGACAGGAGCGTATGTATTTAGCTAGGGGCTCAATCAATCAAATCGTAGGGGAATAAGAACACCCCTGACGAGTGCAGTTAGTGATTAGAAAGGGCTGGGATAACATACCAGATGTATATACTTGGGCAAAGAGAGAGATGAGTATTAGGCTAGAAAAACCGTAAGCAGCATACCCAATATTACAGGGGACCTGAGATAGATAGTTCCAAGGTACTCTTTCAAATGCCTTCTTAGCAACTGCAGATTTATTTCTTATTCTGTAGCCATAGTTTTACTTTAAAACATTTTTTGACAAAGTAGCCCTTGCTCCTTGTCTGGCCTGCCTTTAACCACTTGCTGCCCTTAGGAGGTACCAGTATGTCCCCAGGTTTAGGTGGGTATACTGGAGTCATTTTTTTCGAGCCAACATTGCTCTTCAATGTAAAAGTAATCCAGACAGCTATATAGCCACACAGCCGCTGGATCACTTTTACATGAGGAGAAAGGTGCCCCCCCCCCCTCCCTTCCGCTGCCTTTCTGGGACTCTCCTGTTCCACCTGGGAGCATGGGAATAAAACCAGTGATTCATCCGGCTCACCATAGAGATGAGGGAGTATTGTAAGTTCCATGACCATCTTTATGATCTATAAAATTGGAAGTGACAATTTTGTTACTAGCTTGTAAAACTATCTGAATAAACTGATTTTGGTTTAATTAAATGCTTTGGAGGCCAGAGGAGAGATACGGGGTCTAAAAGACCCCCAGATCTCTTTAAAAAGAGGACTGGTCATGGCTCATGCTATCATAAGGGATGTTGTTCTTCCCTTGTGATAGTATTAAAGGTAATAAAAAATGTAAACGTACAGTTTAATATGAAAAAATTTAAATAAAATAACTAATATCAAAAAAAACATTTAAAGTGCCCCTGTCCCCTTTTGCAAATGTGAACACTCACGTAAGTTCTGTACGCATAAGTAAACAGCGATCACAACTCATATGTGAGGTATTGCTGTGAACACAAGAGGGAGAGCAATAATTCTGGCACCAAACCTCCTGTGTAGCTCTAACATGGTAAACTGTAAAGGCTTTTAAAGTGTGTGGAGATTTTTAAGTACCGTAGTTTGTCATCATTCAATTGGTGTATGCAATTTTAAAACATGATATATTAGGTATCTATTTACTCTGTGTGACGTCACCTTTTATATTTTACCAAAAAAACTGGATATTATACAGTGTATTTGTGCATTCAAGATTATTAAGGTGTATTTTTTCCAAAAAAATTGCATTTGAAAAACTGCTGCGTAAATATCATGTGACATAAAAAAATTGCAACAACCAATGTTTTTTTTTTTTTTTTTTCCTCCCCTGGGCCTTTACTTTCATCAAAACCGATACAAATTTATGAGGCTGCAAGTATTGCATGGGTGGGAATCTGTAGATCAAAACCAGTAGAATATTTCAGGAATGCAAATGGCAGAAAATAGCATGTAAGAAACAAGGCAAATCTGTCTTCTTGGGTTGCAAGCCTTCCATCGTTTTTCATTACTCATTACTTATTTTATTTATTTTTTTAACTTTGAAGTTTGTATATGTGTACGTATATGTATATGGTTCCTGCTTTAGGGACATTGAAAAATAAAAAAGTGACAACAGAAAAAACCCAAGTGGTCTATTAAGTCTGCTCCACTTTTTTTTTGATAACTTTTTTTATATACTAGCTTTTGACTTGAGTATCTGATTTACATGTACCTCATTAGATTGATATAGTTCCCCTTCCAATGTAGCTTTATGCAAAGTAAAAACCGTATGAAACAAAAATGACAGCTGAATTAGGATTAATTCAACTGAATAATCAGCATCTGTCAATCATTAGGTAATAACTAACAGAAATAAAAACTTTCACCTTGCAATCTGCTGTCTACGCAGATGTGGAAGATGCCACCAGCATTAGTTGGTTGCACAAAGTTAATGTTTATGAGCAGTGACATATCTGCACATAAAACTGGTATTCAGCCTGCAGAAATAGGAAGTTAATTCTATGTAAATAAATTGTTCCCTCCATTTTACAGCACATTTTTTTTAATGCTTTGTGTTTTTCATGTAGCAGTAACATCGGGTTTCAGTTAAGGAGGACTAAGTCAGATGGCAGAGGGGAATTTGCCATCCTATCCAATACTAATATATTTGTAATTCCTTTGTAGATGCCATGTGACCAGATGCTGTGAGTTGTATATGAAGCTAAAGCTGGAATATGTGAAAATGCATGCCATAATAAATCGTATCCTTTAGAAACACCAATACCCATCTTTAACCACTTAAGGAACAAGCCTATTTCTGACACATGTTGTTTACAAGTTAAAGTATTTTTAGCTAGAAAATTACTTAGAACCCACACACATTATATATAAATATATACATATATATATATATATATATATATATATATATATATATATATATATATAGAGCAAAGACTCTGAAAAATAAAATGGCAGTTGTTGCAATATTTTTTGCCACGCGGTATTTGCTTATTATTGGTTTTTGGGGTCCTGTACATGGCTAGACTGCCAAAAAGTCAAAAAGTCTCACACATGGGGTATCCCCATACTCAGGAGAAGCATCAGAATGTATTTTGGGGTGTAATTCCGCATATACCCATGGCATGTGTGAGCAATATATATTTCAATGACAATTTATTTTTTTGTCACTTTTCAAACACTTGTGACCAAAAAAAAAAAAATTCAGTGGGCTCAACATGCCTCTCAGCAGATTCCCTGGGGTGTCTACTTTCTAAAAAGAGGTCATTTGGTTGTACTGCCCTGCCATTTTAGCACTTCAAGAAATGAGATAGGCAGTCAGAAAGTAAAAGCTTGCAAAAAATGGCCTGGTCATTAAGGGGGGGGGGGTAAAACCTTCCAGTCCTTAAGTTGTTAAATAATCCTGATTCCTTTTTTTTATCATCCAAAGCTGCTTCCAGTCTGTAGCTGTACTTTTTTTTTTTTAATAAAATGAAA
Organism: Pelophylax lessonae; assembly: GCF_965119305.1. NCBI lineage: Eukaryota > Metazoa > Chordata > Amphibia > Anura > Ranidae > Pelophylax > Pelophylax lessonae. The sequence continues at coordinate 66,975,573 of NC_138769.1, forward strand.
ACCTTAAATTTTGTCCATTAGTACAGTCAATAGAAACGCAAGCTCTGATATTTTTCAACACACTAATACTTTAATAAAATAAACACCAGCTTGAATCTACTGTTCACTGTTTTGTCTGCTTAATTGTGACATTTGTGTTTTCAATGACATCTGCAGCAGCTTTAAGAAAAGCAAACAGAACAAAAGGCCAGAGTATCTTGTTTTAAAAACCCTTCCATATTTTTCAGAATACGAAGTGCTGCTTTCTCTTGTTTCATTTCTATTGAGGTCTGCAATGACTCCTGAACAGTCAGCCCCTCCACAAAGGAAAGCTGTTGCAGGCAATCTGTCATTGTTGGCACAGAGTCAGAAAAAAGTTTGAACAACTCCAGTAATTAGACATATGAAATTAGCTGTTAATATTTAATAATATTGAAATAAAATATGTATAATTGCAGATGTAGACAAAGGGCCAGTGATATAATTTTAATGTAAACAGACAAAAATACACAAAGAAGGTTGCCTTGTGCTGTGGAGCAGTGGTACCCAAAGGACAATCCCCTTCATGTTTTCCTGATCTGCCATTGTGGTATGGAGCACATACACAATTCATTTACAGATATATCATACTGAACGTTTTTGTTTCCTCAAACAATCCTGCAAAAGTGTTGAAGAGAGCCATCAAAGCTAGGTAGTAGTGTCCTATTATTTTATTTAGGGCTGGTAATATGAATTTAAGGAATGAGTGAGCAATTCTGCCAAATTTGCTTTCATAGCAAAATTATTTATTTTGCCTTCCCCAAAAGTAGCCACAAATTTCAGCATGCAGACAGTTTAGGTAAAATTTGTTTGGAAAAACAAAAGGTGCAACTTTTGTGTTCCTTCCAAGCATGCTCACTAGAATCATCATTTCTATTTCTTTCAGATAAGCTTCACTGGAAGATCAGAGGGGCAAGTTTTAGGTTGAGATCCAGTACGGTGAAGGAGTGGTGGAAACCCTCTGGGATGAATAAAGTGCAATTTGGGAAAGTAAAGAAATATACATACTGTCAACAGTACATCACAGTGGTATCATATAATGGGTGTAGCGGTAATCAGGGACACTGACTAGTGAAAGTATGTAAAAATATAAATAAATAAATTATAATTTTAACTTTTTTTATATTACGTTTTTTTCTTTTTTTTAAATGATTTTTTTTTTTTTTTTGTTTTACTCGTTGTGACCAGAGCAATGCAGTGTTACCATAGTAACACTGTACTACTCTTGGGAAGGGAGCAGGATTTTTTTTTTTTTATGTATAATTCATTATGATTGTTAATATCAGTGAATTTCACTGATACAAGCAACTATTTTTACTGAATGAAACTCATTCTCTTTTGTTGAATTAAGCTGTTATTGGTCACATCTAATCACATACAGATGGGCTGTGATTGGCGTTGTCTGCACCATGTGATCAGTGTGACCAATCACACCTAGCAACACAATTGTACACAATGAATGGCATGAAAGGCCATCCATTGTTTACAACTGTCATGTGACCAGCTGTGATTGGTTACAGTGGTCATATGGTATCGGCAGTGGGCCGGTTGACACAGCTGGTGACAGATCGCACCCAAGAGAGGCCCCACGGCTGCACGCAAGGCTCGATCCAGGAGGACTGACTATAGGTTGGGTGGGAAGTGGTTAAAGTGCTGTATATTTATGTGTTTATTTTTGAATGGAAACTTTATGGTGACCCACTACAGCAGCTGAATATTTTAAGAGGGATTGAATATTTTAGCACAGGGTAAAAGATTATACACTTTTGTTAAAAGCAGTTGTAAAAAATGAAATTGCAACAATATAAAAAGTTAAAAATGCAAATATGTTTTAAATTGAAAAAAGCTAAGGATAGTCAATAACTCACGGGAGCCAGTTAACATTTTGACAACCACCTTAAATTAAAAATAAAATTATGTCTAAAAATTGCAAGCAGGTAGTCTCTTTTTGCAAAACAACTTTGCAAAATGTTCCCTGCAATTTTTCTTTCTGCATGTTTATTGCATGCAGTGTACGTCCTGGCCCATTCTCAGCATGTTGAGACTAGCGCTAGGTGCCAGAGACGATATACAATAGTGGTCATAGGCTAGCCAAAGAGGGGCTTCCTAGAACTGAAAAGAGAGGAGGTGGTGGTGGGGTTGTTGTTGGATGGAACAATAGTAGTTAACCTGACCTGTCACTGCTGGAGGATGGCACACAGAGAGTTTACATAATATGCGTAACTGATTGTTATATAAAGTGCCCTGCTAACTAAATGGATACATAGCTAGGATGAAAAATGCCACAAGCACATCTATCTCAACCAATAGAAAAAAAATGTGGGCTTTAGTTCCCCTTAAATTTCGTCTTGCCTAATTACTCCAATATATTTTAACTGAACTGTCACAATTTTCCATGTACCGATACATCTTCATTTTACCCATCCCAAATTGTTACTAACACCAGAGTATTAGTGCTACTAAGGGAATATTACGTTTTAACTGAATATAGTGGTTGACAGTCTTTTCTTTAGCTTCTCTTTGCTTAGCAAATATATGTATATTAGGGAAAGCTTTGTAAATATTCAGATATATTTTCATATTATTTGTTCATGAAAATATTTCTTGCATTAGCACTGAACAAAATACCTTGTACATGAATTTCCTTTACAACTGCTGGATGCAGACTGAAATATAATTCAGCATTAATATGAGCAGTGGGGTGCAGACATTCAACTACTATTCCAAATCTTTCCTAGAAGCTTGGATTATTTAGGGCGAGTTTATACAGTTTAGCAGTCAAGGCAAAAGATGTTTTTGGATTAGAGCATTTTTATGGCTGAAAGTAATTGTTGGCTTTCAATAAAACATAAATCTGCTAGCTTTTTATTGAGGTTTGTGGACTGCTTCTGCAAAGTCAATTGTTGCTTCGAGCACAGTAGTGGAAAAGATAAAATTGTCTTGTCGTGATTTTTTTATGCAGCTTTGCACCTGGGCCTGTTGTTTCAACTTCACATGCATTGTTTTCTGCTAGTTTGCCTTCTGGCATTTTATCCTCTAAATATGGATATTCATCAACTTAGAGAAAAACTTCTTCAGAATACACTGATACAGTATAGCTGTCTGAAGTGCAACTAAATTATATTTAAGCAAGTAAAGAGCATATATACTTTCTTCAATATTTATTTTATATTTATGTTTAATTATACTGAACATGTTTGGGGTTATACAAATGGACAACTCTACCTTTATATAAGATTGTCCTAACTAACTCTGCTTGGCTCAAAAAACTCTAGGGCTCTTCATTGAGCCAGCAGGTTGCAGGGTGCTAAGCATGCACAACAGTTCATTTATAGGACATAAGGCTAGGTTCACATATGTGCAGGCTGGGAAGAGATGCATTTTTATGTGCATCCCAAACCTACAGGAAAAGACAATGTCCTTTAGCATCTTTAATGCCCAAAATGCCCATATTTCTCAGGCGCAAGTTTTTTGATGGTACAGCAACTCATTCAAATGCATGGACTGCTATACCTGTGACATGCACACACAAATGTGCACACACATGTATGAAACTAGTCGAAGAGAGAAACCATCAACATGCAGGCTTGCAAGTAGATGGTTTCTCCATTAGGCATGAAAGAGAAACCACTTCACATGCACAATTTGCCACAACCTGCAAGCTCTTTGAAAATGACTTGTAAGTCAAACCTGGGGCAGGAGGTCACTACCTTGCAAGGGTAAACCACTGGTACACATTTATGTAAAGATAAATCTCCCATTTAAAGTGAATATAGCTTTATTTTACCAAGTGAACACTATAGACTAAGGCTAGTTCCTTTAGTCAGTTCCTCCAATTTGGTTCTGTCCAATAGTTTAGAAAATTTTCACATCTGACACTTCCAGGAGTCCCCATGCCCAATGGTTCCATCCAATACCCCTTACACCACTTACCAGAATCCCAATACTTATAGTGCTTAAGACCAGGAAGATCACCATGGTCCCTCTAGGTAAGGCTGGCCATACACGGAGCAGCCGCTAGCAATAATCACAACAGAATGTGGCAAGCCGGTTGTATGCAAGGTGATCAATCGATTACCGGTATGGATTGATGAATAGGTACATTAAGCCTGCCCAATAATGGTTCAAATCTCAGCCGGTTTAGCAGGAGATTCAAACCGTGTATGACTGGCCTAACCTTAAGCTCAATTGTTCCTTTTTATCCCCTGTACAGACCAATAGTTATTGCCATGCCTAAGGGCTATTATATTCTTGGTGGCCAGAATGCTGCAGAATTCTATCTTGCTAGTTTTGTTTTCAGAAAGGCATGGAAATATAGTGAGTGTCTGTCATTTGGGAAGTGGTGGAGCACCACAAACTTCTGGATGTCATTAAGGATAAGATTGCTTTTTTTTGGGCATTAGAATTAGAGTCCATTGTTTGAATGTATTACCAGATACTTTGATACTTATTCATGGACTTTACACCAATGCTTTTTGTGATATATAGTTTTGATTATGTTATATTTTATAATCACAGCGCTGCATATTGATATCATTATTCCCCTGAGAAAGTCACGTGACCGTGACGATACGCGTCGGGACGTCAGACGATAGGCTAAACCCGGAAGTGTGGCCGGCGGACTTTGCGGGCCACACAGAGGCTGGAATTCAACATCGCTGTTTTCCCTCTACCTGTATGTAAGGTACTTCATTGCTTTTTCTAAAATAAATGACATAAATTACTGCACTATACGGCGTTCCTTGTTTTGTGTCTTATTCATGATTGGAACTGCCAGGATGTTGATTCACCAGGAATTTCACCCCAAGATTTCCAGAAATCTTCACTTTATGCTGTTGCCTTACAGCAGTAAGGTAAGGATGTAGTACACCTAGAAGAGTGATCCAATCCTCTGCCTTTAACACTTGGTGTTGGAATTCACCTATTTTTTGGCACATTATTCACAAAGTTTTTATAATCAGTTAAGCCTGTGACACTTTTTATATTGATGGACTTTTTTCAAAATAATTTCACTATTTATATTTATTTATTTATTTATCTTATATGTATTGATTATGATGCACTGCTCACTTATATCACTTTAGTGCACTATGGTCCTATGTTCATTATTCACCATTGTTTGGAGTCACATATATCTATCCAGGACTTGTCCAACACTTATGATTATTGCTTTTTTTGGTCCTATTGCATTTTTAATCTACTAGCAATATTTTGGAAGTCACATTTTTTCAGTGAGTCTGTGGATATTCTTTTTGTTGAACATTTGCTAATTTTTTGTTATTGTCATAGTTTACTAGCACATTTTTATATTTCATATTTAATTATCAGCACGCTGGCACTTTATTAGAGATTTTTTTACCTCAGATTAAATGCGCTCATTTATTGTATTGGATTAGCACATTATCATTTTTATTCTGCAAGCAATTATTAGCACGCTGGGACTTTATTCGATCTATTCTTTCCACTTTAGATCAGCGCAGCCTCATTGTGATTGAAATGATTTATTATTCACATTGTTTTCTAAAAAGGCATTAATGTAGCAGTACTTGATGTGTACTTGATGTTAACAAATTTCTGTAATTCTATTTTATAGTATTGTTTTAGGATCTATTAGTTTGGCCACTTTTTTACTTTTTGATTTGAGGAAGCAGAAATTATTTAAATGGTGTATTCATTCTCTAGTAGTGCAGAGTAGGGGCTCATTTTGAAAAGACTTTGATTATATACTGTTGTGTCTCTGACACTGTATATTCACTGAACTGACTTTCGTAATATCAAGAGCCGCACTTGAGACTTCTCATATCAAAAAAGTTGACCACCATTGGTATTAACATTCTTATTTTACAGGTGGCACTTTGTTACATTTTTTACTTTAAAGGGATTCTAAAGGCAGAATGTTTTTATCTTAATGCATTCTCTGCCTTAAAATAAAAAAAAAACTTCTGTATGCAGCAGCCCCCCTCAGCCCCCCTAACACTTACCTGAGCCTTATCTTGATTCAGCAATGTACACGAGTGCCTCGGCTCTCCCGCTACTGTCAATCAAAGTCAGTTTGCCAATCAGGAAAGAGAGGTGGCGGGTCTGAACCACAACTCCATCTCTGAATGGACACACAGAGCTGCAGCTTTGCTTGGGTACCCCCATAGCAAGCTTCTTGCTGTGGGGCACTCAACAGGAGGGTTGGGGCCAGGAGTGTCGGAGTGGGACTCGAGAACAGGCGGATCTGGACTGCCCTGTATAAAACCAACTACATAGAGACGGTAAGTATAACATGTTTGTTATTTTTTAAGAAAAAAAAAATTAGACTTTAGTATCATTTTAGGTAAGCATACAGAGTGGCCTGAAATAAATGATTTATTTCTGTTTAACAAAACAATAATGTAAACTGAATTTTTTTTTACCATAACGCATACAATATTCATCTTAATAGTCTGCATTAGGAGCAATAAATACCAGTTGGGTACTAACACTGTAAATATGAGCTCACTGCATTACATCTTAAGAAGGCTTTGTACTTACTCCAGCATCAATATGGTGACATTTCATTCTGGTTCTAGCTGTGAAGGCAAACAGTTGGTATTTTTAGAAGCATTTTATATGCATACAATCTATCCCCTGTGCCCTCATCAATTCGAAATTACCATTTTAAGGGTGATTAAATGAAGATTAGTGGCAATGTTCTACTTATTAGGCTGTGTCTCCGAGTGGAACTGATGATATAGTATTTGTCAATAACTAGTTCACAAAGCTACATTTTATCAAACAAAACCTATGTAGCACAGAGTATCTAAAGGCTTTGAAGCCAGTTCCAGTATATATGCCACGGTTAAACTTTATAAAGTGATATAAATTTTTGTATGTGGCATGTAACATAACTGTTTGATTACTGCTGGGCTCCTGCCTCAAATCTCCCATGGAATGCCCTATCAGAATCTGTCAGTGAGGAATTGCATTTCCTGTTCCATACTAAGATGATAGATTACCTCAGCAGGATATGTAAAACGCGAGAACTTGAACTCAAATCAATTAACATCACAGTCCAGAGAAAGAATTGATCTTCATACTGATGTGATGCTTAAAAAATATCAATAAAATAATTTTGACTCTGAGTATTAGAACGCAGATGAAAAGGGTCTAAGGTCCTTTATGAGCCGCGAAGAAAGAAGAAATAGGAGGAAATGCAGGGAGAAAAGTAACTGCTGAGATAAAGTTTCAGACTATACTTTCTAAATAGAATAATGGAGCACCAAAATAAGTAACTCTTGTGTGCTGTGCTGTCAATCTTAGAAAATTTGAGTTTGTCAAAGAGGGTTGTCAGTTTTAGACAGTAAAAGCTTAACTTGCAAAGTACTATAAATGAAGGTGGAAAAAGTATCCCCTATTATTATCAACAACAGTGTTTTCGCACACTGCTTAACAGGAAGAATTATGTATGTGTGAACAATAGAGAAAGAAGGAGAGAAAGGAAAAGGAAGAGGGAACAGAAACAAAAGCAAAGATTGACATTTCAATAAAAGAATAAGGAAACATAGTTTGTAATTTTAAGGGACATTACCATCTTTTATTCCTCATTAATTAGGACATATATTGTTAATATAAAAATAATGAAAGAGGCGAGCAAATATATAACCACTCATTGTTATTTTGCATTTATAATTCTAATAATTATTAGGGCTTCATGTAAAGCAAATTGTACTGTACCTTGAATGTGCCTGGCAATTATCAAGATGTACAGCAGCACCCCCTTCCCCACATATGCAAACATACAAACACAGGCAAAATAAATAAACTTTTGGTTTAAAATAAACATGCATGCTCTTTACCACTTTCTGTATTACAGTGCTCATTAGGGTTGATCGAACTTTTGAAAAGTTTGGTTCGACAAGAACACCCAAATTTCCCGAAAGTTCGGTTCGGATTCCAGAACCCCATTGAAATCAATGGGACCCAAACTTCTGGAATCAAAAAACACCATTTTGAAGCCTTAAACCCAATAAATGCCCCTAAAAGGTGCCTAGGGTTCTGGATCATGCCCCAGGGACTATTAATCACACAAAAAAAAGTTTTTAAAAATTGTCGTTTTTCAGAGAGAGCCAATAATTGAAAAATTATTGAAAAAAGATTAGATTTCTTTGGATTTAGTGTCTGGGGGGGGGGGGGGGTCTAAAAAGTGTACCTGTGAAGTTTCAGCTCTGTAGCATGTCCAGAACCAGAAAAAAAAGATACATTTTCTTAGAATTTGGGCGTTTTTGTTTCAGGCGTTTATTGGGCGTTTTTTGGGCGTCTTTGGAGGCAGGCATGACATCTGAACTTCTGCATAGGGGTATATATATATATATATATATATATATATATGTATGTATGTATATATATGTATGTATGTATATATATGTATGTGTATATATATATATATATATATATATATATATATATATATATATATATATATATATATATATATATATATATATATATATATATATATATATAATATATAAATATATGTGTGTGTGTGTATATATATATATATATATATATATATATATATATATATATATATATATATATATATATAAATATATGTGTGTGTATATATATATATATATATATATATATATATATGGAATCAAAAAACACCATTTTGAAGCCCTAAAACCCAATAAATGCCCTTAAAAAGTGCCTAGGGTACTGGGTCATGCCCCAGGGACTATTAATCACACAAAAAAAGTTCTTAAAAATTGTCATTTTTGATAAGGAGCCAATTATTGAAAAAATGATTGAAAAAAAAATGAGATTTCTTTGGATTTATAGTCTGTATATATATATATATATATATATATATCCAAAGAAGCCCAAAAAACGCCCAATAAACGCCTGAATCAAAAACGCCCAGGTGTGAAAGGAGGTTAACACCATCCATGCGCTACTGAAATTCTAAGAAAATGTATCTTTTTTTTTTCTAGTTCTGGACATGCTACAGAGCTAAAACTTCACAGGGACACTTTTTAGACCCCCCCCCCCCAGACACTAAATCCAAAGAAATCTCTTTTTTTTTTTTTCAATAATTTTTTCAATAATTGGCTCTCTATCAAAAACGGCAATTTTTAAGAACTTTTTTTGTGTGATTAATAGTCCCTGGGGCATGACCCAGAACCCATTTATTGGGCTTTAGGGCTTCAAAATTGTGTTTTTTTATTCCATATATATATATATATATATATATATATATATATATATATATATATATATATCTACATTAAGGTCACGCTGACATGGAAGAGTTTGGTCACCCTGGCATAGCAGAGTCAGTTCACCCTAAACTACATTACGGTCACCATGGCATAGCAGAGTCAGTTCACCCTAAACTACACTATGGTCACCCTGACACTTAAAGCTTTCCCTACAAAAACTAGATTATTGAATCTAACTATAGTGGTATATAGTACCCTAACTACACTGCATATCCCTTTCCTCACACTAATAAATGCAAAATGACACTGGAGCAGCAGGAGTAACAGAAATGCTTCCACTCTATTCCACAGCCTCTCTATTACAGTGCTAGAGATTTGGCGGGGCTATGTTATATACTGGGGGACGTATGGGGGGCGTATTCATTCCTGATTGGCCTCTGGACCTACTAGTCACTCCAATCGGCTTTTACTGATGTTTCTGGGCCAATCACGGGCTTTTAAAGCCCAGTTCCTGTCCTATTGCATTTTGGGCGGTTCTGGTGGCCGAATTCCGAACTTTTACCGCAAAAAGTTTGGAATTCGGCCGAACTGTTCGATCATCCCTAGTGCTCAGTGTCTAAGACATGGATCTTCAAACTATGGCCCTCCAGCTGTTGCAGAACTACAAGTCCCATGAGGCATTGTAAAACTCTGACATTCACAGACATGGCTAGGCATGATGGGAATTGTAGTTTCTGAACAACTGGAGGGCCAACGTTTGAAGACCCCTGATCTAAGAGATCTATCACCAGGATCCATAAAAAATATAAAGGGGTGTGCCTAGCAATATGCAAATATTGACTTTTAGAAAAGTTGATGTTTGCATAACATCTGCTAGAGCAGATCATTTGCAAGAGTTAGCACAATAAGGTAACTTTGCATTTTCTTATCTTAAGAAAGGTATGGTCATCTTAAATGTAAGCAAACTTTACATTAAAAACATTACATTCCACTTGTTCGAGCATCATTATTATTTGACTCTTGTTTTTTGTCTTTTTACCAGGTAATTCTTCATTTCCCAGACATTTGGTCCTAGGGTGACAATACTCTCTGAGCAGCTACCTAAGCAGGAACAGCAAAGTCAACCTAGGTTGTACACTTCCTGTAGACTCTAATCTGATATTAGTTTGCCAGCACTTACAGGTTGGAGCCCACAGAAAGCACAAGGCATCATTGGACTCTGACCTCATTGAAGAGGACTCTGCACCTTGAAAATGGCACAGGCACAGAAACTAAAAACACCTTTTGGATGGGTAAGGTTTTGGATTTATAAGGCCAAAAAAATACTGAGGAAATAAAACAATAGAAAACTGACCACACATCAGCTAGGGCCTGTTTATTACAGAATAGGGAAATGTTAGGGTAGGGTTTAACAATACTTTAATACAGGAAAATCTTCCAGGTCAATGTGTTTTAAATGACAGTGAAAATTTCTCCACCAGAGAATATTTGGAAAAATTAACATCCATTGCTTTATGCACAGACCTCATATTAAACAGTATCTAATTTGTTCAGTAATTATAGCACAATAGTGTTTTTAACACTTGTACAGTAGCCTAAGAAGGCACCAAGAGCAGAAGCTAAGAGATCTTTAGCCCTCATTCACACTTGAGCAAAGCAAGTAATTTTGAGACTTTTAAGGTTTATTTTGTACATTTTTTGTTGTGATGCACTGTACAGAAACTTCTTAGGGACTGTGGATATGATGTAATATCCACCCGCAGCTATGGTGTCTCCTCATAGCTGCGGGTGGATAATTACATAATTTTATGGTCCACTATAGAGTGCCTGAATATTTGTTTGTTGCACCATAAAATCCATACAAGACCTAAAGGGCTTTGTATGGATTGGGGGGGAACCCACGCTGTTTTTTTTCAGAATTTTTCATTGCTGGCATTCTTTGTTTACATTTCGGCTCTTAGCGGGGAAGCTCATTGATAGTTGATGAGTCATCGATTGTTAAGGATGTGGCAGCTTGTTTCCCAGCCCGCTCTTTAACAACCCTCTATTCTTCACACAGAATTTGAATCGGTTGACCATTTTTTGACTGATCTGAATTCGAATTGTGCAGAAAATTTTAAATTAATTAGAAAATTAGTAAACAAAACAAAACGAAATGAATTCCAAAACAATCAACAAAATGAAATAAGTAACATAACGAACATATTCCGTTCTGCACATGTCTAACTGAGAGGTCTGTCCTTCAACACCCCATCATATCTATAGTAAATAAATTAAAGTAAAGTACATTTCCATGTTTGCATCAGCTCAGTGGTTTTTGTTGTTATGATGGATCATCAACACCAGTTCTTTGTACATTGCCAACAGCCGGTTTTCAAGTCTGCTTGAAAGTTTTTATTTTAAGACTACTCAATAAACTTTGCATTATTATCATCCATTGTGATTTCACTAATTCTGTGGCACTACAGCCAGCAAGTTTATGGATTGTCACTAGGCTGTACAGACTCACAAACTCCAGCGCTACATAGTATAAAGCAAAATACTAAAAAAAAATACGCATTAGCCCCTTGTCTATGAATATATGCAATTTCATCTTTAAATTAAGTGTTAACAGGTACATATATTGTGTTCAGACACATCATTTCCTCTTTATTTTGTTCTAGGTTTTCAAATATAGGTCTATATGTACGTGTAAAAATGTGTGCCTTCGCTTCACTTAATGTTTCTGATTTATCTGCATTTATTTCCAGCATTTATATCCAGCTGTGAGATTGAATTTTTTTTTCTCTCAAGTATCCTTGACTATTTATGTAAAAAAAAGTAATACTTAAATGACTTACAAAGATAATGTTAAATAAGTCAGTAAAGGTAATTAAAGTATAGGGGGCCTAATGGTTAGATTTTGTATTAGATTAAATTGGTTTCTGTATCCCCCATGGGGACATTTCCCCTCACTTCCTGTCAAAGAGACACCTAGGATTTTGCTGTGAGCTGAATGTCTTGTTCTCCTCTTTGGAGTGCACTCTTCATCTGGGGAATCTATTGTGGGGAGACAGTGAGACTCTCACCTAATGCATTTTCCAGAGATCAATGCAGAGACTATACTTCAGGGATGGCAAAAGGGAAAGTTCATCTTCTTCCCCAATGAGGGCATTGAAAGCAATAAAAATTGACAGAGACGGGGGCTTGGCTTAGCACCAGACCGGGATGGCCGCTTGAACGAGAAGCTACGCATGTTGAAACATATATTCTAGCTTTTAGGCACCTTTCAACCCTGAAATCTCATGGTGAGATCTGGCCACAGCATCTCTGCTAACCGGACCCCACACGACTTGGGCACTCAATTGAGTGGTAACTTACTGGCTTTGTTCCAAACACAGCATGCGGAATGCTATGGGCCTCCTCATCTACACCCCGCTCACCTGGCAATGACTCGGATGGAGTCTGTAAGTCTCTCCTCTCCCTAGCCTTCTGGACTTACAGACTGTTGCTGCTGATATCAAATCCACACTAGGATCTGTTATATCTGTGCTTCGCTCTGATCTCCGTAATGTGGTTGCCAGGCTGGGGTAAACAGAAAAAGCTACCACGCTGCAGGGCTCTGCTGTTGAACAACTCCAGCATAACGCTGATGCCCATATTGCCCATCTCATTGAGATGAATAGACACATAGAAGATCTAGATAACCGGGGAAGGAAGCACAATATCAGAGTCCGCGGCTTGCCTGAAACGGTGGAACCCCAAGCTCTGGAATCTGCAATAATCACTTTATTTAATGATTTCATGGACAGACCTGCAGAAACCTGCAGAAACCCCTATCGAGTTCGAGTGGTCACAAAGGGCCCTACGGCCCAGAGGCAGAGAATATAATCCCTTGCGAGATGTCTTTTGCTGCTTGGTCAGTTTCCCACTGAAAGAGGCAATCCTTCACATAGCAACGGAAAAGGAACAAATACTATTTAATGGATCAGAAATCAAATTGTTTCAAGACTTGTCTACCATCACCCTGCAAAACTGCCAGGCACTTTGCCCCCTGCTGGAGGTTCTCCGCACCAGGGGAATTACTTACAGATGGCGCTTTCCATTCTGCCTTTTTGTCTCAGGTACGGCAGGTCCACTTCCCTGCGGGTGCCAGAAGACATCCAAGCATTCTGCGAAGCACTAGAGATCCCCTTAGTTGACTTGCCAGGTTTGTACAGTGCATTTTTTACCTCAGATCCCTGGAAAGCAGTAACAGTCAATAACACCACCAAAGCTTAATCTCAACGTAACCGAAGACGAAATTCTCAATCAGCGTCTACCCCTCCGCAACACAGAGACAAGGATCAGGAAAGTCCTCCCAGCTTACCATCCCGACGCCGAGAAAGCCTGGAGTTTTCAGCCAACCTTCAAGTTCAACTGTCTAGTGTCTGCTCTTGAGATGTTTTCTCCAGTTTTTCTTTGATGGAACATTTCCTACCATTAATATACTGGGTGTCTTTCCTTTTGTTTTTTTTTTCTTTCTTTTTTGTTCTCACTTCACATATGCCCCCACTAAGTGGGATGTTTTGTCTGTGACTCTTCATACAGCATATACTATTTTGGTGACTTTAACCCTGCCTACAGTATACCTGTATATATTTTACTACTTCATACTTTGAAAATTCACATCATGAGTTCCACCAAGTGAGACTTAGATGTGTTTTCTTCCCATACTCCCGAGGCCCCCCCTTTTTTTTCTTTTTTGCTTGTAGTTTTTGAGTACTCTCGCTCCAATGACCCAGCCCTAACTCAACTGAATCTTGTCTTGAGGATTCTGAAGCAGAATGGACCCAGTGTTCGCAGGGACTTGCTTATCTTTTATACTTGCTCTACTACAGGACAGACATTTTCGGTTTGCCTGAATTGTTCACGAAATTTAAAAACTTCCCATTGCTGATCCAATGGGAGAGGGACCCCTGATTATATCTTGCATGTCAATGCCCTCCATTCAGTTGGAACTCTGCCGAGGGGGTTGGTCTTAGTGGTGCTTTGGAGATGCTGGTCAATGGCATATTCATGTGGTTCTCTACTTACCCATGATCTGCCCATGACTGAACTCTGACTACTGTTTTTCTGCCCTGCTGGAGGCAAGCCCTCTTTGTGTCTTCACCCTACTCATTTATTGAATCTATTGGCTTGACTGATTTTCCTCAATGTTATGTATGTTAAATACATTAGAAATCTAGGTGCTGAGGGGGCTTTGATCTTGGTGGGATTGGGGACGCTGGCCACTATCCATTATTAACAGGCACTTGTTGCTGCTGAGACTGTCTCCCAATATCGAGCTACTGGTGGTGGGTGCCCTTGACTCTACCTGGACCATACTTACTATAATATAGTGAATAACCACCTTTGAACTTCATAGACGGTCAGAAGATGCAGAGGCCAATCTTTACAGCTTACCCTGGCAAGATATGGCTTCCTGGCGGATTACAGTCCCCCCCTCGCTGAAGGTCCATATACTGTTCCCTTGCATCTTTTGCCTTGGTTACCACCAAATGAGGTACCCAAAGAAACTAAATTACACCCTTTTATTGGAACTTCACTACTAGCTTATTACTGGTGGTGCAGGTGCTCACAAGGGGACATGCAACAAAATCCTTTGGCTTTACTGTGCTTTAATCCTGCTTTTCCCCTTGGCATGTCATCTTCCTTTTTAGGATGAGGCTGGCCCCATCATGATGTTCTGGCCCAACACTTTTTCAATAAAGGATCTCTACTCTCACGAGACACCATTGATGACTTGATGAGTACCCCTTTGGATGTATCTTCAAATTCGTAAATTTCTGACATCACAGGGCCCTACAGCTTCCTGGACCAGGCCTCTTAACTTAGTTGAATCCATTTGTATCCGCACCTAACTGCAGTGGCACATGATATCCACTTCTATGGTTCGATTGTAAACTTGTTACATTTGTGGTGGACGTGTGCCGTCCTCCAACCCTTTTGAAAACAGGTACACAACATAATTTATAAAGTTACCTCCTATAATCTTGACTACACCCGGCACAGTTTTTACTGCACCATTCCTCTTTACCACAAAACTTTTATAGGAAATCACTGGCTGTGTACATGGTAAACGCTGCTAAATTATGTATACCGTGTCACCGGCGCTCTGCAATTACAATTACAATCAATACGAGAGTGGTTTCATAGGATTGCCCATACAGAGGAGATGGAGAAACTAATATACATTTCACTAGATAAGATGTCCAAATTCACCAAGACCTGGTATAGCTGGATAATGTATAAAGAGTCTCCAGAATATAGGGCACTTGTAGGTGGATCTATGTAACTACTTGGCCAGGAACCAAATTATTTTGGATTTCCTAGTCTTAGACACATTTTTGAGGTTGAGAACCCCTATCTGGATGATCCCCCAACAGCATTAGACCCACAATTGGTAATGCCATCAGCTTGCACATCCACCTGGCCATACTCCCACCCCCTCCCTCTTCCTCTCACTTTTCAACACCCCCTCCCCTTTTTCCTTTTCCCCCTTTTTTTTACCTTCTCTGTCTTTCTCCTTTCTTCCCCTTTTCTTCTTTTTCTTTCTCTTCCCTTGTCTCTCCTTGCTTCTCTGCCCTGGGGTTCCCCCATAAAAGCGCATAATCCCATTTGAAATTGCAGTCACCAATGTCATACCTTTGTTAGCTACCTGATTTGTTCTGGCTTACCTACCCCTTTTTTCTTTATCTTCTACTACATAAGCCCTGATTATGGTTGTCTGGGTTGGCCTTCTCGATACAGTTGTCAATCTATGTAATTGTCAAGCTCACTTTGTACTCTGTTCACATTTAGAAGTATTGCATTAGACTAATTCCTTCTTATCCGAGAAAATTTGTGAAAATGGTGTGGATGCCACAACTATTGTACATTCTTCATAATTACCCATTTTTCAGGACACTTGACTCTATATTCCAGGATTTCATTTGGAAATATAGATGCCCAAGAATTAGTCTCTCTATTATGCAGTTGTCTAAAGATTGTGGCGGCCTTGCAGTGCCCAGGGGGAGGCTGTACTATATTGCCTCTCAGCTGCAGCATTGGCATGGTTGGATGGTTGGGATAGGGAAAATAGGCAGGATTTAATAAAGAACATCTCTTATCCCAATTTCACGAGTTTCCATTAGTTCAATTAGTGGTATCTTATAATTTCCACGCTAAAAGGAAAAATCCCACATGCCATTGAATACATAAGCTGTTGGAGGCGGTACAAACTATCACTCAGTATGATGGATTCACCAAACATATGTCCATATGGAATAACCGTACCTCTCTGAGCAGAACATGTTAACATGGTTTAATGGCTGGAAAGGGGCTGGCATTAATCTTCTTCATCAGTTATATGATAAGGATGTCCTTTTGCCTTTTAACACTCTCAAAGAACATTTCTTTCCAATCAAAACTTCTTTCAATTTTTGCAATTGCGTCATGCTCTACAGAGCCAGACGCCAGTCTCACGGCTGAAAATTAACCCCTACATGGTTTTATCCATGGCCTTTTCTACATCCTGTACAAAAGGGGGTTACGAGGTGATTTATATTCTGCCTTACAAACCGCTGTAAGTGCAAAGATGCAGATTAATAGTTTTACTTCATTTCAAAGGGACTTGGAGACTCTGGATGAGGAATGGACTTGAGCACTGGAGGTGTTGCCAAGGGTTTCCCAGCGTCAGACGTCTGACTGAGTTGTTCATCGTTCATAGAGCCCACTACACCCCGCAGAAATTGTATTCTTGGGGAAAGTCAACATCACCAATGTGTCCCAGATGTAGTACAGCTAACGGGTCTCTTATTCATATGCTATGGCGATGCCCTAAACTCCATCGCTACTGAGAAAAGGTGTTTATAACTTTGAATTCCCTATGTTCAACAAGGGTGACAAAAGATCCTAAATTTGCACTTCTGGGGGTGATCCTGAAGATATATTTCCAGTGGAAATGCACACTATGTGAACAAGATTCTTCTATTTAATGCGAAAATGTATATTACAGAAGTTGATTTTGCCTACCCCCCCCCCCCCCACACACACACACACATGAACAGTGGTGTGCGGTTGTTAATTTCACACCATGGAGAAAAATTAACCTACATAGGGAATGTCCGCATACATTTAAAAAATTATGGTCCTGGTGGGTGGACTCAAATAATTCACTTGTCAACGCCTCTATGCGGGATGAAGTACATGATAATTAATCATATATACTAATGTCTACACCTATACCTAACTGGTATAGGTGTAGATGTTGCAATAGACCAAGGTGGATGTAGGGTAAGCTCACAAGGAAGGAGTTAATCATTTACAGTGCAGAACTTTACACTTAGAAGGTAATGAAAAAATACTAACTCTTTGACTATTGATATAAGGATACTACATGACTTATGAGCCAGTATGTATACACAATACGCATTACAATAAACATGGGAAATGACAATTATTGGTTTTCTTTTGTCCGTGAAATGCTATGATAAATTTGATAATGTTATATTTGTTTATTTTATTTTATTTTATATACAAAAGTGTAACTGTATTGTTGTAAACAAAAAGCTGTGAACAAAAATTACTTGATTTAAAAAAAAAATAAAAAAAAACAAAAACAATCCAGGATAGATTATTAACATACATGAATAACTGTCTTTGATGAAATAACAGTTTCCATCTGAAAATGATGTGCCTTTTAATACCCGGAGCTAAAGTGAGTTGGCAATGAGTAAGCGACATCCCTAAGTCGTGAAACGCGTCTGCCTTTGTGTCCTGCATTCACAGTGTGTTGTTCCAGTTGCCTATTGTTTGATATGGAATAAATTTACTCCAATTTTTGATTTACATCGGAGTGCGGTCATCTCTTTTTGCCTCACCCAGAGCTAAAGTGCCTAAACAGTAAATATCTAGGGCCATTGGTAACCTGGTCTGCTGAGGATTTCTGCTCCTGCACTTTGTAAAATGCACACCAGGTAGTTATCAAATCCGTTGTCTTAACATATTAAGATCAAAGAGAGCTAATTATCCATAATTCTTATCTATACCCAACAGCAGTTACCTAGAAGCACAAATAATGCATATCACAGAATAGTTGGCAGGGGCCAGCAGTCCCTCCCCTAGGTATGGTAAAAGTCCTGCACTCAAATTAAGGTGGACAGCATTACAAATGTACTAAACATATTACTTAAAGCCTGCAGTCGTTACTTAGAAAAAAAAACACAATATTGTTTGAAAATGAGAAGCTTTTATAATTATTTAACACAATTATTCAAATGTTATTTCAATTTTTCCATTGAGAAGGTAAACATATAAAACCTTCTGGCACCCTTATATGCCATAGACTCAATTTACAAAGGATAAGGATTCAACAAGTCCAGTAAGATTTGATACTTACAGTCACAGTAAAAATAAAGACCATTATCCTTAATGACCTGAGCCTTATGCCTTATATTTATATGCTTTCAGAAACCATTAAAGAAATCGTTAGCATGTGTTACATGTTGAATGTCTTGTAAAGGTTTCTTCAACACTTGCATTTACTGTGCAATTAGTATCACTATGTTCTTTAACCACTTAACCCCTGGAAGATTTACCCCACTTCATGACCAGGCCATTTTTTGTGATACGGTACTGAATCATTTTACCTGACAATTGCGTGGCCATGCAACTCAGTACCCCAAAAAAAATGTATGTAACTCTTTCTTACAAATAGAGATTTCTTTTGGTCACCACTGACAACAACAAAAAAAACAAAAAAAGACTGATAATTTTGAAAAAAAAAAAAAACAATATTTTTTACTTTCTGCTATAAACATATCCAATTAAAAAAAATCAAATTTCTTTATCAATTTAGGCCAATATAGATTCTGCTACATGATTTTGGTAAAAAAAAATCACATTAAGCGTATATTGTTTGGTTTTTGTGTCCATCCTTTCCCCCTGTCAGAACAGAACTCTGCCTGACGATCGGTGGGTGACGGCAGACTTCGAGTGCCCAGCATCCGCAGATCGGCTTTTGCTGTGAAAAATCACAGCAAAAGTGGCATGCCAAGGCAGGGCATGCACGCGCCCCCTGCAGCTAGAAGTGCGGGATTAGATATATATTTGTGATCTGGCGCACAGCTGCCACCCTGTAGCAGTAAAACTGCAAGAGGGAGGTCTGCAAGGTGTTAAATCAATCCAAAATTTCAGCTTAGAGTTTGACCAGACAGATCTTTTAAACTCAGTTTAAACTGGATGGACTGTTGTCTTTATTCAACTTTAACTATTATGTAACTATATAAGTTGTATACAAACGTCCCAAACTTGTAAAGACTCACACCAATCCATGACTGGAAGGAAGGATTACGTGTTTTGGTGCATATTCAACTTTAAAGGCACTATTCGGTTACACAATTCAAATATATGGAACTGGTATGATTTTTTGTAAAAATTCAGATTTTAGAAGGAAAAACACAAGTATAAATACCCCATATACAAAAGGGTCATGTAAGCAAAATTAATACAAAGCTTCCTCTGATTGGCCGAGTCTGAGAGCGTGAGGTCATCAGCCCACCCCTCCCACTCAGCAAATCTGAGGAAGCTTTGCATTGAGCACTGTTCAACCAGACTCTGTTTTGTTCTGGGTGTGAGACGGGAAGTCTTTCTCTCACAGCCGGAGCCCAGTACTATGTACTGTATGTAGCTGAAGTTACATGCAGTTCATACAGTGCATAGACACTGAAAGCAATTAGTGCAGCAAGGACATGAATCGTGGACATCAGTTTTACATGTGATAATGCTCGGGTGTACAGTCAGCTTCAAACCATAGCTTCAAATTCAATAAAACTGCATTATTAAACCACACTTTAGTTATATTCATTTGTATTTCTTTTTTAAAATGCAACCGTTAAAACACAAAAACTATAGATATGCCAGGAACACACAAAAATGGGTCACATAAGTAAAATCAGGTAAAGAAAATACATTCTGGTTTGGTGTACTCATGGGAAATAAGAGACATACAAGTGAGGATACACCAAATGACAACTTAAGGATGGATCACTCATCAAATCTCTAAATGTGTGAAACTGTACCCCTCATCCCAGTGGGAAATACAATTGTCTAATTTTAACTGGTAGTACATTTAACTCATAGTACAGAAGAGGACCTTTCTCCAGTAATAATGAAATGCAATACTGCACAGGCAGTGAAATGGAAACTGTCAGCATTTTATAAAAGTACAAACTGGTACAGAACATGTCCCTGAAAATGAATGATTGTCCCAAAAAACTGCATTAAGAAATCATTAGGGACAGAGTATAGTGTCTAATTTAAGTATGAGGGACATCTCTCGATGGCTGCTAATTGGTCTCACTAGTCTCAGTTTAAATGTTGGCTTATTAGCTCTGCCTATTGGAACTCAGCAATATGATTAATGTGTACTAGCTGGTGGACTGCTTAGCACTAAGGATAAAGTTCTGACTTTATTATAGTCTGATGACAGGACGCTCCAGTACATATGACTTAATTTAGTTAAGATTTCACAGTTTGTTGTTACAAAAGCATTGTTCTGAAAACAGTGTGCAATATTCCGATTAAAAAACATCTACACATCCAAGAAAATACTGAAATTGGAAATGAGTGAAGAAAATAAAAATAGGCATACGTCTTGTTTATTGAAACATAGTCATCATTTTGATTTCCCCTATTTTAACTTTCCCCCTTTTACGTATATTCTTCTAGGGGGTCTTAAGCAAGAAAAAAGGGAATCTGTCTTCCTCCCTTGTTTCGTGCATCAGTCATGACAATGCAGTTGAGGAGGTAGACACAGACCCGGTATGGCTTCTGCTAACTCTTACTGATCATGAAATAGCACAGACACAGAGAAAATGATTATGTCATCATCCAGTTAGGAAGATCATAACAGTGGTGTACAAGCTAATAATCAATAAATTATCAGTGCAACCAACTAGTGAAAAAAGCAAAAATGGTATAAACAATTGATACAGCAAATTAATACTGGTGCAAATAAGTATACAAATATCAGTGCAATAATCCAGCTGCAAACACAAATTGTGTAACACCTCACAAATAATATGCAAATACCTATAAAAGTGCTGCGCCAGAAATACTTAATCAATATATAAACAGGTGATATTGATGGTGTAATAAATATCAAAAGAGTCTAGAATAAAGTCCATAAGTGTCCAAATAAAGGTGAAAAGAAGAAACTTCCAACAAGGTAGTGAAAAAACCAAGGTGGTAAGAAAATCATAAAAATTTCTTCACAAACACCACTGTGTATATATCCCACCACCGGCTAGATTGGTCTCTCACCTCAGCCACAGACCCATAAAGGGTCAGAGATCGCATATATCAGCTGTAGCAGCCTGGGGATTATCCTCTCCTAGCTCTCTCGGACAGCCCAACATAGATCACTCAGGTGGGGATGGATGAACTCCAATCAAACTCAGAAATCGGTGTATATATAAAACAAAGGGGACATATATAGTGCTCTCCGTCTGAATACCAATGTTTTTATTAGATATGGTAAAAGGTACTCACATTTAGCGGCACTTAGCGGTGCACACAATGCAGACAGATACACATGCAGCTGGGACAAAGGGAAAGTACGACATCAGGTACGCAGGCTCCGCCCCCTATAGGCGTTACGTCAGAGCTAACCAATAGCCTTAGACTTCTTCAGTAGCCTACTTTGTACTTTCCCTTTGTCCCAGCTGCATGATATTTTATTTCTCCACAAAAAAAGCATAAAATGGTAATACAAGCATGAAGTGTCTTCAGCTTGTATTACAGGTAAACATTTTCATGTTCTGACCTTTGTTATCTTAACCACTTGCCGTCTGAGTACCGTAGTACGACTGCGGCAAAGTGGCTCGTTATCGTCTGACGACGTAGTACTACGTCGTCAGACACTCCCCTTTCTTGGCAGCGCGCTCCCGCTGTATTCAGTCACAGCGGGAGTCGGGCCAGGGGAGGAGCAGCGGCGATCGTCGCCGCTCTTCCCCGATCGTCGGGGATCTAGTGTGGAGATCCGCCTGCTTGTGTAAACACAAACGGGCGGATCTCCCAAGTGACAGGCAGGGTCAGATTGCAGGGTTCAGCATAGTCACCTCCCCCCACAAATGTCAGTAAGCACCAGGCATACATTAACCCCTCCCTCTCCAATAAAATTAACCCCTTCCCTGCCAGTGTCATTTTTACAGTAACAGTGCATATATATAGCACTGATTACTGCAGTAATGTCACTGGTACCCCCAAAAGTGTCAAAAATGTCAGTCAAGGGTCCGAGGTTACGCTCTTTTTTTGTTTATAGCGCAAAAAGTAAAAATCGCACAGGTGATCAAATACCACCAAAAGAAAGCTCTGTTTGTGGGAAAAAAAGGACATAAATTTCGTTTGGGTATGGCGTCGCACAACCGTGCAATTGTCAGTTAAAGTCGCACAGCGCCGAATCGCAAAAAGTGGCCCAGACGTAAGACAGCAAAATCCTCTAGTGGTAAAGTGGTTAAATGCTATGGCAAACCTCTCAGCAGATATTGCTTGTTTGCATTGGGTAACTTTTTGTTCACTATTTTAAACTTTATAAAATATAAATATTTATGAAAGGATTTCTGAGATATGTTACTTTATTTTAACAGTCTGGCAACTTTATATAAAAAAGTGACTTTTATTGGAATCATATAAATAAATGGAGAAGCAACCAATACTGTAAGCCTCTTTCCACTGAAAAAACGGTAGAGAGAGAAATCTGTAGAGGCCAAGGATTTACAGGGTCATTAGATACTGTATGGATGTGTTTCAGTTACTGAACAGGGTGAAAGCTTGACTGGAGGAGTATTTACAATTCCTGGAATTTTAACATTATAGGCAATAAAGGTTTGAAGCTGCCAGATTGAGCAGTTACTTTTCAAAGTGAGATTCAATACCTTACTGTATGCCACAGAGGCATCACAAAAAGTCACTGAAAAGCTCTTCATCTCCAAAATAAATAAGAGCTCAAACCTTGTGGACTGTTTTCAATGAAATGTCAGAATTTCCCTAGATCTTCTGTTTGTGAAAGGGCCAGGTACACAAAATGCTTACCTACATGTACAACAAACATACTACAAAGTAAACACTACATGGAAACAATTTAATATTGCACTTAGCTAACAGTCTTCACTGAACATCTCAGAAAAATATTGGTATATGTGTTTAAAGTGCAGTTTTAGGAAAAACATATTATGTTTAGTGTGGGGTAGGCTAGGATTTTCTATGAGGTTTGCATGGCTGACTGTGCTCCCATTAGGGAGATTCCCTTTTACTTCTTGGCTACAGTACAACCCATAGAGTAAGGAAAAATGCCCTCAATAGGAATATGAATTTCAATGACAAGTGTATAGAGATTTGAACACATTAATATCATATTTTGCTTTTAAAAGAGGACCAGAAAATACATTAAAGTGCTTCTAAACAGAGAAGTGTTAACTTCCCTTAGTCATTTATACAAATCACCTATATCATGGTACTGTATTTTGTTTTTTAAATTCTCTAAGTATCTTATTCCTATAGTGCTGTTGTGTGATCACATGATCTTTCCCCGTCCTTTGGCATCTGCAGGAATCCTTGACAGGGGCTTCTATTACTCTTCTGATTTATGGTCTCTACAGTGAGAGTCTGAGTCTTGCCAGCCCTGATTGGTACTGTGCCAGTCACATGACTTAAAAAAAAAAAACAATTTCAGATGAGCAATTTAAATTAAATTATAAATATCAAATAACTGTTTCAGAGTTCCCTATAAATCCTTATTGAACATCAGATGTCTATTTTTGGGGCATTAATATGGTAAAGATGACCGACACTAGCATTTTGTTCAGGCACTTTCCAAGGCTCTTTTTTACTTTACAGGTATTAGCAATTGCAAAAGATATATGTAAAACTAAAACTAACCTTTTTTTTGAGTTTCATAGTGAATGTAATCAATCATTATACTACATTTCACCTCCATAGTGTTTAGCAATAGGAGGGCATGGAAGAGGAGGGAGGGAGGGGAGTGTCTTTACCCAAACAAAATATATGCCCACATGAGTGACTCTATAGCCATATGCTCTCTATTTGGTATAGTTGTTGTTATCACTCAAAGAGAAAGTGAAAGAAAATCCCACATTATGAGTCGTCCTCAAAACAGGAAATCTGGGGACACTAGGTATGGTTATCCTTCCAACAACCAGGGATTTAATCATTTGAAGGGATTTCCTCACAATTCTTGTTTTGCTATGTGATAGGAAGTGATAAACCTCCCTTACTCTATCAAAATGAAAAAAAAAAATCTATCTACTCTATCTATCTATCTATCTATCTATCTATCTATCTATCTATCTATCTATCTATCTATCTATCTATCTATCTATCTATCTATCTATCTATCTATCTATCTATCTATCTATCTATCTATCTATCTATCTATCTATCTATCTATCTATCTATCTATCTATCTATCTATCTATCTATCTATCTATCTATCTATCTATGTTCATCGGTGTAACCCACACACTCCAGGCATTCTCATGTTCCAGTAGTGGTGGAAAAATAAGGGGTGGTAAATGCAGGCTCTTTAGCTAACTAAAGCTTGTTAGTTTCATTAGAACATATTAACTGTGTACAGGTTTACTTTAAATTGCTATTATCAAACTGCTTACACTATGTGCAAATCCCCTGTTTATGAAAGAGATGAGGGTATATGCTCTGGCATCCAAGAAGAAGGAGCTAGAACTGTTATATGTTATGTACGGATCACAAATAACTACAGGAGAATGCTTTTGTCAGTTATTATTGAAATAGACTGATGTTCCTCAATTAATAAAGAAAAAAAAATAGGATCTTCAGATCCTTAGTGCTACACTTGATGGTTCCATTATAATTCAGTCATATATTCATGATGCCCACTATACTAAAAGAGAAATAAAGTTTATTTGTTAAATATTCTTACTGTTTTTTTCAATATGTTTTGGTCCCTAAAGTAGTTTGAAAAACCTTTTATATAGGGATTTAAAGATTAAAAGGATGAACTGTACATGTGTTATTTCCTATGCAACTACTTGTTATTTCTTTTACGTTTGAAACTTTGATTTTTAACTTTCTACTTTGCATATTACAACAGATAGCTTGTAATTGTATTGTGTTTCATGAGTAAAAATGTACTTTACTATTTACTCAATTAGGCTTCTACATGAGCTTAAGGTAAATGCCTGTAAAAAAGAGGAATTTAAAACAGGTATAATACATTGCAGTGATTTAGAAAATAAATACCCCAAATTGAGGAACACACTTTCTACTCAATGTTATTTCTAAGTGTGCAGTCATTAAGCAATCTTTTCAAATGTTATATAGACCCTCTGTGAAAAGACAATCAATTCATTAGGAAGTGATACCCCATTAAGCAGCTGTTTACAAAGAGTTTCTTTAAAAACAAGTTTAAAGTACTAATGCATTTTATAAAACATTACTTTCTTCATCATTTTTTTAGATTTTATCCTTTGTCACATATGACATTTCTCAGTGTGTTTGAGGATGGATGTAGAAATAACAAATAATGTTTATTAGGAAAGACTACAGTAGCGTGATATAGGCAAAACAACTAATTGTTGCAAAATTTTGCCAAAGCTCAAATTTCCAATGTCATTCAGTTAGCAATTTAAAAAACAAAAACAAAAAAAAAACAAAAACTTTCTAATGTTTTTTGCTTGGTGTATTTACTGTAATTTATTTTATTTAATTTTGGTGGAGGGGTTTGCGTTTGTTTATTTTTTCCTCCTTTTTTTTATATTTGAAGTCTTTTTAATTAAATTAAAATTAAACAATTTAAATCATTTAAATTAAATTACATAATTTGTGTATTCAAAATAATAAGACTAATGAAGGTCTCTTTTTTGGCACAAGAACATATCCAAGATAGTTAAAAGGAGACATTGAATTCTCAGGAACAATTTAAAGACCATTTCAACCCTAAAAGCACGACAATGCATCCTAACTTTGCTTTGTCATGTAACTCATTTTGTTTACTCACTTCACCTCCAGAAGATTTACCCCCCCCCCCCTTCCTGACCTATTTTTTGTGACACATAACTAAGTTACTTTAACTGACAATTGCACAGTTGTAGCTAAATAAAATGTATCTCCTTTTTTCCCACAAACAGAGATTTCAAATTGCAAGCTTATTCACCCCAGATCTCTCCATAAAGGAGACCTGTCATACACTATTCCTATTAAGAGGGGTGTTTATAAAAAAAATTAAAGGGAAAGTGTAAAAATAAAAAATAAACAATAAAAAAAATTAAAAGTGCCCCCTGTCACCACGTGCTTGCACGCAGAAGTGAACGCATAGGTACATTGCGCCCACATATGTAAACAGTGTTCAATCCACCCATGTGACGTATCACCACAAGCGTTTGAGCCAGAGCAACAATTTTAGCCCAAGACCTCCTCTGTAACTCTCAACAGGTAACCTGTAAAAAAATGTAAAATGTTGCCTATGAAGATTTTTGAGTACCGAAGTTTGGCGCCATTCCACGAGTGTGCACTATTTTAAAGCGTGACTTGTTAGGTATCTATTTCCTCTGTGTAACATCATCTTTCACATTATACACAAAAATTGGGCTAACTTTAGTGTTTATTTATTTTTTATTAATGAAATTGTTTTTTTTTCCCAAAAAAATGCATTTGAAAACTTGCTGCGCAAATACCATAGAAAGTTGCAATGACCGTCATTTTATTCTCTAGGGTCTTTTATTTGGGGGTTTTGAGTAATTTTCCAGCAAACAAAATATGATTTTTACATGTAGGAGCGGAGTGCCAAAATTGGCCCAGTATGGAAGTGGTCAAACATCTCTTGTCTAAATTGCCACATTAGAAGCCGCTCATAAGTGTTCCCTTGATCTCCTTACTCTAGTTATCTAATGCTCATCGAGACCTCTTGCACTTGTTCGCTGATCGATCTCTGATAGCTCAAGATACGGGGTGCTATATTCACTACTCACAGGCTAATAAATGTGGCTGACATCTCGCTCGGGTCTTGCACTCTAAACAAACCGACCTGTAATCCCCTTTGTTCTTTCCTTTTAAAACAATAATCAATATGCAAACTCAGAAATAGCTGAGAAGTTTCGGCAATATTACTATACAATCTGGCATCCTCGAAGGATCCCCCATTTCCCTCCTCAGCTACTCCTGATTTGCTAACTTATATTCATGACACGAACCTCTATTCAGCACCTGACGCTGTGGAATTAGACCAATCCCATGATGGAGGTAGAGTTTCTACAAGTTATTAAAGGTCTTAAAAATGGTAAAAAAAAATGGTAAAAGCCCTGACCCTGGCAGTTTTCTGGCAGTTTCTAATAGTTTTGAACCCCTTTTAGCCTCAATTTTATCCAAAGCTTATGAGTCCACTAATGATGCCCACGTTCCATCTTCTCTCCTCCTACATGCTCAAATAGCGGTCATCCCAAACCAGGGAAATATCCCTCCATTTGCAGCAACTATAGACCAATCTTCTTATTAAATGTAGATTTACAGTTATTTGCTAAAATGATTGCAAACCGTTTATCCCCTCTGCTTTCTAAGATCATACACAGGGACCAGGTTGATTTTGTCCTTGGGCGCGAGGGCAGGGACAATACCACTTAAACACTTCATTGTATTGGTTTTGGCCAGCATTCCAAAATCCCAGCCTGTCTTCTCTCATGTGATACGGAGAGGGCCTTTGAAAGGCTCTTCTACAAATAGGTCTAGACCCCAAAATGCTTTCCCGCATCATGTCCTTATATTCTACCCCCTCAGCCATGGTAATGGTTAATGGGGCTTGTTCTGAAAGGTTTTGGATTACAAATGATACTCACCAGGGCTGCCCTTGGTCGCCCTTTTTCGCCATTGCTAAAGAACATCTTGCCCAGGCTATTCGATCCAATCCCTCTATACATGGTAACACACTAACTCATCTCATTGTAAACTGCCCCTCTATGAGGACAACCTCCTTTTATATGTCACTCAACCAAATATTAGTGTCCCCTCTATTTTAGCTGAAATACACAGGTTTGGTTTCTTCAGCAACTTTAAGCTTAACCTCGTCAAAACAGAGGCCTTAAATATTTGCCTACCAAGTCAAACTTTCAGTTCTGTTGGCAACCTAAAGCTATCACCTATTTGGGTACTCCCATTCCTGTGCATATACCTAATCTCTATGCCCTTATTTTTAGCCCACTACTCACGAAAATAAAATTATTGGCCAACTGCTGGCAGGATATACAAGCTTCCTGTTTTGGTCACATATATATAATAAAAATGGATGTACTCCCTAAATTGTTATTTCTTTTTCAGGCTTTACCAATCTCACTTCCCTCATTTGTACTCTTCGTTTTCTTGTCATTCCGGTTATCTGGCATGGTAGTCATCCTAGACTTAAAACATGAGATGCTATGCCACCCAAAATCAGAGGAGGGAAACGGTCTCCCAGACTTTAAAATTTATCATACCGCCACAATTGTTTCCCGCTTACTAGAATGGTTTCTTCACCCTTTAAAAAAAGCCTCTACTCTGGTGGTGTAGGATAGGTCTCACCTTGACCCCCTTGCTCTTCTTTGGGGTCATGAAACCATTTATTTATCTTTTGCCACTCTTTCCCCCTAATTTGGTACTGTCGGCAAAATTGTTTTGCACTTTTCTCTGATCCGAGCCCATTAACCCTGTTGTTCCACAATGCTGCTCTTCCATAAGGCAGACAGTCGATGGTTTTTGGTACGTATGACAGATTTTCTTGGCCTATAGCATGTTCTTTTGTAGCCCACTTTTATTTCCTGTCCCTCTCAATTAACTGGCTGACAAAATTCTAATTGTTGACCTACTGTAAATCACTTTTCACCTCAAACCAAATTCACAGACCTTTACTGGACTTTGAAAGTGTATGCTTTCTACCAGAGGTTCCCCACCACACTCTATCAGCCATATATCATTTAATACAGGCCCACACTGATAATATTCTTCCCACATTTACTGAACTCTGGTGTAGGGATCTGGTGGTTAAGGTCCCCGCCGGTGACTGGCTTACTGTCTTCCTCTGCACAAAGCATTAAGACATGAATGAGCACGTTTTGGGTGGAGGAACCTTTTGAGGTCTGCACAGAGTCCTGACCTCAACCTGATAAAAGAAGAAAAGCAGGCGCCGCTGATTGTAGCAACAAATTTATTACATGACAATAAAAAGTAGTAACTCACATCGTAGTATTCTTAAGTCCATGTTCCATTGTGTAAACGCTTCCTGTACTCGATCTTCCGTGTCCCGACTGGCCCGCAGCCGGGAGATGACGATGCAGGAAGCTTCACAGAGGAGCTGGTTAAAGCGGAAGCTGCCGTTGACTGCAAGCTCACCGGAAGTGACGTAACGCGTTTTGGAGCATGCGCACTTGGCTCCTTCATCAGACGTAAACAAAATCTCTCTACAGAGGCGGTTATATGGGGACATGCACCGGAAATTACTACGGTGAATGTCAAAGGGCAATGAAACAAAGGCAGAAATTGTTATAATGCTATAAACTCTAATGGCCTTAAATAAAAAAATAAATAAATAAAAATTACACATATAATATTAAAATAGAGTTGTGATTGATTTCTTAAAAGCAAAGTGCTTAAAAACAAAGTACTTAAAAACAACACATATCTAAAAATGAATATGTGCGGAGTGTCCCTAATACTGAATGCATGAATTATGTAGATGACAAAAAGGAAAGTAAATAGAAATAAAAATAAAAATAAAAATGAAAATAAAAGTAAGAAAAAATAAATAAATAAAACAAAAATAAAACTAAAAATAATAAAAATAAATAAAAATAAAAATAAAATAAATGAATATGAAGATGAAAAAAAATAAAATAAAAATAATAGTAAAAAAAATAAATAAATAAAAATAAAAAATAAATAATAAATAATAAAAATAAAAATAAAATAGAAATTACTGATAATAGTGAAGATGAGTAAAAAAGGGGGGAAGCAGGATAAACAAAAAAAAAATAAGAATAGAAATAGAACAATGTCCATATGTCACTTAAAATTGGATAATACTTAGTAAGAGTTAGAAAATGTAAAAGTTTAAAAATGTAAAAGATGTAGATGGCTCACAGAATGGTATTAATATCTAATTCTTCATTGAGTCCCCCGGGTGAGAGGACATTAAGGGCATATATCCAATATGTTTCCCTTTGACAAAGTCGCTTGAACCTCTCTGCTTCCGGGGGACCCTTTGGAATAGACTCTATCACCCAGACACCTAAGCCACTAGTCGACTTGGCATGATGGTGAAGGAAATGTCTAGGGACGCTATGTATATCTTTACCTTCTTGGATATAGTGTCTTTGTTGGCCAAAGCGTGCTCGCAGTGCCCGTATGGTTCTGCCAACATAATGCAGACCACACGGGCACACCAAGCAATACACTACAAAATCCGAAGAGCAGGTATGGAACTCATTTATCCCATACCTGATCCCCTTGACAACAAATTCTTTTTGGCCATGTTTGACAAATTGGCAAGTCAAGCACAATGGTTTTCGGCATTGATACATGCCAGTGATGTTGAAAAAGGATAGAGACGGAATGGAACATGGACTTAAGAATACTACAATGTGAGTTACTACTTTTTATTGTCATGTAATAAATTTGTTTCTACATTCAGCGGCGCCTGCCTTTCTTCTTTTGTTGCCAGCGGGATTTCCGTTCTTTTGCCTGCCAGAGCTGCCGTGAACTACAACAATTACCAGTGAAGTCTGGTCCGCTGCAGCCCTTGACCACCTGGCTGTTTTATACTGGTGTCCACTCTTCTGGCACAAGCGCCCAACATCCCTTTCTTCTGACCTCAACCCGATAAAACACCTTTGGGATAAATTTGAGCGGAGACTGTGAGCCAGGCCTTCTTATTCACATCAATGCCTGACCTCACAAATGCACTTCTAGAAGAATGGTCAAATATTTCCATAGACACACTCCTAAACCTTGTAGACAGCCTTCCCAGAAGAGTTGAAGCTGTCATAGCTGAAAGGGTGGGCCAACTCAACACTGAACCTATGGACTAAGCCTGGGATGCATTTAATGTTCATGTGTGTGTAAAGGCAGGCATCCCCATACTTTGGTAATATAGTGTATATTGCTTCTTTCCACTTCGATATTGTGGCTGCATTCGTTTTTTTTTTTTTTTTTTAGTTTTTCCTTTATTTTTATTTAGTGATTCTGCCAGTAATACACTTGTGATCCTGGTGTGACAATGCTCACTCGCCCTCTTATTTCCAGAAAGCAGAGATGGGATATTACTACAGAAACACCCCTCTCTTCTCTATAACATAGATGAAAGGGGTTCTATTATTCTTAGCTAAAACAATATAAGTGCTAAAATGCAGCACAGCCAGGGAACACAGGAAATTATCAGCTGACAAGCTGATTTCTGGCAAGATTAACATGATGTTTTTTATTTGCATATTAATAAACCGATAAAACAAAACACTTTTAATTGTACATTTAGCAGACCAAAATGGGCCAGTATGATACGTTCATTGTTAGGGTTTACATGCCTACATAAATACGTTTTGTACTTTGATACATATACATGTATAGTAAATATTGGATAGGTCCAGGAGGCTGGTGAAAGACCTGAACATTAAGCAATTAACCTCATCCTCCACATGACCTCTCACCTCTGACTTTCAAGCTGAAGGCACAAGGTAAATAAATACATTTGATGTAAGCAAGCCTGCACAATATTAATAACTAAAGACTGAATATTAGGATCCTTGCATAATCTCAGTCAGCATTGATTCTCTTTAAGGTCAATTTAAAAAAATATCCAGCATATCATAAAAAAAGACAAGTGAGATGACCAAACTACAACTGCCTGGCAGCAGTACAGACTTGTCTTATTCTTTGTTATGGAGTAAAGAAAAGTAATTAATCCCCCGACATCAGGAATCAGGATTTGGCAACACTAAGCTCTAATGAGAGAAATCTAGGCCGCTGGCACTCAGGGCTTAGGCAGACCACATTCTAGAAAACTTTGTACATTTACATTTTATGTAAGTCAGAAAAACAAGACGGTATGTGAGGTTCCTCCGAGTGTCCCCAGTGACAGCAGGCACTTACTGAATAATACAAAGAAGATCATACAAAAATAATATTTTTAATTATTCTTGATTTGCATACAAATCTCATAAATTGCAGTGGTAAAGATTAGTATTTTTAAACAATTCTCAAAAGTATGACAAATAAAATCAAGCTTTTATTCATTTGAAAATGTTGCCAACTGAATTATTAAGTAGCTTGTGGTATTAGAGAATAATAAAGAAAAAAATGACTTTCTCAATTCCCTACATATCTCAGAGGGCTTTTAGAACTTTGTTGTTAAAGTTTTTTTCCTTGTTTATACAATATATGCTTTTATAATATATATGAGATTTTCTATATTTTATATACAGTATCTCACAAAAGTGAGTACTACCCTCACATTTTTGTAAATAATTTATTATATATTTTCATGTGACAACACTGAAGAAATGACACTTTGCTACAATGTAATGTAGTTCATGTACAGCTTGTAAAACAGTGTAAATTTGCTGTCCCCTCAAAATAACTGAACACACAGTCATTAATGTCTAAACCGCTGGCAACAAAAGTGAAGATGTTCAAATTGGGCCCAAAGTGTCAATATGTTGTGTGGCCACCATTATTTTGCAGCACTGCCTTAACTCTCTTGGGCATGGAGTTCCCCAGAGCTTCACAGGTTGCCACTGGAGTCCTCTTCCACTCCTCCATGACAACATCACGGAGCTGGTGAATGTTAGAGACCTTGCCCTCCTCCACCTTCCATTGGAGGATGCCCCATGGATGCTCAATAGAGTTTAGGTCTGGAGACATGCTTGGCCAATCCCTCACTTTTACCCTCAGCTTCTTTAGCAAGGTATTGGTCATCTTGGAGGTGTATTTGGGGTTGTTATCATGTTGCAATACTGCCCTGCGGCCCAGTCTCTGAAGGGAGGGGATCATGCTCTGCTTCAGTATGTCACAGTACATGTTGGCATTCATGGTTTCCTCAATGAACTGTATCTCCCCTGTGCTGGAAGCACTCATGCAGCCCCAGACTATAAAACTCCCACCACCATGCTTAGCTGTGGGCAAGACACACTTGTCTTTGCACTCCTCACCTGGCTACCGCCACACACGCTTTTGGTCTCATCAGACCACAGGACATGGTTCCTGTAATCCATGTCCTTAGTCTGCTTGTCTTCATCAAACTGTTTGCAGGCTTTCTGGTGATTCATCCTTAGAAGAGTCTTCCTTCTGGGACGACAGCCATGCAGACCAATTTGATGCAGTGTGCAGCGTATGGTCTGAGCATTGACAGGCTGACCCCACCCCTTCAACCTCTGCAGCAATGCTGGCAGCACTCACATGTCTATTTCCCAAAGACAACCTCTGGATATGTGATGCTGAGCATGTGCACTCAACTTCTTTGGTCGACCATGGCGAGGCCTGTTCTGAGTGGAACCTGTCCTGTTAAACCGCTGTATGGTCTTGGCCACCATGCTTCAGCTCAGTTTCAGGGTCTTGGCAATCTTCTTATAGCCTAGGCCATCTTTATGTAGAGCAACAATTTTTTTTTTTTTCAGATCGTCAGAGAGTTCTTTGCCATGAGGTGCCATGTTGATCTTCCAGAGTCCAGTATGAGAGAATGAGAGCAATACCACTAAATTTAACACACCTGCTCCCCATTCACATCTGAGACCATGTAACACTAATGAGTCACATGACACCGGGGAGGGAAAATGGCTAATTGGGCCCAATTTGGACATTTCCACTTAGGGGTGTACTCACTTTTGTTGCCAGTGGTTTACACACTATTTGGCTATGTGTTGAGCTATTTTGAGGGGACAGCACATTTACACTGTTATACAAGCTGTACACTCACTACTTTACATTGTAGCAAAGTGTAATTTCTTCAGTGTTATCACATGAAATGGTATAAAAAAAATACCAACCCGATTCCAAAAAGTTGGGACACTGTACAAATTGTGAGTAAAAAAGGAATGGACTAATTTACAAATCTCATAAACTTATATTTATTCAAAATATGAGATGTGTTGATGCCATGAAATTTAAAATCAGCTTATTTTTTCCTTAAAATTATACATTTTCTCAGTTTAAACATTTAATATGTCATCTATGTTGTATTCTAAATAAAATATTGAAATTTGAAACTTCCACATCATTGCATTCCGTTTTTATTCACAATTTGTTCAGTGTCCCAACTTTTTTGGAATTGGGTTTGTATTTACAAAAATGTGAGGGGTGTAGTCATTTTTGTGAGATACTGTACATTTTGTTTGTAGAAACTTTAGCTCTTGGTCAAAACAATCTGACACAGTAAACCTAATTTTTATATATTTTTTTAAATTAGTTAATTATTGAATTTTAAAACAAAAAGAATATTGAATATTGTTCTAAAAAATACATCACATTTGTTGGGTACATAGTCTTCAGCTTTATCCCTCTACATCCTGCCTCTGATGTTCTGCTGCACCCCTCTAGTCCTGCCGTGAATTTGTAAAGGGTCATTTAGACTTCTCTCCCTATGCTCTGTAACATAAATCTATTAAATATAATATAGAATGCTTTATGTTTTCCTGACTTGCTAAACAAGGGTCAATAAGTGGGAGAATAACACATAGTTCAAGGAACCTCTTTGCTAATTCATTTAAAGACAATCTCCATGCATGACACAAATGTACCATCAAAAATCCCTTTTCTCCTCTAAAGCATGTCCCATCATGTTAAAGTGCATGTCCAGCCAAA
Organism: Pelophylax lessonae; assembly: GCF_965119305.1. NCBI lineage: Eukaryota > Metazoa > Chordata > Amphibia > Anura > Ranidae > Pelophylax > Pelophylax lessonae. The sequence goes on from NC_138769.1 coordinate 67,010,651, forward strand.
CGTTTCTTTTTAACAGACTAGGGAAAGTTTAAAACCTCTGTCAGGTTTGTACTTCTATCTGGGTATCCTGTCCTATTGACCACATTCCTTATAACAAAGAATGAGATTTTGCTTCTAGAAGAGGATGATTGATGAACATTTGCCCTGATACATTTCATAATGACTGGATTAGGAGAACTTGCCCACATTGACTCTGTCTTTCTACAAAGGTAAGCAATTATATTTTTTATTATTAGTTGCAACTTTTTCTATCTTGTGCATGCCAGGTTATTTATTAGAGAACACAGTGAATTTTTAAAAAATAATACATTGGTAATAAATAGTAACAATATTGCCATAGTAATTCAAGTCTTCAATAGCAGAACCACAAGTAGGGCTACACACGCTAACAAAAGCCGATAATACTTGAAAAAGGAAAACGTAAAAAGTTAGGCAGGCCATATACGGTGCAAATTTCGATGAGAAAATACACACTTTTCCCCCATCAACACGGATAGTGCTGACAGGGGAATCCCTTCTGCCGAGCTAATGTCTGCTCAGCAGAGGGAGGACAGGGGAAGCCGTCCTTACAGGTAAAAGACAGTGATTATCAATAGCAGCCGTCAGCTATAATCATAAGAGAATCTGGCAGGCTAGTTGTATCCAAGATGGTCGATCAATCAACTTGGTACATTCAGCCTGCCCATTAACAACTCAATTCTCGGCTGGATCCTGCTTAACCAGCCAAGACTTGAACTGTGTATGGCCAACCTTAATATTTATAGACAAATTCCAGACATGGGGTAGTGGAGTGGGGAAAAGATAACATTTCTGTAGGGACCCACTTCCACCAGGGAGGTTCATTATGGTGCATTCAATTAACAGACATTAGCGCGTAACACACTACAGTGGACTGAGATGTGGACCTGCAGCAAGTTTGGTGATTGCAGTGTACCACAATGCATGGTAGTACATTACCAAATGTTAGTAAACACTGCAATGCAGGTAAATTGGAATGGGGCATTGTAATAGCAGTATAGTTAAATTTAAAAAATTTGAAACGTTTAATAAAATATATTTTAAAAAATTCCAAAAATATTTTTAAATCACTCTTTTCCCACATGTATACACATAAGAAACACAATTTCCTGTGTTGGGTGTGCAAATGTACGTAGTTGATGAATGCACAATTCATATTAGGTATAGCCATGCATGCCAGAGTAAGAGCAATATATCTAGGGTCAAAATTCATTTTTAACTTTATTTTGATGAACAGTAAAGTTAAGTAACAATTGCAGGTCTTGTACCTCCTTTTACTCGTGACTGGACAGTAAAAGGAAACGCAGCAGACTGATGAATTTATTTTCTTTGTCACTCTGCTTTCCCCTCTTAACATCTTGATAGCACATGAGCACTGTGACACAACTGACTGGCTTCTAGGGCTGCTTTTTTCTCTACCAGTCTGAGCCCTGTTGTAAAAGATACTGCAAGAGGCTGCTATCAAATTAAATGTAAGTACTTACATTGTTCTTATTAAAGTAAACAATTTTAAAGATGCATTAATGAATACAGAGCTCAATTCATTTGCATTATTTATTTTCGTCCTGGAATTCAGCTTTACATAGCACTAAAGTCATACAGAGAAGAAATTATAATTGCTTTTAGCTAGTTGTAGCCTTGTCTGATTCTACGTCCATAAAACTGGTGATTTCTCAAAAAGTGACACATTGTTTGTCTACTTTGCTGATGAAAAATCTCTGATATAGCTCCCTGGCATGTGATACACATACATTTTCCAAGCTTTGTTTACAGGGAACTGAAAATGGCAGTTGATTAGTTACCTTGCTATCGGCATTAACAAACATATAGGCCAAAAAACAGTATGTGTGCATTAAAACCCAATGATAAGAAAACACCAATTTTATTTGACATCCTTAAATATTTAACATTTAAGCAATCTATGCTCTGACTCTAGATGATAAAAGTAGTCTTTATTGTTTACTCAAAGGAGGAAATAAGGAAGATCTAATCTAAGTTTATGCTGTGGGGCATACATCGCAGCAGGCAAACTACTTTAACAGCAAACCGATAAAGATGTCAAACATTTGTATGCTATATGTATATTATCGAATATTATTCGCCAAATAATATCAGTACTTGAATAAATTAACCACCTCAATACTGGGCACTTAAACCCCCTTCCTTCCCAGACCAATTTTCAGCTTTTAGCGCTGTTGCATTTTGAATGACAATTGTGCGGTCATGCAACACTGTACCTAAACCAAATTTGTGTAATTTTTTCCCCACAAATAGAGCTTTCTTTTGGTGGTATTTGATCACCGCCAGGTTTTTTTCTTTTTTGGTGCACAAATAAAAAAAAGACCGAAAAGTTTGCAAAAAAAAAAAAGTTTTTTTGTTTAGGTTATAAAATTTTGTAAATGGATACGTTTTTTCCTGCACTGATGAGCACTGATGACGCCGCACTGACAGGCACTGATGAGGATACACTGTTGGGGTGGCACTGATGGGGTGGCACTGATATGCAGCACTGATGGGCACTGATAGGTAGCACTGATATGCAGCGCTGATGGGCACTGATATGTGGCACTGATAGATAGCACTGATATGCAGCATTGGTGGGCACTGATAGGCAGCACTGATGGGCACTGATCAGCGGCACTGATGGGCACTGATAGGCGGCACTGATGGGCACTGATAGGCGGCACTGATGGGCGGGACTGATCGACACTGATGGGGGGCACTGATGGGCACTGATAGGCAGCACTAGTGGGCAATAATGGGCACTGGTGGGCGGCACTGATAGATGGCAATAACGGGCACTGGTGGGCAGCACTGATAGATGGCATTGGTGGGCAGCACTGATAGGGGGGCACCACTGGCAGGCTCTCTGAGCCCTGTTTGCCATCCCTGGTGGCCATGGTGGGCATTCCTGGTGGTCATGGGTGGGCATCCCTGGTGGCTCTAGTGGCACCCCCTCCCCCCAGGGCTGCACTGGTAATCAATCATCTGATTACCAGCACAGACCCCCCCCTGTGATCAGTGAGTAATCAGAAATACTCACTGATCACCCCGGCTGCAGAATCGATCCTCTGCTCTTCTCCTCACTGACAGGATCTGTCAGGAGGAGAAGAGATCGAAGCCGTTACAACGGCTGTATTGACATTACATGACGGCTGTGATTGGACACAGCCGTCATGTGATCAGGAGGGCCAATCACAGGGCCCTCCTGCCGAGTCTTGTTGCTCTGTGTCCTAGGGACACAGGCACATCGAGATTGCGCCGCTGCGCGCGCCCGCGGCGGCGCGATCTCTCTCCTTCTGAAGGAGTATATCTACAATGGCCCGGGTGGGAGGTGGTTAATATACATGTAGATAGCATTGGTTGATGGCTCCCTTATCAGCTGCACAGCCTGCTATGAATATAATTCCTTTGCCAATATGTTCATGTTATACATACTTGGAATGCATATATGGGAACTACTTTACTAGGATTTGTATAAGTGTACCCTCAGTTCTGGGATTTACGCAACTGTGCAAAACAGCACAGCCAGTCTAATAACCTGATTTTTCCAAATTTCAGTTATGCACCACAGCCTGATCACCTCCCTATTTACAGTCTTTGTTTCGACAATGATAGTGCAACAACAACTGAGAGCTCATCCTTTGTCTTCTGTTGATGCATATAATATTCCTGACTGGCTAACTTTACATTACAAGAGACTGAGGTGAAGTACATACATTAGCTGAAATTTCATTTTTTTTTTAATGGATACATAACTATATTTATTGTTTATGAGTGAGAGGCAAACTGAACCAAAACTACCATCACAGCATTTTTCAGCGCCATGCAATACATGGTATACGACTAGATGGTCAGAGGTTTAACCTACAGCATGATAACGACCCAAAACATGTCTCCAGGTTGTGTCAGAACTACCTTAAAAGAAAAGAGCAAGATGGTAGTCTCCAAATCATGGAATAGCCAGCATATGCTCCAGACTTAATCCCCATCAAGCTGGTTTGGAATGAACTAAACAGGAGGGTGAAAGTAAGGCAAGTGCAAAACATTTGTGGGAACTTCTTCAATAGTGTGAGGAAGAACTTTACTGACAATATTTGATTTTGGTTATAGCAAGAATGTCATGAGTATGTTCTGCTGTTGTATCTGCAAAAGGTGGCTACTTTGATGATTTAGAAATCTAGATTACATTTTGTTAAAGTAAATGATTTCATGATTTATTTTTTATGACCAATGGTTTAATTATGATAGATAGATAGATAGATAGATAGATAGATAGATAGATAGATAGATAGATAGATAGATAGATAGATAGATAGATAGATAGATAGATAGATAGATAGATAGATAGATAGATAGATAGATAGATAGATAGATAGATAGATAGATAGATAGATAGATAGATAGATAGATAGATAGATAGATAGATAGATAGATAGATAGATAGATATCTGCCTGGAGATTAATTTTAATTGTTTGGATAAGCCTAATGACCATAGGAGCAATTGTACTGTCAAAATATTTAGCATAGACTAAATGATGGACGCTAAAAACTCTGGTGTAAAATATAATCATTTACTACTCCTCCTGGGGCTCTGCCCACTTTGTAGCCATGCACCAACTTTGAAACTGGTTGGTAAACACAATCCAAGCAAGCTTCAGTTGGACTGCCTGGAGAAAAATTCTAAGAATTCATATACTAATATGGAATGGTTAATTAATGTGAAGGCGCCTTGTTCTTAGGGAATTTTTTGGGTGTAGAACCTGCTGCCCTTTTAATTGCAAGATGCAATACAAGCTAGGTAAAAAATGTTAAAAGGCGCTGGTACCCCTGAATATAAAATATATAATTTTTAGAATATTAATATTTTGGTGCACTTTTGTTATATATTTTATATTCAGGGATACCAGCACCTTTTAACATTTTTTACCTAATATGGAATGGTGTCGCACATATTCACAACATAAAAACAGTCAACCCACTCTACTGAACACTATTTAGATAAGTTAAACATCTATATCGTGCTACATTCAATCCTTCTCCTATCCAGCTATTGTATTTTGAGGTGAGCAAAACTTCATCCTTCTATATAATGATGGTTCAAGGATGGTTGGAGGATAGTCATTTTTATTACACATTTTTCATATGTTTGCTTCCTCACAATTATGGGAAATATACAGATTTAATATAGTACAGTGATATACCATGCCTGGGCAAGCTATGCTTCCTGGAAGACTGTGGGGAGTAAAAACAAGCTGGGCACAACTGAGCTGAATCATCACTGAAAGCAGACTAAGCTTATCACTTCATATATTGCTGTAATCTCTATATATTCCAATATGTTACCCCTGATGGTTCCCATTGGGTGTAGTATATAGACATAGAGCCTCCAAGCTACTCTCTCTCACTTGTGGCATTGGCCATTTCCAGCCAAAAGAGAGTGCCCAGAGAAGGAAGACACAACCCCTAACTGGGATTTTATTCTGCAGCATAATCTATGAATTGATGTCTCAGTGCACACACCCTAAATTCCTTAGTTGAAGAACTTGGAGATGGACTTTAATGCTATTCTGGTGTCTAACATCATGGGTGCATGCTCAGGTTTATTGAACATTTAATGAAGAAAAAAGGTCCACTACAAGCATACTCTATATAGCTACAAGAGCTCAAACTCTATAAAGGGTGGACTTTAGTATCCACTAAGAATCCGACACCGCACAAAAGAGAAGCCTTCTCTAGAAATCTAATTGTTAACATTCTAAAGGACATACAAAGAATGCTTGCAATATAATTGTTGTTTAAATGTGACACTTTTTCTTTATTTTACTGGCATTGCTGTTGCTGTCTTTTTCTTCTGTGCTGGATCTGCTCCTTCATTTCAGCCAGCTGATATAGCCACACATGAGGTGTGTTTGGCAGTTCGTAAATCGAGACAATGCCAATTTCTACAATACATTTCATAACAGCATCTGGGTAGATGACTGGTTCCCTGGCATTCCTTCTGTTGATTGGCCTTTGATCAACATCGGTCAACCCTCTGATTATAAACACCTTGCATAAAAAGCCTTTTGTAGAGCGTCATCCAGCATTGTAGTGCTGCACCTGGTTTTATGTGGCATTAAACACTGGTTTCTTGCCCTGCCCTTGTGTATGGAATATTTATGAGAAATACTGTTTTTAGGTGACAAAGACTTTTTTTTCACCTCTTCAAATTATCTCAGTAATGAATCTCTTTCACGGGAAAGCATTCACTAAACACATTTTCTTGGTGGACTGATCAGAATTTTCTTTTGTCTAACAGAATATTGAAATGTATCTTTTTTCTTTTTTTAAATCAGTATGCAAATTTACCAAGAAGAAAAAAATAAACAAATAAACAAATATTTACTATTAGCCTTGAAATTACAAATCATTAAATGTCATATTGCAGGATACTACCTTATGAAGAGTTGTCATTAAACAAAATGTGTGGAATTTAGTAAAGGACAAAAAAAAAAAAAAAAAAACAGAAAAGCATGTGTTGCCTCCTAATTTTTGTGTGTGTAATTTCTGGCAATCAGATCAAAACCCTCTTTGCTTAACTCAACTTATTATAACTGATGAGTAGAGATGAGCCAACTTTAAAAAGTCTGCCCTGTTCAAGGTATGAACTAAAGTTTGCCATTCCAATTATCTGACCAGAGCAGCCAGTCAAAATATAGAAGTTTAGTTTGAAACTGATATGACTTTATTTCCAGAATAACAAATTAATTGATTTATTTTTGCAGAATGCACAAATGTTATCAATCAGCATCGACTACAGTTCCTTGTATTGACATGCAACATGTTGATACTTATGAAACAAAATGATACAACAGCTTGTATAGTTTCATATAAGAGCCGGTTCACATAGAGGCGACATGACTCCTTACTACTTCGGGGGCGACTTGTGCATTACAGTGCACCACGACTTCGGAGTGACTTGCAGGGACTTCACATAATGGAAGTCTATGCAAGTCGCTCCGAGGTCGCCCCCCGAAATAGTACAGGACCCTTTTTCTAAGTCGGAGTGACTTGTGTCGCTCCTATTAGAACGGATCCTGTAGCGGTCAATGGACCGCGAGGGAGCGCGACTTGTCAGGCTGACAAGTAGTCCGGCAAGTCGCGTTAGTGTGAATGGGCTCTTAAAGCCCACAATGCAAAAGTAAAAAAATAAATAATGTAATTAAACTGCATAATGAAAGTGAACTACCATATGATTTGAATGGCCTATTCTTACTGCCTTTAACTGAATAATGTTATATATACTTTTCAGTAAGGAAAAAAAAAATAAATGATTTCCTTAATGCAGTGAACCACAGGATCCAACTTAAATTCCATCATGAATGTGATTATCGTCAGTTAAAAACCTCTTTGACCTTTTTGAGTTTTGGTAATTTGCAGGCCTTCTTGTATAAGCTTTGAGGATGAAATGTTCCACAATGCTTGAAACTAAAATAGTCAGTGAGATTTTTTTAACCTATTTCTGACACTAAATCTCCTAATTAGAAAGTGATGGCAAAGGTCCCAGACAACTCAAAGACCTACCCCTCCCCTTTGCAAATATTTCCAGACTAGGGTAATCACCTAACATCTATTAAAACTGTATTTTGGAAATACTCGTATCGCTGATTTGAAATTCTCTACAGTTAAAGCCCTTGCAATAAACAAATGACATGTCTATATCTGATTTCCAAGCCCCCAAGTACAGTATATATTGCTTCCCTTTTCTACAGAATTAGCTGTTGAGCTCTATTTATTTACAGCATCAATGCTTTTGAAATTAACATTTTCTGTCAAGTTTTATATCTATCATGTTTTCATATGTGAATAACTCCGTGATGTTAAACAATTAAAAATACATTTTTCAATGTGATTTCTGTGACCATGATAAGTTATGTATTTTACGCCTAAGATAGATCCCATTTATGTTTGCTATATTTGTCACATCCATTCACATAAGTGTAACATACATATATAAGATATACGTGTATTTCACCTTGAATCATACTTAAAAAGAAAAGTATATTTGTTTTGCATACATTTTATGTTTTTCATTAGCTCACATGTGTGTGCAATAAAATGAAGCAATAAATTTTAAAGTGATTTTTTTTAAAATAACAAACATATTAAAACTACATGCTCTGTGCAATGGTTTTGCACAGAGCACCTGTGGTCCTCCTCTTCTCTGGTCCCTTGCTGTCACTCTTGGCTGCCCCCCCCCCCCCCTCAGTGCCCACCATAGAAAGGCACTTGTTATGGGGAAATGCATGCAGCCTCGCTCCTAAGTCAGCTCTGTGTTTCCATAAACACACAGAGAATGGCTCGGCTCTGCCCTGCTTTCTCCTCACTGGCTGTAATTTACAGAAGTGGGAGCCATAGGCTATGGCTGCTTTCTCTAAAGCTATGAGAAGGGCGAGAGCCAAGAAAGCTGTTGCACTTGTGCACAGCTCTTGATTGGGATTGGGTTTAGGTAAGTATAAGGGGGGATAATGTAACATAAAAAAAGAGGGCACATCAACCTTGTGCATTACCCAAGTGGTATATTTAATAATGTATAAAAATAAGTATACTCATAAACACAATAATGATAAAAGCATATCAAGGTCCATAGTAGACACAAAGCGACCAGGTCACCGAGGCTGTCCCAGCAAGTCAGGGGACCTTCCAGATGGCTGACACTATTTGAGGGAAGATCCCCTCTTCCTCAGGTCCTCTGACTTGCTGGGACAGTCTCAGTGACCTGGTCACTTTGTGTCTACTATGGACTTTGATATTTTTTTCATTGTGTTTGTGAGTATATTTCTTTTTATAGATTAATAAAGATACAACTTTGGTAATGTGCAAGGTTGGTGCGCCCTCTTTTCTTTATTTTACAGTGTTTCCATTGGGTTTCTCCCCTGACCCTCAGAGGACAACAATACCTGTGCTTCCCTTTCAAACCACCAGGATTCTGTGATACATCCGTCAATGTTACACTACCCTTGAGTGTGGGAGAATACTATTGTAAAATATAACTGGGGTGGGCAGAGGGGGGGTGTGTCTGAAAGTTTCTTAATATCATCTTTCTGTCCTCCCTTGCACAGCAGAATTCAGATTGGGAAGATATGAGTCAGTATTAGGAGCCAATCAGGCTGAGTTGTTTGGATCACAAGCATGGCTGGACAAAACTATAAATTATGTGGCAGGTAAAACAGAGGACATTGTGTATAATGTATGTTTACCAAATATTTAGCTAACTGCCTAGAGTTTAGTTTAAAAATGTATCCCAAGACATTTTTTTTAAGTTGTAGATGGAATCGTAAAGGTTTAGAGTCCTTGTGTCCATTGTCACCAGGACAAAAAGTGATGGGAATTGCAAAATGTTATTGTCATTCAAAAGTAAGTTGGCAGAAAGCGTCCAGCTGGGGTACCTATACTAATGGTTAATTCCTGCTTTGGAGACTTGATTTTCACTTACTACTGTTTCTCTATCACCTAAAGAAGAAGTCTAACCTTGTTTAAAAATTCAAGTTATTTATACTCTAAAGATTTTGTACAGCAGACTCTTACTCACAGATATATAGGCCATGTCACTCTGGTCACTGAAATTCTTAAAGATGCATAGCATAGCAGGAGGCCTTTCATTTATTATAAACACATGTTAAATCTCAGCATGCTGGGACCTATGCACCACCAGGATGCTTTTTAAAATTCACTAAAAAGTATTTCATGAGATCATGAAGTCCCAGATCCTAATAAACTCCACATTCTGAGTTAAGTAGTATAGTAAGTTAATTTGAGGAGAAAGGGCCATTTGAAAATGTAACAGCATTTCAACCAGGACCTTGCACTTCTTATACTTTGTGTTAGAGGGGGTCAGAAACAGGAATAGCTGGGAAATTCTAACTACAAACTACAGCTGTTTTTATACTCCAGTAAAATTTACATCTTACTGCAGAGTAAGCAGATTTTCAATTTTGGGTACGTTGTTGTTTGAAGAACTGAAGAATCACTTTTTTTTATTGTTTTGGGGTTTTTCAGATACCTTTGAGACTATGGTTCAATCATTTTTAATGTCATGTTTTATCCCTTTTTTAGATTTCTTTTTATAGAGCTGTATTTTACTTTCCAATTTCTTGTTTGTTTGTGAGGTGATTATTGTTACTGCTCTTAACATGCATATAGTAATGTGAGGTGAAAAACTTCTGGGCAAGCGTGCCAGTGTATTCAGTGAAGATAAAGGAGTAGGCTGAGTTATTTTGAGAAAAGTGCTGCTTATAGTAATGGAACATTTTGTCACAGATGGGAGTCAGTCCCCATTAGGTGACAGACTGACTAATCCAAAGCTGATTATAGCAGCTGTGACAGGCAGTGGTGTAAGTCACTAAGGTGACATAGAGCTCTCCAAGAAGCCTTGGAGCAACAGCAGTAGAGGAATGGCAGGATACCCAATCGCATGGGTAAGAAAGAGCTTAGCATGCCCACTCATTCAGCAGAGGTGAGGGTCCTTAAAAGGAATATGGCAAAGAATATAAGAAGCCAACTGATCTTCTGCAGAGCATCCCACAAGGGGTGATCATTTTTACTGCTGACTATTCCCAGGTAGCAGCCTTCTGGCTTATTTGAGCAGGAAACTATGTAGGACAGGGTTAAGTATGAAGGAAGAGTCTCTTGCAACACAGAGGTGCTGGGATCACATGTTAGTAGAGAGTACAGTATAGATTGGCAGAGGTTCCTGGATCTGAAGCTGACAGGTGTGCACAGGATTGCACAGGGTCACTAGAAGCAGAGGATAGCACGTGTGCTGGGATTCAGGTTATAGGTAGGTATACACATGGAGTCACTAAAAGAGGAACAATGGAGGTCACCAAAGCAGGATGGACACTGGAGAGAATTGCAGCACAGAGGAACACAGAAGATCACTGAGAATGCATTGTGGCACTGGGGGGGGGGGGGGTCCAGCTGCTAGTGTGTTGCTCGAATACTGAGCAACTTGCATGCCTGCCGTTTGGAACTGTGCCTGCCAGACGTTTGGCTATGACACTGGCAACCACTGATTGGCTGCAAGCTGACAGCTCCATGTAGTAGGATCTGCCACTGGAGGATGGAATAGACAACGAGGATTGTGACAAATATTTTGTATACCTTTTTTAAGATATATCAAGTAGCTCCTATTAGAAAGTATAAATGTACCATCCCTAAATAATTGTTTAAAATAATAAATTACCAAATGGCAGGTATGGCAATGATATACAGTATGTTATATATATAATAAACACATATACTGTATGCATTCATATGAGCTTACATCTATGTTTATCTGTGTTTTCTATGTCTTTTCAAATCAATCGTGTAAGATCTAAACTAGTCATCTGTAAAAAAAAAAGTTTCTTCATATACTGAATGTCTTAGGGAGCATTTGTCATAAAAAAGAAAATTTAAACCTAATATAAACCTTTTCAAATGTACTGAGTGTTACAGTTATTTTATAATATGCTCTCTTTCAAATTGCCATGCTTTAAATTTTCTCAGCCGAGTTTTGTGGTTGAAGTTTTGTCTATTCATGCTTTCATCAATTATAAGACCAAGCCTGAGATAATGCTAGTTTTATAAACTGGTAATGTTTGCAAAATTGCATTTCACACTTGAGTTTCTGATAGTACAACTCCTTCTAGCTATCAGAGGATTATGGATGACACTCAAAATGTTATTTTACTGTGTTTTTTCAAAATGGTCTTAAACTTTTTGAATTCCATTTTTAGTCAATCTAGCCAACCTTCTCAAAGTGACGAAGTGTAAGTTGATGGAAGGATAAGGTTATAATCCACATTTGCTTCTTTTTTACTGATACAATTTTTGCAAATTAACAGCTTTCTGGAGCTCTATTTAAAATCCTCAACTGTCTTATAATGAAAATAGTACAGCCTTTTTTTTTTCAGAGAACAGATGTGCTATCTTTGTAAGGATTTAATTAACATACAATGGCAAAGTATCTGCTTCTGATAGCACATCCTATGTAATAACTGCCCATTGTGTTTCAGAGAAGAAGTGTGTTAGGTGGCCTTAACATTTAAATATTATTTTTTTGAATTGTTGGACCTCCTTTAAGTCTGTCCAGTGCGCTAAAGTATATTACTGTACATTGTTTTGCATGTTAATATGCATTTTAGAAGGGCAGTCCATTCATTTTAAATGGGCTGCAAGTGTACCACTGCACCCAAGAAAAAAACAAACAGGATTTTTTTTGTTGTTTGCAAGGTGCAACGGGCTTTTCAAAATGAGAAGCACTGCAATGAAATGCAAATCATGCATTATCGCACCACATAGTTGTGAAACTAGCCTTTAGGTTTAGTGCCAATTGGCTAGTATGAGATGATGTGGACTGTCTAAGGCAGGTTTTACTTTAGACAGTCGTAAAAAAATGAAAATTGCAAAACTCTCTCCCTCTGCAATAGATATTTAAACTACAGTAAAAAAAACTATATTTCTGTGTTATAAATACAAGGTTCTTCAAAAAGTTTCTGCACTTTATTTATATGTTTTGCAGCCAACTCTTATACTTAACCGCAAGGTCAGCTGGCTTGCCAGACAGACTAGTCACATGACACACTCAGAAGAGACCAATTGCTACTTCTTCCAACAAAAATATTAAAGTGCGGACAATTTTGCAGACCTCTCGTAGATTAAAGAAGTTGTCTTGTATTTATTGCTGTCTGTGTCCTTGCTGATGAACTATTTGTCTTCTTGACCAATGTCAAGTGATGGGTCATCCAAACTTTGGATAGATTTCTTTGCAGGGATGTGTTTTAAGTGCAGGAAGTAAACAGAAATTACCCAATAGTTAACAGAAATAAAAAAAATGGCTTTATTTATACCTTAATCCATTCATGTCTGCCATCTGTAGATTATTAAAACCAAATACAATATCTCTGCACTATGGATACACAAAACCTAAAGTGCCGCTGCTCAAAAAATCTCGTGATTTAAAATAACAAAAAAGTGATACACAGCGCAAAATAGGTGTACTAAATAAAGTATAAAAAAATATTTTTTATAAAGTGCAAACTGTGCAAAGGTGCAAAACTTATATCCACTTTGCTATGCAACAACACCCTTAGATCTCTCTAAAGTGCCGCAACAGTGCAAATCAAAATTCAATAATTCCATGTACATAAAACAATCCTAGAAAAAATAAATATGAAGATATTAATAAAATATATAATGTATATAAAAAGTCCCAGAAAAGTCCAATTTAAGCAAGTGGTCAGTGAAAGTGCAATGTGCTTAGGTGCTCCCTATTATGCAAATCAGTGCCATTCTGTGCCAAAACGATGTCGTCTTAAGACGAAGACGACATAGTAATCATCAAAATATTAAAATGATTTAAAGTAATATTAAAATAAATATTAAAAAAGCCTTGCTTATATTTAGCAAACATTATGTAGGCAGGCAAATAGGTCATAGAATTTTTGTCAAATAACTGAAGAATATTTACACTACTAAAATGTATCTAGGCATCAGGGCATTATTGAAAGCTAAAGCATTATACATATTAGAAGTTGCTAAACAAAGAAAAGCTGGGACAGTCTTTCACAGCAGTACTAACTGATTATAACTAAAAACAAGTTTCCATATTCTTTTTGACTAGTTAGGCTTAATTTCGCAATGATCTTAAAGACCCTCCTAAGCTGAGGGTGGCTGTCGATGTTGCCAGGATGGATTATTGAGTAGGATAGCATTCAAGTTTATATTGTTTTATTAAACTATTAGGGAGATATTTAAAAAAATGGGCTGAGAACTAGACAGTTTGTGCATGTTTGTTTTCCTGTGTGATTACTATATGCGTTTTGTTTTTAACAACTGTCATTTTTAGATTTTTTACAATATTTTTTAAAGCCCAGTAATTACTCAGATTCAGCCTACCAGAGTTGTATACTGTATAAATTTCAGATTTTATTCTAAGTTAATAATTCCAATCAACATTTTGCCTTCCAGACAACAGTTGTGTTATAGCCCATGGAATCGAGGGACATTGAGACTCATATATATGAACTGTGAAAAGTAGAAGTTTGCTGAAAGCAGCTAAATAAAACTCAACTTTTTTGATCTGCATTGGAGAAAACGTATTGGTTACTATAAGAAGTGGAATTCACGAGGTCCATTTGTTTTACATCTTCTAAATGAACTATATGCTGAAGACAAAGGGTGTCCCATTTGTTCACTATTGTTAATATTGGTAATTTTTTTTTTAATATATATACTTTAATGAAAGAGCCTAGATAAAAGTCTCAGTGCTGACCTTTCTGATTGACTCAAGCTAATTTACGATTTGTGCCAAAGGAAATATCAAAATTGGCTTAACTCATCCAAGCAAAGCACAAGCAAAACACTGGGATTGCCAACAGATTATGGAACCTTCAGGCTCTGCTTTAATATCCCTTGGAATGACTAGGAGAGAATTGAAACAAGCAGAATATGGATTTATCTCTTGTAAGAAAAAAAAATATCTATACAAATATATGGAACGTCAAGCTGCAATGGGCATCTTAAGCTTGAAGGCAAGTTTGTTTTTTTCCCTTTTCATTGTTAGAACTTATCATTACTGCTGAGTGTAATAGACCACTCTGCTGTTATATTTTTTTAACCAAGCAAACTTTAAAAAATATAATTTTATCAAAAGAAAAAAAAATGATGCAACAAATAACTGTGAGTGTTTATTTTTATTTATATTGCATCTAAAGAAGTAATTTACTAGTATCAAACCTGGCATACTTGTAGCATGCATCAGTAATTGAAAAAAAATGCCTGGCGAGCCTGGGATGGGTTTGCAATATCTTGTTAGCTTCTGCTAAATATGCTCTCTATGTGCTTATATATAATGAAATGTTATATAAATTTAACATAAATTTGATGTCTAAATATAACAGAAGTATAAGCCAAATACTAAGGCACTGCTTAGAGCAGGGGTGTCAAACTCAGTTTTATCCTGGGCCACATTACCATTATGGCTGCCCTCAAAGGGTCAGTTGTATCTATAAGACTAAATGTCCAGATCACCGCACTCCCCCTTACATCAAATGTCAAGAGCCCCTGCACCATCCCTTAGGTCACAGTGCAACCCCCCTACACTTGTTCTGCTGTTGGGAAAGGCTGGGGGCAGAGCTGGGAAGCAGAAAGTACAGGTTCTGGAGAAGGACCAACTGGAGGGCTGAGGGTACTGTGGTTGCATGGAGAAGTGGGGTGAGGGTGGAGATTAGGGGGGTGCCACAGCTGCAGGAGACATGCAAGGGCCACATGAAATGGCCTGGGGGGTCGGATCCAGCTCGTGGGTCTTATGTTTGACAGATGTGGCCTAGAGGATTAGTGAAAGCAAAATGCAAGTTACATGTAAAATATTTAAAAACAGGAATTAAATAGGAGGTGCCAATTTGATAAACCTAACAATGCACCAACATCCCCACAAACATTACAAAAAGGAGAGAAATGGGACTTGGGACTTTAACGGTGCATATTAGCTTGGGGTATTGATCTAGTCAAAACACATAATGTAAAAAAATATCAAACATTTTTATTGAAATACTGCATTAAAAACATTCAACTCACAAACATTGAAACATAAATGTTTTAAATGTTTTTAATGCAGTATTTCAATAAAAATGTTTGCTACTTTTTTACATTATGTGTTTTGACTAGATCAATACCCCAAGCTAATATGCACCGTTAAAGTCCTAAGATACCCATTTCTCTCCTTTTTGTAAAATATTTACAGTAACCAATAACTTGTCCAACTCTAAGGAGGATGGGAAATGTTGAAATATTTATAGTAGCATCTATGTTGGCTGCTGAGGCACCCTACTGAACAGTGGGAAGGAAGAAACACACAGTTCAGGTCACAGGTCAATTTGGATCAACAGGTTCACTTTAAATACTTATAGCAGAAGTGTGGGCTTACAAAAACATCTACAATCACCTCCCTCTTGCTGCATTAGTCTAATTATGCAGCTGTCCCCTGCTGGTGCTAAGCCTGAGAACTGAGTGATCACATAACTGTTAATTACCTAATTCATGGTCCGCTTGGAGCGGAGAGTGGTGATTGTCAGCCACCACTCTCTGCTCTGTCCCTCCAGTTCATTGGAGTGCCAGGTTGTGGAGGGAGTGGAAGTGGCTGGCACAGGTTCTCAACAGCATGCTGTAAAGCTAAACTAGCTGCCTAGTTTAGTCATGGGTGGATCATGACAATATTGTCTGGAACCTTCCAAATTTTGGAGCAGCGCTATGACGTCAACTAACAACAGGTTTTACCTGATTCTGGGTCAAAGGGGACCACAATTCCGTACATTGCTGTGATCCCCAAGAGAAGTATTGCCCAACAAAAACCTTTAGCCACACTTCTCTTTTAGAGTTAATTGTTTTATGTTATCATTAATTTTGTGCTATTGCACTTTAATGTTTTTAGAAATGAACAATGGTATATCTAGATTAGTGATGTTTGTGCTTCACTTCAAGTATAGCCAGAGACAGAGTGCTATCTGACTGCAGACACTTTCAACTAGATTGATGTTCCTCCACTGATACAAATTTCATCATTTTTTTACCCACTTACCCCTATGTAAGAGCACTTTCCACTTGTCTACCAGTTTATGAACTGCATCGTACATTAGACGGAAGAAGAAGGTTCCCCAGTAACCACCAATGTAAGGGACATTCTTTCTTCCATTAACTACCAATTTAAGTGGCATTTCTCACACTGAATAAATACAAAGCATTATACTGTAATATATAAATATATACAGTATATATATATATATATATATATGTATATATATATATATATATATTAAATGCATATCATATATTTTCACTCACACATCAATATCAGAAAACTGATATGACCCCAGTTTATAAGTCCATATAGTACCTCAACCCCTTTCAATTATGAAAAGAGGATATAAGGAACACTGTAATTTTTTAAAAATAACTGATAATATTTTTGAATAATAGAGGGGGGTAAAAATGAGGCATCAAATGCTAGCTAATTAATACCTTAGACCAGGGGTGTCCAAACTATGGCCCTCCAGTTGTTCAGGAACTACAATTCCCATGAGGCATTGTAAATCTCTGACATTCACAGATATAACTAGGCATGATGGGAATTGTAGTTCCTGAACAGCTGGAGGGCCATAGTTTGGACATAGCTGCCTTAGACATACATGATGGGGTTGATCTACTAAAAGCAAATAGGCTTTTTCCTTTACACATGTATGTTCAATTTTGCAAGGAATATTTTTACTTAGGTTAGTGAAAGAGGTGAAGCTCTGCTGGCTTCCGTCATCCAATCACGTGCAAGCAATAATACTGTTTACTTTTTTTTTATTTTCCTTCCACATGATTAGCTATTCTTTGTAAAGTGAATTATCACCACATTCACTGAGCTAAGGGAACATTTCCTTGCAAAGTGACATTTGCATCATCTATTATAATTTTTTCCAGCTTATTTTAGTAACAGTTTACAAAGGAAAATTATTTAACTGGTTTGTGCAGACTTTCTTTCTTGCTTTGTTGAGGATGGCAGCAATTCCTGAGGCAATGCCCAGGTCAGCTAAGAGATATACTCCTGCCAGCACTTTTTGGTCTGCCTGGAGGATTGGTTTCAATTGGCTATTAAAACATAAATTTCATGCAGGCAAATTCCTGAGGGAAAGTGAGCCCAGAACCTACAGCTCATCAAGTCAAGAGTATTAACAACTTAGCAACTAAGTGGTTTTTAAGACAAGGACACACTTATAAGATAGATTGCATTCATTTGATCTCGTTATCAATATATTACCTACGGCTCACCTAATGTTACCCAAACTACAATTATAAGGTAACCAGTTACACAGTTTTATAACTTCATTTTACATACCAAGAGACTATTTCCCAATTGTTTTAGTAGTATTTTTTTTTTCAAGGACAAAGAAGATCAGCATTACATAATCTGAACATCCCTTGTTTATTAGACTCTGTTGGTCATTTTCAAGCTGAATTAGATACAAATGAACATGCTAATGGGCTCTGTGTGATCAGATCTGCATTTTCATAATAAGTGATGTGCTTTAAAATTAGAAATGATCTGTGATTTAATGTGTCTGCTTTCAGAGTTGACTTTGGACAAAAGATATATAACTTTCAATAGATTTCTGTAAGATAATAAAGAAGTAAAGATAAAGTAATAATCTTCTAAAGACAATACATCTACATAACAACAACTATGTTTGAGTTATTATGGAAACAGCACTTGATCTAGATTGGTGTCACACATCTGGATTTGATGGAGAGACATTTTTAGCATTCTAGAAAATGTTCAATGAGATTACATTTACCCTTTTAGTAATCTGTGGTTTATATAAATAGTTGACATGTTCAAATGGGGTACCCTATTGCTAATATCTTATAAAGTGTCTTAGGACCCCAGAACACTGTAAAGCACTAATATGCAAATAGCAACCATAATGTTTGCTTCATGACTCTGGCCCATCTCCTGTGCAAACATTTCGATGATGGGCCACTCCTGTGTACTGGTGCACACATTTCAATGATGGGCCACTCCTGTGTACTGGTGCACACATTTCAATGATGGGCCACTCCTGTGTACTGGTGCACACATTTCAATGATGGGCCACTCCTGTGTACTGGTGCACACATTTCAATGATGGGCCACTCCTGTGTACTGGTGCACACATTTCAATAATGGGCCACTCCTGTGTACTGGTGCACACATTTCAATGATGGGCCACTCCTGTGTACTGGTGCACACATTTCAGTGATGGGCCACTCCTGTGTACTGGTGCACACATTTCAATGATGGGCCACTCCTGTGTACTGGTGCACGCATTTCAATGATGGGCCACTCCTGTATACTGGTGCACACATTTCAATGATGGGCCACTCCTGTGTACTGGTGCACGCATTTCAATGATGGGCCACTCCTGTGTACTGGTGCACACATTTCAATGATGGGCCAATAGTTAATTGTAGAATGTATAGGATGTAGGAGCAGGAAAGCTGCAAGTTGGATGCTATTTTATAAGAGCGTCCCAGTTTTCAAGCTGCTAGATGAGTCATGTAAGCTGCAGAGTTTTCACTTCATGCTAAAAACAGGTATATTTAACCACTTGCCTACTGGGCACTTTTACCCTCTTCCTGCCAAGGCCAATTTTCAGCTTTCAGCGCTCTTACACTTTGAATGACAATTGTGCAGAAATGCAACCCCGTACTCATATGAGATTTCTTTTGGTGCTATTTAATCACCACTTTTTTTTCTTTTTTGCTAAATAAACAAAAAAAAGCAGACATTAAAAAAAAAAAAAGTTCATAGTTTCTCATAGTTTTGTTGCAAACAGTTCATCTTTCTCCTTCACTGATGTGTGCTGATGAAGCTGCATTGATGGGCACTGATAGGCTGCACTGATGGGCACTAATGAGGCAGCGCTGGTGGGCACTGAAGAGGAGACACTAATGAGGCTGCACCGATAGGTGGCATTGATGGGCACTGATAGGTGGCACTGTTAGGCGGCACTGATGAGCATTGCTAAGCAGTACTGATAGGACATTGATGAGGAGGTACTGATGGGCACTGTTTGGCAGCACTGGTGGGCATTGATAGGCAGCACTGGTAGGCCCCGATTTTGACTGCACTGATAATCTGGACCCTAATAATTAGATCCCCGATTATTAGTGTGATGTACCTTTAACACAAAGTGGTTATTGGCTCTCCTCTCCTCATGATGAAAGGTATGCCAATAACTGGCTTGTGCTTACATCATGATCAGCTTGGACACAGATTGGACCCAGCTGATCACATGGTAAAGAGCTGCTGATTGGCTCTTTACTCCAATCTGTGATCACCTGTGCCTTTATCAGTGATCACAGAGCATACCGCCCGTGCGCCGCAGTGCGGCATCATATGACACCCTCCCAGAACTGGCCGGCTGTGCTGTCTTGGCATTTCATGGCTTCCGAAACTGTGATAGGTAGTGAGGAGTATAATCAACAATTTACACCCTTAGAAAACCTGAAGGCGGTGATTGGTTTTTGGGGTCCTTTGGGGGGCGGGGGGTTTGTACTGCCCTGCCATTTTAGCACTACAAGAAATGAGATAGGCAGTCAGAAAGTAAAAGCTGTGTAAATTCCAGTATATATACCATGGTTTGTGCGCAAACCAATTAATATACGCTTATTGAGTTTATTTTTTTAACTAAGACATGTAGCTAAATACATTTTGGCCTAAATGTATGACAAAAAATGTATTTATTGGATATTTTTTATAATAAAAAATAGAAATTGTGATTTTTTTCTCAAAATGTTCATTTTTTTCGTTTATATCGCAAAAAATAAAAACTGCAGAAATTATCAAATGCCACCAAAAGAAAGCTCTATTTGTGGGGAGAAAATACATATTTTTTGTTTGGGTACAGCATTGCATGACTGTGCAATTATCAGTTAAATTCATGCAGTGCCAAATTGCAAAAAATGGCCTGGTTATTAAGGGGGCAAAACCTTCCGGTCCAGAAGTAGTTAAATTGTCATTATAAATAGCATCATCATCTCTGCGCATTGAACAGAGAGGTGAACTATGAAATAGTTACGTAGGTTAGGAAAGAGGTAGCACAGTTTAGATTCTAAAGAACAATCATTCTTTGGCGTATAAAAAATAATTTAACAAATAGAACAGTTTATTTATAAATCACTCTCTTTAAATAAAGAATTGCATAAAGCCCATTTGTCTCAGTACCCTTAATTTGGAAATCCAAGTAATTTTCCCAGTTTAAAAGAAAAAGTTCTGGCTGGAATAATGATATAATTTCTGACACAACAATGGATGGTATGCTCTCATGTTCTTTTCTAACCTGCAATAAAGACTTTTGGAATAAAAAAAATAAAAAAACAATGGTATTATTACTAACACAGGCATGGTATAATTTCTGACACAGCAAAAGTATAATTAAAAAAATAAAAATGCATTGTGTGTCAGTCAGACGACAGGCTGAGATGATGTCATCTGTCTGCTGCAGGCAGGAGAAAGCAAGTCTTCTCCCCCCAATGATCAGAATCCTTATTAAACATTTTTTTATCAAATCACAAGGTGAAAGAGCGCATGGTGGTCAGGGCTGATCTGTGTTCCTCCCACTATACAACAACATACTGGTCGATTAACAGATTCCATCCTACAACTGGTCTTAGATTGTATGTAATTTGTGTGATGTACAATATGTCTGTGTAGGGAATTGGGATGAATTTCTGCAAACATTGGCCATGGCATTAAGTGTAGGTAAATCAATCTACACACCATGCTGCGTGTTAGTAGTACAATAAAAGGTTATTGACTGCCAATGTAATCTGGCTGGATCCTCATTTTTGCAGTCTCTGCACTGATTGCCTTTTTTTCTTGCTTGATTAGTATCTTACCTGCAGTCCACTAAGTAAGGAAGCATACATCTTGAACAGAACTGCTGGCAGGGTAGGGTGACAATTTGCCCTCTTTTTCTAGTTGTATTTTTTTTAGGTATACTGGTGGGAAGTGGGGAAGCTGCCTTCTCAGGTTTTTGACCGCCCAGCTTTGGTATGTCTTGCGTGGTCATAAACGTTAACCTTGTTAGTGTGATTGTTAGGCTAGCCATTCAACAAGGGTAGGAGGAGGAGGCCCAAAAGAGTTGGCCTAGGAGGCTAAGAATATAAATCCAGCCATAGTAGTGACATTTGACTCAAATAACCCAAGTGATTAGACTGTACACTTCTTTCTGGTCAATGGCTGATGTGTATTGTCCAGAAAAGCCTGTATATTGTGCTGAAAATATACAGTTTGTACTTATGCTATCTAGATAGTTTTCTCTTTTTGCTAGACAAAGTCTACAGGAAAGCCTAACGAATTTGACTGTGATCTAATGATTGTGGTTTACATGTTTTGGCTGTATGCATTGGAGAGGAAATGCAATGAATATTTGCCCAAGAGTTTCTAATTTATAATATTGATTCTGGATTACAACTACTGAAATAGCTATTTAGTAATAGCTCCTAAGAGTGAAAAGCAAAACCTCTGAAAAGCCTGAGGTGTGCAAAAACCCTATTTGTTGCAGGATAATTATTCATGCTAACTATTGTAACTGTGATAGTATTGATTATTAAAATCCCTCATGTTGCTTTGTATAGGTAAGCACGAAATCTATATTTTAGGAGGCCGCTGAATACCAAATTGTTTTGCAAACAATAATAATGAACACCACAATGTATTGTACTTTATGTTTATGCAGGGTGCCTTCTAGTCAAATTTTAACTTTTAATTCATTCTGGACTCACAGTCTACCTGTTAAACACTTCTAATTTGAATTCCTCTTGGTATGTCTGCCTTATTTTCCTAATTGTTCCTGTATCTATGTACCTGAAACTGCAGGAAAATGTGTCCTCTAGTTCCAATTACCGCCCTCTGCAATTTTCAGAGACAGAGACTGCACAGCACTGAACACAAAAATAAGTGGTTGGAATCCTATACAGGCTGTAAAAAATGTGTTTGCAATATATTCCACAATTGCAATTTTTCTTGTATCAGTTTATCTATGCTGAAGTTTATCTATGCAAGTTATCAATGCTGAAGAAAAGAAACAAAGCAATCTTGTTCAATCATCAAATTTCTCGTTTAAGCAAATATAGTTTTACATTTTGAAAGTCTCTTAAAAAGGGATATGTTGGACTTTCAGAACTTGTGTTTAGGGCAGAAGCATATGTTAGTTCTCTTAGCACAGATTGAGAAGATTGTGCTAGGATCACTGCAAATCAGATGTGAAAATCAACACACTAATCACCACTTTTTTACATGTTTGCCTGTAGATATGCAAATAGGTATGGCCTCTAGTTGCTCCAACTCCGTAGAATAAACAGTATTGTTAAAGCATGATTCAAGAAGTAATGAAAACAAATCTGCAATGAGAGAAATATATAAGCTGCCATTGCTGACTTCTTCTATAGAGAATGTGAGAATGTTAGTTGGCTGTCTGTTCAGTGGATTTGATACTGAAGGGCCAATCAAGTGGCATTTTACTGCACTTAAAAAGACCCCCCCCAAACTCTACAGACATACAATGTTTCCTTAATTCTCTAAACCTTCAAACCACCCCCCTGGAAAACAACAACACACTCTCAGCCCCTTTCACCAACCAAGACATTCAAAAAGCCATAGCTCCCCTACACAAAGCCCCAGGCCCTGACGGCTTTGGGAATGAATAAGACATTTGGTTCTCTATTATCCCCCCATCTACTGTATATGCTGCATACAAACATACAGCTAATATGGGCACAATTCAAATAGAATCTCTAGAAGCCCTTGTCATGACCATTCCCAAACCAGATTCCCCTGCCAACTACCGGCCCATCTCCCTCCCCAACATGGATACTAAGCTTTTTGCAAAGCTCCTTGCAACACGCCTCTTCCCAACTATTCCACAATTGGTACACGTGGACCAGGTGGTATTTGTGACCAGTAGACAGGCATCAAACGCGACAAGACGCTACATTGACATCTTACAGTGGAACGAGCACCATTGAATGGATGGAACCCCTCGCCAAAGCCGTTTGCACTAACCCTTCCATTGCAGGTATTTCAATAGGTAAAGCGACCCATAAAATTGGCCTCTATGCTGATGATGTCATAATCTTACTTACAGACCCCTTAAATACCTCCCTGAACTCCTAAACTTACTTGACCAGTTTAGTTGCATATCTCTATATAAAGTCAATTACACTAAATCCTCCATGCTTGGCAACTGTCTACCCTATTCAATAAGAACCGCTATTCCCAAAATTGTATCTTTCTCATGGGCTCCTAACTCAACCTTGCAGTATATAGGTATCCAACTTATCTCACCCTCCTCTCAGCTCTTTCACGCCAATTTCCAACCCTCCTCTCCAAACTCTCATGCATTTCTCAGGATCTGCAAAACATATGCGCTTCCTGGGCCAGCTGTATAGCCTTTATATAATTTTTTTTTTCTTCCTCATATATTGTATATGTTTAGGACAATTCCTGTCCCCATTTTACCTAACCAAATTGCCAAGATCCAAGAAATCCTCAACACCCTTGTGTCAAAAGTCACACCATGTTCACCCCAACCAAACATGTTGGTCTAGGTGTCCTGGATATTGCAGCCTACTACAAAGTGGCGAAACTTGGCAAAACCAAACTCTGGTGTAATCCAAAACAATCTCCAACATGGCTTCAGATTGAATGTACAGCATTAGCAACTAAACCTAAGAGCTTCTTTAGTGCTCTTCTACTAAAACTACAACCCTCCAAATTCTATTTGGACACTGTCACAGCCACAACTAGAGTTTAGAAAGCTATCCTCCAAAAAGCAAAAGATATACCAAGCAAACTGCTTCTTAAGCTCCCTCTAACACCCATAGATCTTATAACCTCCCAACTCTCCTTCAGCTCCTGGTTTAAAGCAGATATAAAAAATATTAGAGAACTCTATACAAGCACCTCCCTAACCTCCTTCCAACAATTATTCCAAAAATACCATCTAAATGCCAGGCACTTCTTCATGTTCCTTCAGCTCAGATCTGCCCTGAACCAAGTCCAACTCTCTTCATGCCCCTTGCTCCAAGATTTAATATGATTCTATGACACTCCACGACCACCCGCCAAAGGTATAGCCTTTATCTACAAACTTTAACTCACTACTCTCCCTCATTTCAAGACCTCTTCAATGTATAAATGGTAGCAATGGACCAATCAGACTTATACATCTGGTCAATAGAGTCTAGCTCTTACTTAAACACTTAAAGCATCCCACTGCATAGCACGCTGGGAAGCAGTGCAAAGATGCTTTCACAACTGGTATTTAACCCCTACTAAACTGGTACATATCTACCCCTCCTCCTCATCAAACTGTTGTAGAGAATGTGGTGGCTATAGCTCTCTATTTCACATTTGGTGGAGTTGTACCAAGCTCTCTAAATTTTGGACCTCAATTTATCACTTCCATTACCCTCACACCTTCTCTCCTATCCCTCCATCTATACTACTGGGCATGGACTCAAACCTCTGGCATTCTAAATTTAAAACTATTGTGACCCATGTTTGCATAGCAACTCGACTGCCTATTCCCATAAAATGTGAAGTGCATTTACCCCCCTCTATATAAAAAGTCATATCCATACTAAATGACAACTGCCAACCTAAATATGCTTTTGCTAGGGCCTATCTCCAATTACTAAATTCTATGCCATGTGGCAACCTTGACTAATTGACTCTAGAAGCCCTAAAAATTTCAACTGATCCTATGTACCGAATGATCAACAGACGTGGACCATATCGAGCCACCCCTTGGCTATCATAGTGACATATTTTCTACTCCTACTTCCTACCTTCTTAATAAACTCAACCTCCTGTCCAGAATCCATTTTACAATATACACAATGCTCTTCTCAAGTCTGTGTATTTCTTAATAGCTTACTAGGCTCATATTTGCCTTTCTTGTACATTGTACACTGTTAGTCATGCTTGTCTATTGTTTAGTTTGTTCTTTAACCACTTCCCGTCCGCCCTATAGGCAAATGACGATGGGAAGGGAGAGAGAGAGAGAGAGAGAGAGAGAGAGAAAGAGAGAGAGAGAGAGAGAAAGAGAGAGAGAAAGAGAGAGAAAAAGAGAGAGAAAGAGAGAGAGATAAAGAGAGATAGAGAGAAAGAGAGAGAGAGAGAGAGAAAGAGAGAGAAAGAGAGAGAGAAAGAAAGAGAAAGAGAGAGAGAGAGAGAGAGAGATATTTATATAAATATTAAAGTTTATGTTTTCTCCAAAAAAATAAAAAAAAGTTTTAATTAAAAAAAACACCTGGTGACCCTGCTGTTGAGCTCCTTATTTTCTCCTTACTTCCTGTTGTTGACTGAAAATTCTGCCCTCGGTTGCCTTGATATCCCAAGCAGTGTTGTCACTTATTTCTGCGTTTTCCTCCCCTGCTGGACTACAGTACTGTTTACATTATTGCACTTTATATTTATACTATTTATATATGGTTTCTTATTTATAGTACTTTATATAAGGTCTAATATTTCTGCATATGAGTGTACCGTGATTCATTGTGATACCAAATACTCTATACACCATACATACCTATAGGCAGCGCCAATTACCTCACTACCCCCATTACATCTTGAATATTGACTTTACAATCTATATTTCTGAGGTAGGCTGCAGCCATCCTACTCCTCATTTCTCCATAAGCGTGGAAATCCCCACCTACATGAAATTAATACTCTCATAGAACATTCCATATCATGGTTCAACATACATTAACGTGTCACCTTCCAAGAACACATTCTAATTTGTTGTTTTCTTTAACATTTTTAAAGTATTTTTCGTGTTCTTTTTTCCTATTGCTGTAACACAATAATGTTTATATAGTATTTCAAATAAGAATAATATCAGTAATAAAAAAGTAACACCAATAATTATAATAAAAAAAAAACACATTTAACCTTTTTTTTACTTCTAAATATACCATTAAATATTTGCCTAGTCTTCCCATTGCAAGTTTAAAAATGGTCCACATTTAGGTAAGATATATTGAAAAAGTTAATCCTCAGTAGGTCTATTGTTAACAGAGTTACATTTTGTGGCTTTCAGAAACTCTATTAAATGTTTTCTCTTACCAGAGACTTTTTTTTTGTTCTGAAACCGTTGCCTGCCTTGGGCATTATCTATTTTGATGAATTATGGTGCTAATCTACAATGTTCTCTTACAATCTGAGGATTTCCAGAAGTTTTGTTCTAAAATAGATCAATGTTGAGCATTTGCCAAGAATGAAGTGCCTGTGCTGTTTATTATATTGGCTAATCCAAGGTATTAGGGCTGAGTAGACTGAATTGATGTATGTGCCTGTACAGTGTGTGAAATGAAAAACTTATAAGGAAAATATGATGAATATGATGTTACAGCCCAACTCCCTGAAGTATTTTTTTTTTTACTATGTTTCCTGTTACATAAAAAAGTGATAATTAAAAACGAGAGTATAAAAATTAGAGCATTAGACTCCCAAAATCATGTGATCTAGTTATTATAATCAACCTCTACTGGGATTCAAGTTGCAAAGTATTGAATGCCCCTGAGTAAAGATATTCTACAAAAGTTGCTGTGGATGGTGTATTTAAATGATAAAAACTCAGTGAATGAAGAAAGAATGAAAACTCTGTAAAACTATGTTTTTAAATATATTACATTTTCCTGAAAGGTGTTCAGTAGGGTTAAGGTTAAGGCTCTGTGCAGCACATTCATTCTGAAACTGAAAAGAGCCTTCTCCAAACTTTTATTCCAATCAAAGAATGACTACAGCACTAAAAGATTTAGTGTAAAAGCTAAAAAAAATAGTATAAAAGCACGGGGAAAAAAAATTATGAAGCACACCCTGCAAACCAGTAAAAAATACATGAAATAAAATGTTTGTATAATAATAATCCATAAATTGCAAACCATAATATATAACAATTACAAATAAAAGTGTACAAATCCTTATTATCAGAGAAAAGTGCATTCCTTTTGGTGAATCTTTAGTGCCTTCATGGGGTAACACACATTATCACCTTCTGTGAATACCTCCCACCTGTGAACATCTTACCTTAAAAGATGGACAAGGTCATGAAAGGCTTTCTCTGATGCAGGGGTGAGATAGCAGCAATTACAAGGACCCAATTTATTACATAAGGCTTTTAGGTTCTGGAAGCTCAGCACTTACCTGGACATATCCCATAGTGCTTTTCTTAAACTAGCTTTTTGGTAAACGTTCTCTCCATCAGCACTGCAGCTGAGGAGTCCCTGCTGTCAGAATACAATTACAATACAATAACAAATGGAGATGATTTCTCCATCTGCCTCAATTGTGTGGATGGTGGAATTTGTCCAGTTGGCTGATAAAAAAACTGATACTTGGTGGGCCAACCTAAGAGATGGACCTCATGTACAGCTGTATTTTCATGTAAATTGACATATTGCATATGGCAGCGCTTGGGGATGTGAATTTGCTGGGCAGAGTAGGGGCACCCCTGAATTCCTGATATTACTGACACTCTAAACAGTATTATGTGAACACTAAAGGCCCGTACACACATAGCGATTGTCAGCCGTAAATATTCGGTTGCCGAACGATCGGCCGATTGTCGGCTTGTTAGTATGATGCTTCTGACAACCGACTGCGACTTTTCGGCCAAACAGAATCGGGTGTGCAGGCTATAAAATTTTTGTTGGCCGTCACCAGAACGGCCGATTGTTCGCCAGTCAGTACAGAATTCGGCGGACTAACAGCAGATGAGCAAGACTGGGCATGCTCAGAGAAGAAAAAACACACGGAAAGTTAACCATCACATGGCATCACTTCTGCAGTCGGCTGTTGTTGGCCGACAAAATTTGTGTGCAGTCTTTAGCACTTTTCAACAGGACAGCACTGGACAAAAGACGGCCGATCGTTCGGCCGACATTCGGTACTTGTGTACGGGGCTTTAGAGTGCACCAGCTAGGGTGAAGGGGTTTTAAACTTGTTGTTATATATAAAAAGCAGATATTATACAGAAAACACTATGGGATATGGTTATGTTTAATTATTTCAGGTACTTATATAGCATTGTCAATTTACGCAGCTCTTTACATATAGTATACATTCACATCAGTCCCTGCCTTCAAAAAGTTTTCAATCTAAGGTCCCTATCTCATATTTATACATATTGGGGACAATTTTAGACAGGAGCCAAATTAACCTACCAGCATGTTTTTGAAGTGTGGGAGGAAACCCATATAGGGACAGGGAGAACATGCAAACTATGTGCAGGTAGTGCAGTGGTTGGGATTCGAACGAACAACCCTAGTGCTGCTAACCACTTTACCACTGTGTTGTCCTCTCTTGAGGTGCTAAAACCTGGAAGCCTAATGTTTTTAATAAGGCTGTTATTGCTGCTACTTAACCCCCAAGTCGGAGAGAACATTTCATGACCTTGTCTTTACACGAGGTCCATCTTTTAAAAGTAAGAGTCTGTTAAAATAGGGTGGAGTACAAATTGCTACTGAGGCTGATATCAAACAGAGAACTCTATGAGATTTGTTGATCTTTCTAAGCTGCTAGAAACCAGAAACCTGGTGTATTGGATCCCTGTTATTGCTGCTACTTGAGTGGGAGAAGCTCTTTCAATATCTCATCATTTTATGAGGTCAATCTTAGGGTCAGAGTCTGTTCACGGAGGGTGGAGTGGAATCAAGCACTTAGGGTGTATGTCACCACAGGAAAACACTTTACCAAAGATTTACCAAAAGGAATGCTCTTCTCTCTGGCAAAAAAAAAAAGATTCAGAAACTTTAAATTGGAAGTGTTAAATTTGATTATTTGGATTTTAATAACTAGTTTGTACCAATATTTTATTTCATTAATAGTTCACTAGTTAAGATGGAGCACTGTATAACATTTTTATCACACGTTTACACTTTAAGACATTTTTACACACTCGCTGCATTCTTTGATTGTCAGAGGCTGTGCAATATATTGGACAGGTGGTTGAATTGCTAGTGTAGGAAATAGTAATACTTATTTTTAAAGTTGAAGTTGGAAGCTCACAATTGTGTAGAATGTCTTTTTGTTTACATCATTATTAGTACTCTTCACTTCAAACCCATAAACTAAATAAATTGAACAGATGTTGACCTTTGGCCATATAGTTTAGGCATAGTATAGGTGATATTATCAGGTGTCTACAAACTATTTGACCTATGTAGGTTGAAAGGGAAGGCTTGTAGGCCAAGTGTTGAGTTGTTTAGTACCTACCAACAGGGCCAACTTTTATATGGATTGAACCCTGAGCAAACATTTTCTTGGACCCCCTGCCCCTGCAATCACAGTATCCCTTATCACATCACAGCACCCCGTTACATTACAGCCATTTTCACATCACAATTCCCATTTACACATCATGGTGCCCCTTGTTACAGAGCCCAATTACACTTATCACACTGCTACTTTTGGCCCTGTTGACATCTAGGCTTAACGGGTTGATTCTGCTCACAATCCCGAATCTCCGCAAATCATGGGACGCCGTTGTGATCCCCATCACTTCTAATGGCACCCTGATTGAGGCACGATTTTGCCTCAATTGTCGCCCAACGAATCACAGTAAAATCACGCAAACAGAATTGCAGTATGCCTGTTGCCCGAAAGATCTTCTTTTGGGCGAGAGGCGTACCGCGATTCTGTTTGAGTGATTTTACTGGGATTTGTCAGGTGACAATTGTGTCAAAATCGCGCCATAATTGGGGTGCCATTAAAAATTATGGAGATCACAAGGGCGATTGCAGGCATAATGGCAGTGATTAGGCCTGTGATTGGGGATGCCTAGATGTGAACGGAGCCTTACAGATTACAGTACCCCTATCAAAAAGCCATTTTATACATTATAGTACCCCTTATCAAAGTGCACCAAAATTATAAAAATTGTTATTCAAAGTGTGATAGCGCTGAAAATTGCCCTGGGCAGGAAGGGGGTAAAAGTGGCTGGTACTGACATGGTTATAACAGAAGAGACCCTAGTGGTCTCTTCTGTTATAAATGTCCCCCCTGCCTGCCAGCGATAATGTGATTTGAGGATTTGAGTCGCGCATGTGCAGCTCACATAACATTTAGAGAACACTCTGTGTGCTGCAGCTATGTCACCCCCGTGCACATGCGCAGGAGGGACGCCACTGCAGCCTGTCCATTCAAGCGGTCAAAGGTTGAGAACCCAGAAAGAAGACTGGGAGAAGAGAAATGTGCCAAGGACCAAGGGGTGCCGTGAAGGGCTCCGTTTGCAGGCAAGTCTGTCATAATGTGCTAGTATGCAGTGTTTTTATTTTTAAAAATGACTTTACTACTGCTTTAGACCTGGTTCACATGTATGCAGATTGGCAGCCCACATTTGTACAGGCACAACAGCCCATTCATTTAAATGGGCTGCCATTCCTGCATTTCCTGCAGAAAAAAGGTGCATGTGTCATTAATTTGTAAAATGCAGTGGCCATGAAATTGCTGCTTTTGCGCCATGCTACTTACCTGCAGTTCCTGCACACGCAAATGCACTGTTTTTAATGTGTGGCCCACGCATCTAAAAATGTAGCATGTTTGCCACTGCAGGAACTGTAGGGAAATTGCACGGTCCAAATGCAGCAATTTCAAGGCCGCTGCATTTTTAAAATGATGCATGCATCTTTTTTTTGCAGGAAACGCAGGCATGGCAGCCCATTCAAATGAATGGGCTTCTATGCCTGTGCAAACCCGCATACATGTGAACCAGGCCTAAAATAAGCCTATCAAGCACTGAAGCAGCACTGTGTGTGTGGAAGATATCAGCACATGCTGTGTGCTCTCTAATGAATACAGCCACACCCAGGTCAGATCACTACATAATATGGGGAGCCAGGGGAGGAGAAAGAACTACCTGGTCATAGCCAGCTGAGCTCTGATCACCATCCGTGGGCTTCTGGGCTCACACATGTGCTGATGGCTGCCACAGCACTCTGACATCACCTCCACTACATGGTCCTACCCCAAGGCCTCCGATGTAAGGCAGCATGCATTGCAAGGGGCAGGGTTAGAGCTTCAGTGGAGCTCATGGCCCCACCTGCTCCTCCTTGCTTTAGAATTTTTCATCACAGCACGCCAATGCCGGCTGTCCCTTAGTACACAGTGGATGGACTGTCACTGGATTTGCAGTGCCAATGGGGCTCCTAATATGAGGGCAGTGCGGGCTTTTGGGGCAGCTGCTTTGGGCCCCAAAAGAAGTGACATGGCCCTGGGCAGCTGCCCTATTTGCTCTACATTAAAGACAGCCCTGCCTACCCTGAGGGCTTCAGCACATTTTTCTGCGCAGAATCTTTCAATTAGCAAAGGTCAATGGAAAACCCACCAAAACACAGGCAGAATGTGTAATGGTTTTCTATACTCTATACTAGCGTTTCTCAACTCCGGTCCTCAGGGCACACTAACAGGCCAGGTTTGCAAGAAAACCGAAATACATCACAGGTGATATCATTTGCTGCTCATTGATTGCAGTAGTCTAGTCTGCATCTCCCCAAGGTAATACTTAAAATCTGGCCTGGTAGTGTGCCCTGAGGATCAGAGTTAAGAAACACTGCTCTACACTACTCTATACCTACTCTATATCTGTGTAATAATAGCATAAGCACTGCAAACTAAGACTGATGTACTGTATATTGTATATCTCTTTTAACTCATATGGCCTATCATGTAATCAAAACTAATTTCTTTACTGAGCTTACTGGAGTAACTTAAAATCCAATTGCTTGTTATAGACTAAGGAATGTTGCAGTACTCTCCTATTCTTATCAGAATTGGCCAAATCCAGTGGCTTTCTCCTTTGTAAAACATCTTTATTCTTTGGAAAGGAATTGCTAAATATATGTCATTCTTTAAGTCACACACTTGTCTTTTATTGAAACTGCATACAAAGGAGGACAGCAGATTGTGGGAGATTTGCATTTTTTGCTTAGCCGTCCTTTGAATTTAAGATTCTTTGGACAACATATTGTAAAGAATATGAACCGTTATTTTATATCCATCTGTTTTCTGTACTACAAACCTATCACAATTTACAGCAGTGTTTCGCAATGAGTCATTGCAAACCCAGGGCAGAGTTTAATTTCAATGCATGAGCAATGTAAGAAATGCCATGTAAGTGCTCGCATCCTACCTGCATGGAAGACTAACAAAGGCATTATTTGAAAACATTGTGTTAATCTCCATAAGAAAATGTTAAATTTGCCATAGACACAGCTCTGCAAGATGGAGATAAGCTGTTTTGATAGTCTGAACAAGGGAGTAGATATGTAACTTGCACAAACAGCCTGGTCTTAAGTGAATAGTCATTTGATGTTTGCTAATCCAGAGATCATAGAACAGCAATAACGTTTAAAAGTTTTTTATTTATTTATTTTTTAAATGGAGGACACAATTGGCAAATTTGCTGCTCTAGTTTATTAAAACAAAATAAGTAAAATATATGGAATTTGTGTGTGTCTTTTTATTGGATTTGTTAAAAAATAAACATATTTGTACCAACATAACTGTAAAAATGGGTTCTAGAACTCCTTTATGGTCTGTCTGATAAAAAGTCAATGCTCTCATACACTCCCTACATTTTTCAATTTTTTTCTTTTGTACCTCTCTATAGGACACATTCATTGTGTTGTTTTAGAACCTTTTTTAAGTCAAAGAGATACATGCAGTCATCAGATAGTCCAGCTTGAATCACACGCTTACATTATTAAGATAACTTTTTTGATAACAGGTTTGTTTTAAGCTCCAGTGCAAAGCCCAAATATAGAAAACTGTTTAGTTAAAATAAGTTTATTTCAATCATAAGTTTATCTTTATGAAGTAGAAGTATTAGAATTGTCATAACTGACTGGAGGATTATATAATAACATGCATATAGGTACGGTGTCTATTTAATAACTTACCACAGTACTTCACGCAACCTCATCCATACTCAAACAAATGTCTGTCACTCTTCCTCCAGATCTTGGCCACTAACTCACAACTAATTCCTATAAAAACTCAATAATAAAGAGTTTTTTTCACTTCCTCTGGAAAAAAGTTGTCTCTGCCCCTTTTGAAAACTGAAATCTTGATGGCTTAGTGCTTCACTTCTTACCTAGTAGGTTAAATGGTTCCTTCCAAACAATTGCCCCAAGTGTGTAAACAAGTGTGGTTAATACAAAAGTTCTTTCTGGGGAGACAGACTGATGTAAATGGATCTAAGTGCTCTATAATATAGCATAATGGGCAATTTGCATTATATCAATTAAAAAAGAATGATT
This sequence comes from Pelophylax lessonae, assembly GCF_965119305.1. Lineage (NCBI taxonomy): Eukaryota > Metazoa > Chordata > Amphibia > Anura > Ranidae > Pelophylax > Pelophylax lessonae. Next base: position 67,044,546 of record NC_138769.1, read on the forward strand.
AAGACAGCCCATAGATAGTGTGAAATTCTTTCTTGCAACCATGGGTTGCAGGAAAGAAATTTGCACTATTCCCCCATCAACACAGACAGTGCTGACAGGGAAATCCCTCCTGCCGAGCAATTGTCTGCTCCCAGTGGGGGAAGCTGTCCCCACCCAGAGAAGACAGCGATTATTGCTAGAGCCGCTTGCGATAATTGGAAATTAATCTGACAGGCTGGTTGTACTCAAGTTAGATGATCGATCAACTTTGTACATTCAGCATGCCCATTAATGGTTCAAATATTGGCCAATTCCTGATAAAAAGTAAATTCTACTAATGTGGCCAAATTGACTCTGCTTTACCCTCATAGTGATCTGTGTTTAGGGCATTCTTCAGAGAGCATTTGATAGGGGATGAGGAGGCATTACATAACCTCCTTCTGCCTGTTTTCACACCCTAAATACCAGACAACTGTGTCACAAACATTGTGCATGGTTACGTGACAGTTAACTCGAATGGGTTGTCCTCAGCAGGTGGTACTGCCCGCCGAGTGTAATTGGGGTAGAATTTCTGCTACGGCAGTAGCATGTGTACAACCCCAGCTGCTGCTTCTGCAGCAGAAGGGGTAGTGGTTGAGGGATGGTAAAAACGCAGCCCAACCAGAGTTGTGTAAATAAGCCATTATGCCTTGAACTGCACACACATACTTTTTACTACTCTTTTTTTTTTATTTTTTGCATTGGCAGAAGTAGTGAGGATTATGAATGATAAGAAGAAGGAATTACAAAAAAAGTGTAATGTGGACACATGAGCAGTTTATAAGGGTAGGGTAAAAAGGTGAAAGCTGTGTATGAAGGGAATGTGTAAGGAGTAGGATTACCAAGAATTCAAGGTCTAGCTCCATTATTCTGACCGTTATATACAATTAGACACGTGCTAAAATCCTGTCATCACTCTGGATACCCCTTTTCTCTTTCTTTAGTAAAAAAAACACTGCCGGAACCATCTTTCCCTAAATACCCTTTGGTCTAGCTAATTAAGTTTTGTCCTACTGTTGTAGTGCTTGACCACTTTGATCTCAGTCAACTTAACCAATAATCTTTACTGATTTTTTCATATTTATGTTCTACTTTATTACATTTTTGTTATCTCTTTTTTTTTTCTTTAGTCTTTATTATTTGTTGAATGGATACTCTTTGGTACTCAGGCTGAACTTGTCTAGACTACAGTTTGTATGTTCCACATCATTTACTGTCTCTCTTCTGTAATGTTCTGGTCCCTGCTCTTTGTTGATTTGTTGGAAAAGTTTGCTCAAGCTCTGTATAATAGTTTGATTTTCTCTTATGTAATTGCTTATCTCTTCAAAAAACATTTTATTAAAAAGGAAAAAAAAGAATTCAAGGTCTACTCAACCTTTAAGAAAAACAAATGACCAAGCTTTGGAAAATAAATGAGAAGAATAACTGACAGGGACTGATGACTGAAAGACGAATGGCTAAGATATGTAAGAAAAATGAAGTAACACATGTTTGAAGGAAGAGCGATTGAGTTTGGGGGAAGAATGCGGAGCACGTTGATGTGCACTCTACGAGGACAACTGAGCAGCAAAACGTTTGGGGGAGAACTGACTTTGATTTTCAGTAAAAGTGACAGATGTTTGAAGATAACCTATTTTTGGAGGAGGAGCATTGCTGAGCATGTTAAAATAGACGGCCTCATTTACAAACTGTCTGAATCAAACATGTACCCGTTACATTTACTGAAATAATGCACAGTGAGATTTATTGCCAGATTTTTACAGAGAATAAGAATTTGGGAAAATTGGCTAAAATGTAAAATACAATCAAAGTAAATGTTTCATTAAAATACACCAACATAACTGATGTTTGAAAGGAGAATGGGAATTTATCACGTGATCATTTGTAAGTAGTTGAAATGTAATGATTCTTAACAGCACAATATAATCAGTCTTTTACCAGAATGCTCTTTCTAGCAAAGCTCATGTTGCCATATAAATCTCTCTTTCCATACAGTTTACAATGCTTACATTTAAAATATTTCTTAAAAATCTTTTTTTTTTTTAAGGAAATTAACATAATCATGTTATGAATGGATATACTACCTTAAATTATGTCACATCTGTCAACATTTGGAACAGTTTGCCCAGTGAAAGCCAATTGCCTTGTAATGCAAAATCATAATAAACTTTTTAGATTGAGTTATAATTAGGCAGAAAATTAGAAATAAACCCACTGCTTTAATTATTTTAATATTTCACCTTACACATCCTTGGGTTAATTACAGCAATTCACAATTCAAACAATCATAAAAAACAGCTTGAGTTTAAGATAAAAGACATGCCTTTTTGATATAATTTTAACTTGGTGCTGTACAAATATTTAACCAGAAATATATAGCTGTGTGACTTGAATATAATGTTCCTGTAAAAATGGGACAATGGCTCTCTGGACTACCTTGATTTATTAATTGAGGCAGCACAAATCACTGGCAATGTGCAAAGTGCAACACTCCTTAGTAACTAATCGGATTTCAGCTTTGGGGATAAAGACAAACAGGAACATGATACAAATAACTGTACTTTTCTTACTTTCTACCTTATTAAATCACCTTAACTGTATCTTATGGGTAGATTCACAGTGGCAAATAGCAAAATGCAAGGTAACCAATAAGAATACATTTCTCACTAGTTTGATGCATTGGTTTTCTATTTTTGTGCATCGTTTTTATGATTTTAACAGCATCTATAACTGATTATGTTACTTTATTCAAACCTGTAGCCATATGCAAACAAACAAAAAAATCCCTACATAGTACAGTAGCCTCCACCAGGCACATGCAGTCCTAGACAGTCTAGGCCAGTGGTCCTCAACTCCGGTCCTCAGAGCCCACTAACAGCCCAGATTTTTAGTATTACCTTGGGGACTAGAGTACTGCAATCACTGAGCAGCAAATTATATCACCTGGGATGTATTTCAGTTATCTTGCAAACCTGGCCTGTTGGTGGGCCCTGAGGACCAGGGTTGAGGACCACTGGTCTAGGCCACCCAACTCCTACAGTTTTCTGTTATGCCAATGACAACCAACTTTGCTGGTTGTAAGCATAATCTGCATCTCTTAGCAGAAGGTTTTTTTTTATTTCCAAAGCTTAGTCATAAAGTTTAGCTTAGAGTGGAATTTCAGGCTAATTTTAACCAGGCTTAAACCTGCTTCCACCCACCTCCCCAAAAAAAAATATATTTCAACTACCCTGTAAAAGGAAGAAGCCTATACCTACCTTTTTAAGGAGCAGTTCGGTTTGGTCACATGATCTCCCCAGTGACCTGTTTCAGGGGAGAGGAGATATCCCCAATGATGGCTACAATGTCTAGGCAGTGACATCACCCAAAGGCTTGCTATGGGGTATCTGTTTTTGGCTGTCCCTCCCCCTCCCTAAAGCACCTGCTGGCAGCAGATCACATGATTGGACCAGAGCACATTCAGAATAGGTATGTATAAGCACCTTTCTTTTACAGGGTAGTTAGAGAAGGATTTAGTAGGTGGGTGGTAGCAGTTTTAAGCATAGTTAGCAATAACCTAGAATTCCAGTTTAAGTATCTGTTCTCTGAATTCATTGATTTTTATAAAATCTCTTATTTAAAAACAAAACCTAGCTATTGTGCTTGTGATGACTGTCCTCTGCTCTTCAACAACCCTGCAGTGGTAATCTTCCAGTACTGCAGAAGGTAATACAGCTGCTTGACCTGTCATAGACACTCATAAAGAGTTTAACTATGCCCACCCTTTTTGTCCCCTTCTCCATTTATAGAAGCTGTACTAGAGTCATCACCAACCAAAAGCATTCTATGATGAAAGAGGCAGACCTTCATTCATCCACTTATCCTTCCTTCATAGAGTGCTTTCAATGATTAAAGCTATAGTATGGCTTCTATGAATTGAGAAGAAGGAGGAAGAAAAATCACACATATTCTGCACACTTGATAAGTGCTTAGTGTGTAGGTGCTGCGTATGTATTTTGGGGCAGAGGATGGATAGCTAGATCCACTACCCAGGACACTTTAAATGTAAGTACAGTTATTGACAAAGATGGAGGAACTGATAACTTAGCACTATAACTGATGCAAGTTTTTTCAACCAAAATAAACTTGTGGATTCTTTACATCCCTGGTGCCCAACTCGTAGCTCTTTGGCACTTCTTGTGCGGGCCTTGGGGCCCCTGTAGGTAACAATCTGTGTTTCCCTATTGCCCTGTTAAAGCAGTCATTAACATCATTCTCATGTAATTATTCTCCAGTTTTAAACTGTCCCTTTCAGCATTTTCACAGTTTCTGACCATCTCTTGCATTATGTCTGCAGTCTCTGACCATCATTTGTATTTTATCCACAGTCTCTGATCATCTCTTGTACCATGCCCCTAGTCTTATTCTGCTGTGTGTTTGCCATCTCTGCCAATGATTTGTATGTGCAGCCATTGGTGATGTCTAGGGCTGCACTTGACCACCTCTGCTTTACATAAATACTGATTATTTCAGATCTTCAACTTGATCCTTTTATTCTTCTTTGTGATAACATATGTGTGAAATTGGACTGTCTCTCCTCATATTCCCATTCCCCAACATGCATCTTTTAGCTGTAATCATTCTTCTTGCTTCCTTTCTTTTCTTTTCCTGTAGTTGTATCCTAATTCAGCATGGGTGACTCCTATTTCTCACAAACACATTCTAAAATGGTTCTATATTTTGCATTACATTTTGAGCTATCTGAGGTAGCACAATGGGCCCACCACAGTGTTTCTCTTTCCTTCACTTGGTTACCATTGCTTATATGGCTTCTGTTCGATCAAATGTATGCAATATCTCCCCTTTTCTGGGGTTCAGATTAGGTAAAGCAATTCTAATGTCTGCATATAGCCAGTGAAGATGAGACTATGTTTATGTTAACATGCATCTTGTTGAACTTCTAGTATTTTGGATGTTAAATGTCCTCTTTCTCCTCCTTTTTAACTTTTCGTACCCCATTGATGCTGAAACTCTCAATAAAAAAAGACTGAGTAAAAACAAATGTAAGTAGAGTCTCTTCACCTGTCCCAGACTCCCATGTGTTTCCCTATCTCCTCTGCAATATCCTGCCATGTCTCTATAACAAAAAGGCCTCCATAGATTTGCAACTCAAAGGGCACCTCCTAAAACGTTATTTTATTACATAAAAAGCTGATTAATTAGGGTGCATCATATTAACTCAGACAGATTAGCATACACAAATGTATGTATTAGGTCAAAAAATAATTACTATGCAAACATTTAAACAAAAATGAAAACTATGAATAAACAATACACTGGGGAAGACTGAAGTCTGATATTGCATATCACCTCCTAATACAGCACTATGAGTGCCAGTTATTTCTTCACCTCCCCTTGAACTGCAGTCCCATTGGTGATCTTCAGAGTCCTTTTAGTACCTGCTTGTTTTCAATCTTCTCAGGTATACACTAAGTTCCATGTACAACACACAGACCCCGGGGAAACAGTCTGGGCAAAACAGTCATTTTCTGTTAGCACCCCGTCAATATATTTAGGTCATTTTGTCTCTTTGTTCCTGTTTTTTTAGCTGCTTTATTTATTTATTTTAAATTTTTATTTCACTGTATGGCATATTATTTTGAACACAGAACAAACTGATTTTCTATTGAAATTAATATGTGGATTTGTTTTGAGTTTTAAAATAGGTGCAAAATTTGTAGTAAATTATTTTGATTTGTTAAAGACTCAGAATATAATGGTCAATTAGACCTGTCATCTATCAACAATAGCAAATTAAGGGCCTTTCACGCTATTTGCTTACAGTGATATGCACTGATGAAGTCTGCTATATGTATTACATACATTTCTTTATACATCCTAAAATTTGCTTTTAACACACGTTACTGCATATTTATATATATATATATATATATATATATATATATATATATATATATGTCCATGATGCAAATACACTGATATTTTTTCACAATGAATGATGTGTGCATTTTGAGTGTTTCAATTGAATCGCTTAATGCATCATAACACAATAATTCCCCTTTAAAAAAAAAAAAAAAAAAAAAAAGAAATGTGCTTTGCTTAGATGCAAACTAGCCTAATAGTAGATGGAGAGTACATTTTAGGCTGTGGGATGTAGAACTATTAATGTACTCTGAGTTAAAGGGAGTGTATAGGTGAGATATATACAGTATATATATATATTATATATATATATATATATTATAATAACCAAATTAATCAACCTGATCAACCTAATATAAAATAGATTATCAATGCATTATCTTGTTTGAAAGCACATACATGCAGACAGCCATATTTATTCATTTTGTATGCAGATGCAGCTTTCCGCTTTGCACAGCGTAAGTCTATGGGGTTGATTTACTAAAGAAGCAAAGATTACATTTTTATCTAGCAAAGATTACATTTTTACTTGCACACACTTAAGTAATTGAAGTCAATGCAACTTCATCTCATTGCTAAACTATGGAAATGTTCACCTTGTAAAGTGAATATGCTCTACTTCTTCAGTAAATCAACTTGCTGAAAACAATGCATCCCCTCTGTGGCTGATTTCCTATTTCATCAGCTGTTAAGAATGAAGGTTGAAGGAAGCTGAGTAAAATAAACAACCCTCTCTAGTGTTTTATTTTTAATTTCTGTTTAGTGTAACATAAATATGAAGCATTATCCACTTTCCGACCAGCCGCTGTACTTATATGGCGGCAGGTCGGCTCTGTCCCGTGTAACGACGTACCTGTACATCGTTTCACAGGGCAGCTAGTGGGGGTGCGTGTATGCGCTAATTAGCCACAGGGGGAGCCAATTAGCGAGTCCAGCTGATGCAATGTCCACTGGGCACCCGCGATCGCTTCCTGTGGAGACAGAGCGGCGGTCTGCCGGTGTAAACACAACAGACCGCTGTTCTGTCAGTGTATAACACAGGGATCATGTGTTCCTCCTATTTAGGAACATAGGTATCTGTGTTCATCCTGCAAGTCCATCCCCCATACAATTAGGAAGCTCCCCCTAGGGACACATTTAACCCTTTGATTGCCCCTGGGGCCTTCTTTCCAGTGCCATTAGTGCAGTAAGAGTGCATATTGTTAGCACTGATTACTGTAGTAATGTCACTGGTCCTCCCAAAAGTGTAAAAAATGTCAGTTAGATTTCCGATCTGTCCGCCGCAATGTCCCAGCTCTGTTAAAAATCACTGATCGTCGTCATTACAAGTAAAAATAAGTAAATAAATAAATATGGCATAAATCTTTCCCCTAGTTTGTAGACACAATAACTTTTGTGAAAACCAATCAATATACACTTATTGGGATTTTTTTTACCAAAAATGTGTAGCAGAATGACCAAAAATGATGAAAACATTTGATTTTTAAACCTTCCGGTCCAGAAGTGGTTAAAGTATGTAGAATATAAAATTGCTTAAGTAAATGTGCTTGCTAGAAGTGCCAAATGCTTCCCCTTTAATTTGAGATAGGCAATGCAGTTGCTTTATCTTTAGACAGTTTTGATACATGAAGCCCAATATGTTTTCTAAATAATTTTATTCCTTTATTTTTCTCATCTGAACAGAACCTGGAGTAACCATTTTGTGTACCACTGTGGTCCTTCCAAAAAATATCCCTTTCCTCTCTCCTTTTTTTTCTTTTTTACTTAGCAATTTATGATTTAGCACACCAGCAATATTAGCTTGTCATTTCAACTATTTAGGAAATAGGAAATTTGGTGCAATTTCCTACAAGGCTTTCAATGCTTAAAATGAGCTCAGCAGAGAAATGTTCAAAAAATCAATGTGCTGAATGTATTTAAGAGATGTCTGATTTGCCAGCTCTTGAAACACTTTCTAGAAGGAGAACACATTTATATAGCTTTTTTTATTGCATAATATTGAGGTAGACAGATGTGGTTAGTATTGACGGAAATATACCCCCATATATTTTTACTTTTACTTTTGCATATGACCATTAGAAAAAATATTAAAGTATAAGTAAATAAAATATTTTAGTTTGTTTGAAGGTGGTAATAAGATTTCTTGAAGGCCTCATCTCTGTGAAAGTCAAGGCCAATCACTTACTAATTAGTAAGTGTAGTAAGTGATTGCACTCATGTATGTCCTATATGTTTAAATTTTAGAGTTAGTGCTTGTTCATTAGCATGGCTGCTAAACGGTTAAAGCCAGACTCTCTGAATATATAAAAGGCATTATAGCTCTGTAATTTATTATTATCCAATCATTGGTATTTTTTAAATGCAAGCAGTGTATGTATATGAATCTTAGCTGATATCAGACTCTTAGGAGTTGATTTACTAAAACTGGAGAGTGCAAAATCTGGTGCAGCTGTGCATGGTTGCCAATCAGCTTCTAGCTTCAACTTGTTTAATGAAGCTTTGACCAAAAAAAACTGAAAGCTGATTGGTTTCTATGCATAGCTGCACCAGATTTTGCACTCCCCAGTTTTAGTAAATCAGCCCCTTGCAACCTTTGTATAAAAGAGCTGCAGTGTCCCATCACAGTATGGAGCCCTATCCAGAAGATGTGGGTTTAATGATGTTGCATAAAAATTAATATTGCTGTAAAATCTGGTTTTGTTATTTTATCTTTTATGTTCTACCTTGTAATTGTTGGCTGAAGTTATGCATTTATACAGTAACCTATTAATGTTGGGAACCTCAATTCAAACCATACCAGGGGCACTATTTGTGTGGAACTTTATATATGTTTCTGTTTCCTACAGTCCTAATCTATACCTGTAGGTCAATTGACTTGTAATCAGAATCCTATAACTCAAGTTATGCAAATGTTTGTTACAGTGAAAAGAGTCAAGCTCTGGCCTGACCTTTCCCACCTCTGGTTCTCTGGTTCACCACAATGAAGATGGGGCCTTATTGGCTCATGAGTATACAAGAACAGTAGACACAAGGCATACTTACAATCTACATAACATGTGTACATGTAGGCATAATATTATATTTGAGCTGTCTACCAATCTTATGATTAAAACAGCCGCCTCCATTCATAGCCATGTGGTTAATCTCAATTTTTTCAATTACAGCTAAGAAACACAGCTTTGATCACTTCTAATTAGACGATCATTTTCCCAAAGTGGTTTTAGGCATCTGGTGCCCAACACCTTTTTCGAACTGAGAGAACTGTGCAATGTGTTAGAGTGTAATGGATGTAATACTGTTTATATTAGTGAAATGCCTATTTCACCTTATGGTGCATACCTCATGTATATATGTAGATATGTTACTGCTGAGATTCACTACCTTACTCAAAATGCAATTAGATCACCCCTCCTTTAGGAGAAGCAAGATGGCGATTGAACATGGAGACAACACCCAAAATAAGACCTCTTGATGTCCTGGAAGAAAGACATAGACACATAGATACTCCAATCATCCAATCACCACCTTATACGTATTATATATGACTATTTCCTGTTTATGACTTTCCTCAGTCTTTATAAGAACGAAAGAGGAACTAATAAAATCAGAATGAACTATTTTGACGACTGTCAGAGTTTGGTCATTTCAGTGTGCGCACATTAATGTCCTTGCTTCGGCAGGAAATATACTAAAATTGGGAAGGCAGTAGATATATCTGAGGACTGTTCTGGTCCGAATCCAGATCAAATGGCACCCCCGGATGAGACACTTTGGGTTCTGAACCAAAGGTAGCTGATCAAGAGGAAACCGAGAGGAATCAACACAGACGAGGGCAGAGACTGATCACCTCTGAATATACGGTAGGACATACTTTGAACCTTACCTGTATACCGTCTCTGTGTTGATTATCTTTGTGTCCATATCAGCTGCCTGCGGTCAGCAAGACAGGTAACATAACTTGCCCAAAGTGTATTAACAAGGAACCTGCATAATTTATATCTGCTGCCTGTTTTTGTTATATGTTTGCTGGTTTATGGTGGGATGATGAGACTGTCAGAAGGGAAATAATCACAGGCGCAATAATTGGCTGGTCTTGATGCAGTGGTTACAACTGATCACAGACTCCCCTCGTCGTGCGGTAAAGCACTCTCGTCAGTGCGGTAAAGCACGCCCGTCAGTGTGGTAAAGCACGGGGAAAAGAGGAGAGGGGAAACACCAAGGAACACGCTCAGCTTGGGTATCCTGTGAAACAGATTTTAGTCTGACAGTTTGAGCCCCCCCTATAATCAGTCAGTAATGTCATGTGTTCTGTTAAACATTTTTACTGCGTGCAAATGATATATTGAATTTAAGCTAGACAGATTAGTAGTAGCTTCCTCTTTTCTGCATACAAGAGTTTCGAATCCCCCCAACAGCAGCGATCAACCCCTCCACTCTACGTACTTTTAACTTCCTATTTCTCCTGTTTAGTGTGACGTACAGTGGAACTAACAATGCCAGCATTAACACACATATCCAATTATTTCTGTAAAGTTCAATTGTTTTGCCATTTATTGATATTGAGCGTAGTAATAGTGGATAAGAACACTGTTTCATCATCAAAAACATTTGCCCGTAGTTCCCTATGCGCAAGGGAGATTCGGTGCAAAAGTTCTGAGAATTGGCTACTTTTCAAGGGAAGGTTCAAGTGTAAATATCTTTTTCAAGTATAAATATCTTTTTTCCTATGACAGTTCTAGAACGAATTTTTGGACATTAAGGGTTACAGCAAGTAACGTGACCATTGAACCCTATTGGCACTGAGCCAAAAGTTTTAAAGTAGATTAACTTTTCATCTGATTGTAGCATTTAAATTATATTTTAAGGGCACCCTCCATTGAAGAAGGGGAACCTCTGGTCAGAGTTTTGAAAATTTGGCACTTTGCCAAAAGAGGGAAATCAGTATAAATCAGGAGGAATTACAAAATCGTTCACAAATTGATTGCCTGGATAGCTCAGCTGCGATGTCTTGTTCTGATTGTGTGTGTGGTCTTTTGTTTGCTATCACCAAAGAGGTTGGGGATTAGTGAAATTCAAGGAAGGTGGCTATGTGAAGGTGTGAAGGCTCAGTTGGGCCACAAGCCGCTGCTCCCCAGCACTCCTGAACTGCGTGTTGTGAGATTGTGAGATTGAATGTACATTACCCAGTGAAATGAGGGTTTGGGTTACCCCTTGAGCAGATTGAGCAGAGAGCAGAAAGAGAGGGTTATCAACCCATTAGTTGCCAGTACTGCCCCTTCTGGCCGTTAGACGGGACAGCGGCAGAAGAACAGGAAACAGTGAGGGACCTTGGATTTGAGCCCAGAGGGGGGAGAGGAACAAGTCAGAGAAGAAAAGTGAAAAGTTATACCCCCATTACAGCCCTTCCCTACAAGTCAATGTTTTTCTCATAGGGACAGCATCTGACTTCCTCATGTGCAAAGCCCAACCTAGTACACTTCCTGTTGACGGCCATCTTGGTACACCAGGAAGGCCTAACAAAGGCCTATATAGGAGTGGCCCTTCCTGGTTAAACTATTTTTGCTGTCCATACTCTGCTGGACAAAAACTTCAGACCTCGTTTTAGCACACCCGCTTGTTCTGGCTTCGCAAGACAATGCTGTTTCCCAAAGTGTGCTCTACTCATCCCGGACAATGTGTCCCTCCAGCGAGTCACTCTCAACCCGGCCACACTTCTGCCGTTTTTTCAAGGGGGGACAAGAAGGAGAATAAGGAGAAGGACAAGAAGGAGAAGGAGAAGGACAAGAAGGACAAGAAGGACAAGAAGGACAAGAAGGAGAAGGACAAGAAGAAGAAGGTGAAGAAGACCCCTATAAATACTCCAGATATGCAGACGAAGAAGGCAAGTGCCATACTGGTGGCTAGAGGGTTCCTGACAGCAGCCGGAACACAGTTGAAACATGGCCCAGCCATCAAGGATTTAATGGATGCACTATTCCTGCCTGAACAAGTGGCTGTCTTGAAGGTTAAAGCACATGGCAGACTGAATTCTCAAGAAGCCAGAGGGAACCACTTGGTGGATATAGCGGCTAAGCAAGCAGCAACAAACCAACGAAAAATGGCTGAAGTGGCCGAAGAGGAGAGTGAATTTCCAGTGCAGATGCCTTTGGCAGTGCAGATGCCATCTGACAGGCTATACCTAGCTTCTATGCAAGGGGCGGCTCACACAGATGAAAGGAAAAACCAGTTTACCAAAATATATGTATTCAGCAGTCATCCAATGGGAGCATGGATCTGCACATCTCTCTAAGAACTTAATTAATTCACTGATCAGCAGATATTACTGAGCCCCAGGACCAGGAATAACCACCTTAACCAGAAATTACTCATGTGCAGTATGTGAAAAATGCAATCCGGTGAGGACAGAAGAGACACCGCAGAAACATTTGGCGAAACCCCTGTATCCATTCCAGAGGATACAAATTGATCATAAACAGATGCCAAAAAACCCTAGTGATAGCAGACATGTCCTCCGGTTGGCCAAAAGCCTACAACGTTACAAACATGACAGCCTAGGCCACAGCCAAGAAATTATTCAGTGAGATATTATGTAGACTTGGGGTCCCAGAGGTGGTAGAGAGCGATCAGGGCCCAGCTTTCACAGCAACCCTTACAAAAGAGATTTGGGCAGCACTGGGAGTTTAGTTTGCTCTACACACCCCATACCACCCTGGAAGTAGTGGGAAGGTAGAAAGGATGAATGAGACTCTAAAGAACGGGATGTTAAAAATGTCCCAGGAAACAGGGATGAGTTGACCAGACAGTTTGCCCATTGCCCTGTTCAGTGTCAGACACATCCCCCAGGGGGAAACATGCCCTGTCTCCTTATGAAATTTTGTTTGGTTCAGCCCCAAGACTCAGCTGTTACTTCCCACAGCAATTGCAGTTACAATCTGATGTGTTAACTAGTTATGATACACGTTTGTCTAAAGCAATAACTAATATCCGTTCGAGTATTTTCCTCCATTCCAGACCCAGAAACAGACCCGGGAACCCACAGAAGACAAGATTCTGCCGGCAGCACAATGATTGTGCTATATATCCTTTTCTTTAAAAGTCTGATAAAAAAAAAGGCTCAGCAGGTGATTATCACCAAACCAGGTACGCAACAGGCGGCCACCACTAGGACAAATGGTATCATTACATTTTTGTACAATTCATCCAGCACACAAGCAGTTCCATTAACTTTTGATTCTTGTAGTATAATACTCCTGATAAATACACTGACCTAGTACCCACGCACAGGAGGAAGCGAACAGCTCCCTCCGGAAGCTTTGACCCTCTTGTGTATATGAATAGGGGTCCCAAGGGGGGTCCCCGATGAATTCGGAGACAGGGATCAGGTGGTTTTGAGTCTCTTAAGTGGAAGAAGAACTCAGGTATTACAGAACCTTGGTCTCAGTATTGTAGCTGGATGAGTGGGTGGCAGAAGGTGCTCGCCCAGGTAGGTGTAACAGTACTAATAGAAGAAGAAGACCTCCTTATTATGGAAGAGGACAAACCCTTCATCCCTCTATAGTCACCCCTATTCATTATTTCACAGTTCTGTAGGGTTATAGGGATAGATAGCACCTGACTGCCCTCTCCAAGCTGTATTGAGGGGGGTAGTGAGCTAGTTACCGCTCTTCTCTATATATGGCCTCCAAAAAAGTTCCGGTGGAGTATGGGCCAGGTGAATAGGCGCTCTAGTAGTAATAGGGACAGATTGAAATAGACATTTCAAGGGGGGAAACTGTAATGGATGTAATACTGGTTATATTAGTGAAATGCCTATTTCACCTTATGGTGCATACCTCATGTATATATGTAGATATGTTACTGCTGAGATTCACTACCTTACTCAAAATGCAATTAGATCACCCCTCCTTTAGGAGAAGCAAGATGGCGATTGAACATGGAGACAACACCCAAAATAAGACCTCTTGATGTCCTGGAAGAAAGACATAGACACATAGATACTCCAATCATCCAATCACCACCTTATACGTATTATATATGACTATTTCCTGTTTATGACTTTCCTCAGTCTTTATAAGAACGAAAGAGGAACTAATAAAATCAGAATGAACTATTTTGACGACTGTCAGAGTTTGGTCATTTCAGTGTGCGCACATTAATGTCCTTGCTTCGGCAGGAAATATACTAAAATTGGGAAGGCAGTAGATATATCTGAGGACTGTTCTGGTCCGAATCCAGATCAAGAGTCTGGCTCACATTGATAACCCATGTATTGACACTTTGAGTTCTGATGTACAAGGAATTATGAGAAGCTAATATAAAGATAAGTTTAAGGCAGCCAGGTTTTCAAACAGCCAAAAAATAAATAAACAAATAAATAAATATACAAGGGTCTTCAAAATTTTTCTGAACTTTTTTAAAACTCTTTTATTAACAATTGCAAAAACAAATGACATCACTCGTACTAAACTGGAAGGTCAGCTGGTTTGCCAGACAGACTAGTTACTCTCAGACACGATCAATTACTACTCCTACCGCCCTCTCTGTTTGCAATGAAAAAACAAATAAAAGTGTGTAAACTTTTTGAAAACCCCTCGTATATCGTAAAGTTCTAGATGACAGGATTGTAAATGATCAATATGTGTCACCTTGAATTCTCACCTATATATGGTGAGGGGCTTTAGGGTTTGTGTCTGATATAGAAAAAACTAATTTTTTTGTTTTCTCAGAATCTTCATAAATTCAGTACTTGTACCTGGAATCTGGAGGCTTGTAGAGCTTTGGTTGGAAAAGCCTCCAGTCCTAATTTCACATTTTACCTGGAACCCAGCTTCATTAATTAGCCTCAGCTGTCCACAGGCCTTTTTATAGGAACTGACTGGTGCTAGAGGCTGGATGAATAGGCTGACTGCTGACAGAATACTAAAAAAGCTGCCTGTTTATTTTGGGGATCCCATTAGGGGAAACCCTGTGAGTAAGGATTAATTATTGATATTTTTGTATGTATGTTGCTTTCTCCTGTAAGCTCTACTGCATCAATTTGAATTATTATATAATATTATTACTTTACATTGTTTATTTATTGTACTTTCTTTTTGGCATAGAAACACCCGGTTATATATTGTGTTCCCTGATCACCACAGATCCATGTAGAATTGTTTTATTTTGTGACATTTCCTCCAACAAACCCCATCCTTATGACTACGTGTATAGGGTTGAGTGCATTTCTTGTTCATTTTCTGAGCAGCAGAGGGAAAAAGAGATGCTATATGATGGCTTCTATCTAGTAAAGATCATGACACTTCTTCTTCTGGTTTACAGAATACACGCTGAGCACCATAACAGATTGCATTCCATTCAAGGGCTAGGATTTTGATTCCTGAAGTGTCATGGTCATTTATATCAGGTAGAAGTTACCTTTAGTTTTATTCATATCTAATCACTGGAATGTGCTGTGGATTGTTGTGCACTCATGAAAAAAAATAAAATAAAAAAAATAAATAAATATATATATATATATATATATATATATTCACCATTTTAATTGGTTGCCCGGAATGTGTCAGATTTGGCTTTTTGCTTCCCCTCTTTTTTGTGTCATACCAATACAAACAAAGTAAATAAATATGGGAATGCCTAAACATTTGTATTTGTAACAATTTTCTGGGCAAAGTGGTGCATTATCTGACAGAAATGCAAGGGTGCAAATATTTTTGGCCATGACTGTATATATATATATATATATATATATATATATATATATATATATATGCACATATGTCTGCAGGTTAGTGGTAAATGAGAAATAGAATAATGTATTTGTACAAGCAAATTTTAACTATATTTACCATGTTTATGTATAACTGCATGAAAGATATTAATGTTATATTTACATTGAGTATAGATTTAAATGAAGAGATAACATAACCGTGTATCTAGAATGTACATCTGATATTGAAACAATTGAGCTACTTTAAAAAATAAAATAAAATCTTTGAGGATACTGTACTTTTATCATCAGATAATTCCCTCTGTGCTATCTGCAATGTTTTCCTGTACATGAGGTCTATACCATAGCTACTATCACATAAATAATGTAAATCATTTATTTACTGCTAATCACACGTCTGGACACAAGCTAACACAACAGCACTTTCTGTTTACAGAAAAACACATTTTTACTGCTTAGCTACCTCTCTGTATTATCACAATATTTTACATTTTATTGCTAGATTATCCTTATGGGATTTGCGAAGCCTGTATTGTTTTCCTTTATTATATTATACACCAAGTTGAACGTGTTCATTATGGTGGAACAATTGCAGAATATAAGGTTAAACGTTTATTGTAACAGAATGTAAGCCTTAGTTCTGCCATTTTCCTGTTCATTGTTCATGAATAAAGTATCACTTTTTGTTCTTTATATAAAATACTGAAAACATACCATTAAAGGATGATACAGCAGTGGCATTTGAGCTGTAAAAGCTAGTACAAAAGCAACAACATTGTGACCAATCAAATACTAGATTTTGTTTTATGCTATGCTGTTGATATAGTTTTATAAATCTGTTCTGTATTTTTCTGTATTGGGCAAAAATTAGATAGCTAAGTTACGATAAAAAAATAGAAGTAAGATGGCTGTTCCAACAGACCCCTTAACCAATCTGAGTAACACACATATTGTTTAAGAATGTCTGAAGATTATTTTCTTTATACATTTAGGAAGACTAAACTTACAGCCAAGATCATGGCAACCCTTTACAAGCAAAGGAACACTGAATCTCGTGTTTTGGAATTTTTGAAATATAGAACTAAGAGTTCCTTTACTGATGTACTTATACATTTAAAATAAAAAATATTCCTCCTATGCCTCCTAAAGTCCTGTTAGACAAAACTTAATGCATATGTGAACCCTCACCTTGTAAAACATATATTCAGTTTCAAATAGAAATGTAAGACAAAACCTTTGTGTACAGACACAGAAAAAACATAAAAAAAATATATTTTTCTCTTCTTTTTTTTGTGTGATTACATGACCTCTGTTGTCAGTTGCATAAAAGGCTTTAGGGAGGTGGGGTGGAGAGTCCAGAGAGGCATGTCATCAGGAGGCAGAGAGACAGCAGTACACTGATCTTCCCAGTAAAGATGTGCAAAGTGACGTGTCAGCACAAGTCTTGGCCATTGGAGGACCAGCAGGCTGTGCTTCCAGAACAGACAGAAAATTGACCACACTGGAATGGATGTCCTCCCATGCCCTGGCATGGTAATTTTAAAATAGAAAAGCAAGGGACTAACAGGATCATATTTCACACAAAGGAAGCAATGTAAAGAGAATACTTTTCATTCAAGTTCAACATTGCTGAAAATTGTCAGCTTGCAACAACAGGGTGTGGTATTGGCAAGATCGCCAAATAATAAACTTTGCAACACATTCTTAAACAAATGCTTTGCTTAAAATTACATTTAAACTCAGAGCAAAATAATTACTTAAGCTACTTTTAGGCTGTATATACATGAGCATTATTACATTTTAAATCAAAATCACATAAACAACCATAACATACACACGATAGGTTACATGCTATAAATTACATATAAATGCCACAGTATAACATTATAACATGATGTAATCACTAAAATTGTGAATAAATGTATATATACACTATATGTACTATTCAGCAATCTCACCATGTGCATCAGTGATATCCAGTGCATAAATCAATAAAAGTTCATAAACATTATATCTGTGCAATCCATACTTATGTCATGTCCCAAATATCCATACTATGCTTTCACCTCCTTTTTTGATGTATGTAACAGATTGGACATATGCAGCTTTAATTAACCCTACAGGAATGGCTTTCAGCCAGAGTAATAGCCTTTATCTCCACCTTTTTCCCCCTCCAAAGATGTAACAGTAAAACCATTAAAAACATCAAACCATTAAAACATCATCATGCTTTCCGTAACAAACAAATTCTCTTCATTAAAAATATATAAAAAAACTCACATTTTATGTGCACATCAATCAGGTGCACAACCGAGTAACAGCTTCAATACTGTCCCCTTAAGATTCTAAGCAATCGGTAGCCCCACTACTCTTAAAACCAATGGCCATTACTTCACACTCACATACCTTTCCCTGCCTTCGACACAGTCAACCACCCACTTCTCCTCAACAAACTCCACTCCCTTGGCCTCCGTGACTTTGCTCTTTCCGGATTTTCCTCCTACCTATCTTTTCGCATCTTCTGTGTCACATGCAACCCTATCTCCCCTATCTTTTTCTTTTGGGGTACCCCGAGGCTCTGTCCTTGGGCCCCTCCTGTTCTCTATCTCTATACTTCCCAGCTCACTCCCTCATTCTTTTCACATATCACACATATACTGAGCCACATATCAATATTAATGTGACACCATTTCCAAAAACTCAATTTATCTAAAACTGAGCTTATAATACTTCCCCCTTCCCGTTCCCACTCATGACTTTAATATTTAGACCTATAGCACAATTATTGGTCCCTGTACACATGTCAGTGTGCCAGGTGTATTCTTGGACTCTGACCTCTCCTCCAGGCCCCATAGCCAATTACTGGCTAAATCTTTACCTCTTAACCTCCAGATTTCACCCTTTCTTAACAAAAAACACCACAAAACAACTTATTCACTCCTTGGTTATCTCCTATCTTGACTACTGCAACTCCCTCCTTACTAGCCTAACTTTACACAAGCTATCAACCCTTCAGTCTATCATGAATGCTGCTGCTAGACTTATTCATCTTACTAACCAAGCCATGCCTTTTGCCTCTCTCGGACAACCCTTTCACTGAGCTAGCCAAACATATTAAATTCAATCATATTAAATCCACAACATAAAAATCTATACACAACACTGCCTCCAGCGACATCACCAACCTCATCCTCAACCTCCAGATATTGCTCAAATCTTTCTCTTTACTCCTCCCAAAACATCTTGACTTCTAGCTCACTTGTTTCCTCTTACCATGGTTGCCTCAAGGTTTCTTTAGAACCTCTTTCATCCTCTGGAACTCCCTACCCCAGTTTGTCCAGTTAGCTCATACCTACTTTGTTTTTAGCCTTGAAAACTAATCTATTTAGAGAATCATACCCCACCTCCACCTAAAAACTGTACTTCAGCCACCTCCATCTGATAATCCCCTGCAACTATTGTACCACCTCACTATCCCTTTAGATTGTAAGCTCCATGAGCAGTACCCTATTATTTCTTATTTATTGAACTGTATTGTAATCGTACTATCTCCCTTTATATTGTAAAGTGTTGTCCAGACTGTTGGAGCCATATAAATCCTGAATATTAATAATCATTTGTTATTTGGGCATATTTTGAGTACTTTATAGTTGTTTATGTGATATAAATATAATAGCAGTGCAGCACTTTAATAGACAACTTTTTGAAGGTGTGGGAAGATATGACAGTGTCAGTGGCAGCTTTAACATATATATAAGATAATACACAAGTAGCAAAGGAGTAATCTAAACAGAATGTCATTAAATCTTACATTTAAGTGCCAATTTGAAGAGGATGAAATTGAGCACATATTTATGAAGAATTAAAAGGATTCCACCAGTTTTCCATAACATACTTTTCAGCTCTTGTTTAGAAGAGCAGAATATCTCTTAAAAGCAGTGCTTGATGTAGCTTTAGCCAGGTTTTTATCATGCTTACCAAAGCAGAGTGAACTTTAGGCTTTTTTAGGGCTATAGTCAGCACTCTCAATATCAGCTGTATTCAATACTTCTGAACTTGAGCTGAAGGGTGGCTTAAGCTGGATACACACTATACAACTTTTGTTGGTAGATTTCCTTTAGATTTACCTTCAACTATGTAGTGCAAGGGCCTGCCCGATTGCATACAAATTGAAAGTGTTTAGGTTTGACCTTGTAGTATATGGTTTTAGTAAGTCTAAAGGAAAAAATCTAAAGAAAATTGTATGGTGTGTATCCACCTTTAGAGCTTCAAGAAAACTCCTAAAATCCTGTCAAACCTTTGTAGATTGTTTAGGATACTATCGTGTATGCAAGCTGAGATTAAACAATATACACCTGTATAGGACCTTACAAAAAAAGGAATCCAGACCAACATGATGGAACTTCTCACCTGGATTACTTGAGAATAATTTATGTAGCTCAAATTCTATTGTCTAAAGTCTATAGTCTACAACATACACATAGTTGGTAGTTTCACGTCTCCAACACCCAGCTACAACATGATAGAGGTGGCCTCACCTAAGAACTCTCGAACAGGTTAAACACTTTTTTCTTTGAGTTTATTATTTGACTATAATTTATTGCATTGTACATTGTACTCAGCATCTCCTGAGAATGTACTTTATTTATTTTTTCCTGTTGCTTAGTACATCTTATACTTGTTATAGAGAAATTGAAAGCTACAATAAACTAGCTTATATTCTACAATTTTTAGCCAGTAAAGATGAACCTATTCCAAAGAATGTAACAGGGAACTGAGCACACCAAAGACATGAACCATCATATTAAAAAAAATATATCAATTTACACGGCTGTAATAAGTCAATATTTAAAAAAGTTAATCATTTCAGGAGTTCATTTCACTTGGGGCAATTTACATCACTTCTTCCTCTATTAGTGTCAATCACCATTTATTAAGATACTAAACATTCCCTTGCCCTTTATTCAAAGTTGTCAAACAAAACAGTACTTGCAGAAATATTTGAATAAAGTATAGCCATGTTCTACTCTGTATTTCTGACATAAAAGGTTGATTTACTAAAGGCACAAAGGTGGCTCACTTGCAAGGGGTCTTTCCCTAAGTTTAATGAATATGGAAATGCTGTTCTGACTTCTATCATCCAATCGTGTGCAAGCACAAATACATTTTTTTTTTCTTTTGAACAAGAATGAGTATTGTTTGCAAAGTGAAATTTCACCATAATCACTAAGCTAAGAAAAAATTCACTTACAATGTGCAAATTACCTTGTAAAGTGAACAATCGGTTATGTCTCTAATTATTGTATTTAATAAGTGATATATATATATATATATATATATATATATATATATATATATATATATATATATATATATATATATATATATATGTTTTACACAAGTGGTGTGGCTAATTTACTCTGTGAGGGAATTGTGGTGGTTTCATATTTCGTCATTCCCTGGCCAGGGTGGTGAAGTTCTAATCTGGGTCAATATGCCTTTGGGAAATCAACCCCAGTAAGTCCAGTACAAAACCGCATCCAAGTCAAATGCCTATGTTAAGTTTTATAACCATCAGATCTTAACTAAAAGTTTTTACAATGCAGAGTAAAAAAAAAAAAAAAGGTTGATTTCCCTATTTTACATATCATACATGGAATACTAAGACTATGACTTGAATGAACTCTATAATTCAAAATAAAATGTGAAAAGTGTTAACAGGCAATATGTTTCAGAGGCCATAACAGACCAAATATGTATGAGCAGAAAGCATTTGTGCAAGGTACCAATGTCTATTTGGGATTATAGGTTCTCCCCATTTTTATTTTTTTTTATAACATTATAGATCACCTGCAACCAAGCATGGGTAATAGTGGTGAAGCTAAAAAATATAAGACCCAGGTTAAACAGTTAAGTTACAAAAAATTAGATCTGCTGATCAGTTTTTCAGGTGGATCTGAATGAAAGCTAAACATTAGTCTATAGGTAGACGGATGTAAACAGACATGCATTCTTTTTTTTTCTTTTTTTTACTACCTTCAAGTATGTCTTAGTTAAAAAACAAAATGATAAAAAGTTTTGCATCCTTTTTCATTTTTTCAGACCTAAACATGATGGATCGGAAGTAAACCAATGTGAATAAATGTACGTCTGTTTAAATCCACTTGCCCATCTGGGTCAGTTACAAGATGCAGGAAAAAAACCTGAACAAACAGAAATGTCATACAAGTGACATTTATTCTGTTCTGCCCTGATTCACGGAGAGAGTTGGCATCAGTATTCAGAGGCAAATAGATGCAATGTATTTGGTCACTTGCATTGGCACTCATGAAGACAAATCATAGGAACCACTAAAATGGTCCTAAATCCAAGAATAAACAAAC
Organism: Pelophylax lessonae; assembly: GCF_965119305.1. NCBI lineage: Eukaryota > Metazoa > Chordata > Amphibia > Anura > Ranidae > Pelophylax > Pelophylax lessonae. The sequence continues at coordinate 67,066,596 of NC_138769.1, forward strand.
AAAATATTTATTGCTGCTTATCAGTCCTTAGATGTAGCGGTTTTATTGGCTTTAATTTTGTACCAATGCTGACAGCACTCACTGTACTTTATTTATAAAGAGAAACATTGTAACCCTAAGGCAGGCCATACATGGTGCAAATTTCACAGGCAGTGTTAACAGGAGAATCAGTAACTGTCTTCTCCTAATGGGGTATTGATTATCAATATCGGCTATAGATGCCGCTAGCGATAATCGCAAGAGAATCTGGCAGGCGAGTTGTACACAAATTGATCAATCGATCAACTTGGTACATTTAGCCTGCCCATAAACAGTTAGAATCTTGGCCTGTTCCTGCTGAACCGGCCGAGATTCGAACCGTGTATGGCCATCCTAATACAGGAAGTGTGTTTGGACTACAGAATGCCTCCCCCTAGCCCACAGACAGAATTGGGAATAATAAAAACTGCTAAGAGTGCAACACAGGCAAAGAGCGCAGGAGCTTATCAATGCACAATATTTCTGTTATAAGTATATTTTTGCACTTACCTAACAGATATAAACAACGCTGGTATATTTAACAAACAAAAAAGAGTTCATATCATAAGTTAATTGCTGGGTTTTAAAACATTAGGGTCAGTGAAGGCACACAAAGAGTGTGTGCCGACTCTTTCTTCTCATTGTGCAGCCCCTACCTTGATCAATGTACATATTTGCCGGCACACCATGGATTCTCAAATAACATCAATGGGTTTTATTCAAAGTGATCCCATAACAGCAGAAGAGTGCAACATTTCAGGGCCAAGCAATGTTGCACTCTCCTGCTGTGATATAATTACTTTAAATAACATTTTTAGATGTTATTTGAAGATCCATGGCATGCTGGCAAATATGTACATTGATCTCTAAAGTTTCAAGTCTCCAGCTGTCTATTGCTGCAGCACCCACTATCCTTTAGCCTATCCAGGAATATGTGTGATGGGAATATTGATATTGCTGCTACCATTATATCACCTTAATCCCATATGATGTCCTCACCTGGGTGCAAAAGAATAGTGATAGTGTTTCTTAATATTAAAAGAAGGAATTTGACAAAATTCACATAGCAGAGTGGAAGAATTCCTGGCACACCTAAAGTTTTTACAGGAAGTTTAGAAACTTGATGATAACTGAAATTTAGACAGCTGATGACTGTAAACTCATTATTATGAAATGTTACCTACCTAACATCAGTATTTTTATTTTGCTTAGGGACCATTGTGAATGCTAATCACTGTAACGATTGTAAATATTTTTCTCCATGTACTCAGTTGAAATATGCATATTATCCATCAACAGGAGACAGGGAGATCGCTACAATGTTCATGGTATACATTTCAACTGCTAAAATTTGACATACGGTCGGAATCACTCGCAGGGAGATGTGTTTCTCATTTGCATATGTCAGATTATAAACATAGCTGGGACCTCAGAATTATTGCACATTTATTGTAGAACAGCGTTCATTTTGCAGGAAATAAAATTAAAAGTGATATAATAAGTTACAAAAACTGTTTGAATTGTTTCAAAGTGGAAGTATTTTGCTTCTGAAGTTTAAGCAAAAAAGAAATATGATGTAGAAGAAATGCCCAGAGCCTGAATATCTTGGAATATGTAGAAGTGAGAGCAATAGGGCACCATTACACCCAATGCCACAGGACAGAGATTAAGATGGGAACATTGTAGTGATTTAATGATGTTGACATTACTTCAAAAGTTAAATTCACAGAGAAATTACATTTCCTATTTGGGTGAGTGGCAGAAGGTTGAATCACATGTGTCTTTGTTTTGTCTCTCAGGTACTCATATGATCTCTAAACATGAGTTCCCAGGTCTATATATCTTAACCTTCCTAGCGGTATTCCCTAGCGTGGCTCGGGGTTAAATTTCAGAGCCAAAAGCGGTAACCCCGAGCCAGAAGCATCGCTGGATCCTGTAAGCAGGGTTACTTACCTTGTCACCGGGATCCAGCGATGTGTCCCGGCAGTGTCTAGCGGCGGTTCTTCCTCCCAATCATCTCCGTGCCCCGGCTTCCATCTCCTGCGACGTGACGCTCGCAGGAGGGTGGAACCGGCGGCAAATTCAAATAGTAAAACACACCAAACACACTGATACTATTCAAAATAAAAAAAATCACATTAGTTTGCCCCCCAGTGCCCTTTCCTGCAGTTTTACTGTACTTTTTATATATATATATATATATATATATATATATATATATATATATATATAATATATGTATACATATATAATATATATATATATATATATATATATATATATATATATATATATATATATATATATAAATGTATATGGTTGGTTTGGGCTGCTCATTCACAAGAATTACATGCAAAATAATGGTACCGCTTTCAGCACCTAAAATCCAAAAGAATCATACTGCCAGGGAGGTTAAGTGATGGAGATCCCAAGAGACATCACAAGCCAGTGGGGGATTCAACCCAATATCAGCTATCCATAGTTAGAATATTGGGTAGATTGACCCTTCAAGTACTCAGATCATTGTTTCTATAGACCAGACACATACAAATATCTACTCATCTGGGATACATTCATAGGCCATGCTGTTCGGGGGCCTATAACTTACACCATTTTCCCATACAGGTTCCTTCCCTTGTGTCACTTTTTTTAGATAAATGATAACTAGAAGCTCCACGAGAAGTATGGCCTCATTAGCAACTGTCATCACAACTAATGAAATCCCAGTTTATTATTTGGGCAGCAACTGGTTTAGAATTGTATTTTTTCTAATGTGTATCAATCTTAACCGCTTGCCGCCCGCCAGCAGTACATATACTGCGGTAGGTCAGGTCTGTCCCGCAAAACAATTTACCTGTATGTCGCTTTGCGGGACCGCTAACTGGTGCGCGCATGCTCATTCCTCACAGGGGAAGCTAATTTGCGGGTCCGGCGGCTGCGACTGCCGCCAGGCACCTGCAATTTCTCCCCGTGGAGACAGAACGGCGGTCTACCATTGTAAACATGGCAGACCACTGTTCTGTTAGTAATGAACACAGGGTTCATGTGTTCCCCTTATTTAGGAAAACAGGTCTCTAAGATCATGCAGCAAGCCCACCCCCCCCCCCCCCACAAAGTTAGAAAGCACCCCTAGGTGCACATTTAACCCTTTAATTGTCCCTGGTGTTAACCCTTTCCTTGCCAGTGTCATTATTATGGTAACAGTGCATATTTTTAGCACTGATTACTGTAGTAATGTCACTGGTCCCCCCAAAAGTGTCGAAAATGTCAGTTAGCTGTCCAATCTGTCCGCCGCAATGTCGCAGTCCCGCTAAAAATCACTGATCTACTTTACTGATCCACTGATTTACTAGTAACCGTCATTACTAGTAAAATAAATAAATAAATAAATAAAAACGACATAAATCTTTCCCCTAGTTTGTAGACACGATAACTTTTGTGCAAACCAATCAATAAACAACTGTTGGGATTTTTTTTTACCAAAAATATGTAGCAGAATACAAATTGGCCTAAAATTAGGAAAAAATTTAGATTTTTACTTTTTTTTATTGGGAATGTTATATAACAGAGAGTAAAAAATATTGTTTTTTTTTTTTTTTCAGAATTGTCACTCTTTTTTTGTTTATAGTGCAAAAAATAAAAATCGTACAGGTGATCAAATAACACCAAAAGGAAGCTCTATTTGTAGGAAAAAAAAGGACATCCGTTTTATTAGGGTACAGTGTCACACAACCGCAAAATTGTCATTTAAAATAACGCAGTGCCTTATCACAAAAAATGGCCTGGTCATTAAGGGGGTAAATCCTTCCGGTCCAGAAGTGGTTACATTTATTTTTAGGGTTTGGATTGAGTTTCAACGGCTCAGAAATGTTAGTTTTTTTATTGATGCCTGTGTCTCTGCTGGGGAGATTTACCCTTTCTCATTAAGTGGGATGGGAAGTGCCAGGAAATGCAATATTGTATAGTTGTCACCAGAACAGGAAAAAGGTACAAACGTCTCATGGGGCCACTTGTTCCAGAGACAACTGCATGACTGTGGATTTTCCTTTTTCTTTTTTTTGTAGAGAGATTTATTCTTATTTACTTTTATGTCATAGGGATAGGAAGTTAAGGGGAAACTTAGCAAAAGAGCCACAGACAGTGCAAAAAAAAAAAAAGAAATATCCAACTCTATCCAACGCTAAGCAAGCTAGCGATACACTGAAAAATTATTGGGCATTTCCTAATTTTTCAGTACAAATATAGCATGTGCTGAGCAAAAGTCAAGATAAAAAAGGAAAACATTTCAGACTGTTTGAAGTGCAACATATTCAAAATACATGTTAAAACTAAAGGTGTCTCAAAATGAAAGAAAATGTTAAAGAGGTGACCCAAAAAAGACTTTTATTGTGGACACATATGCTTCTGTATCTTAACTGGCTTAATTAGAAAAAATGGAAATCTGCTGTATAACACAAAACACAATGTTAATTATACCTTAAAATAAGTGAGAAAGCAAAGTGTGTTTTTCTTCAACAATTTGATTAATATCTTACGTAACAGTTGCCTCATAGGTAACAAGAATATTAAAATTTTACAAGAAGAGTCTCAGCAAGTGGTAAGGAAAGCATAGAGAAAAATCAAATCCTATCTCTTTTCATGCTGTGAAAAGTCTGCTGGTTCTTAATCATCCTGATGTGCCGAATGTAAATTCCCTCATACAAGAGGTTGGGTACATTTTGGAATTGAACATTAACATGAACATTAGAACTATCTATCTATCTATCTATCTATCTATCTATCTATCTATCTATCTATCTATCTATCTATCTATCTATCTATCTATCTATCTATTAGAGATGAGCCGAACACCCCACTTGTTCGGTTCGCACCAGAACTCTTGAACATTGCAAAAGTTCAGACCCCAACCCCAAACCCCTTTGAAGTCCATGGGTTCCAAATTTGAAAAATCAAAAGTCCACATTTTGAAGGCTTATTTGCAAGCTGCGGGCCATAAAAAGGGTATGGGGGCCCAGGTACTGCCCTGGGGGACATCATTCAATGCATATCAATGCAAATGTTTTTTTTTTTTAATATCGTTTTTACAGGAGTAGCGATTTTAATGATGCTTAAAGTGAAACAATAAAAATGAAAAACTCCTTTAAATATAGTGCCTGTTGGGGTCCCCTTAGTCTGTAAAGTGCCACATCTGTACCATGTAAAAAAACACAATTCATACCTGGCCACTCAGGTCTGGTATGAATTTTAAGGGGAACCCAACACCAAAATATAAAAAAAAAAACGGTCCTCCCAAAGACAGACCTGAGAAAAAAAATGCTCTGCCCGTGAAAAAGGCTAACTGTCGAATGCCTACTCTGCCATGATGACTAATCTGTTGTTAAGGGCACAGCGGCCAGCTTCCTGGCCCGCTCCTTAACAATCAGCTATTTACTGTGGCCTGACTGAGCAGGGCTTAAAATGTACTCTGCAGCATGCAGTGCATTGTGGTTCACTCAGTGGGCAAACATACCCCCAAGCAACCCACAAATTTGGGTGTTGCTGAACAGGCAAACAGACAATGTTTGGGCTGAACTTTTCCTTGCCTGAACCGTTCGCCCATCTGTACTACCAAGAGCAATCACACATTTTTCACAAGATAGATAACTATTCAAATATGCAACAATGTTTTCTTTGCCGGATAAGTACATAAATATCCATGGTTATAGGGAATCTGTGGCAAGGCTATTGACAATAAAGTATTAACAGATTGTTACCAATACAGTAAATTAAATTTCAAAAGCTGTCACTGACCAATGTAACTACAGGCACTGTGAAGCAATTCCTCCACAATGTTCACAATAAAAGCAGTGAAGTAGTTCAAGTTGGGTCCCAGTACTCCCCCTCCCCTTTCTGTTCATCTATTCTATGTTTATAGATTACGGAGCTACCCAATTGAACACAGTGACTTTGAGAAGCTTCAGCTCTAAACTTTAAAGATTTATTACTTCACAGTGACCAAGAGCATAAAAATGAATATTTATTGCAGTTATCCAGTCATCCTCTTGCAGTTAAAGGTTTGCAAAAATGGCGCTCTGGTTTAACCACGCTACCATGAAATCACGTTAGACTATATAAAGCAGCAAATGCTGACTTAAGAATGAAGAAAAAGAATGCTTCATTAAATTGACGTGTTTATTATTTCCACCTTCACATTGCTGGGAAACAAACAAATCTAATTTTCTGTCTCCATCAAAAGTCCTTTACTTTAACTACTTCTTCAAATTTGTGATCTGTGTCTCAATAATCAACATTTTCAGGAAGCCATTTTATTGAATGACCTTAATTATCTTTTTAAGCAGGGAAAGTGCCTCTCCAGCAAATTCAGTGGTGTCAGGCTTCCCCTAGAACGTTTCTGATCCATCTTCATCTCTTCTTGTAAAAATGTTACTTTTTCTACTTCCTGCACTGATTGCAGCTGCCACCGAACTGACTTGGATGGCGTGATGAACGGCAGGTGACATTTCATGAGAATTAAATAAAGCAAGAAATTAATCAAATTAACATACTGTTTTTCTAAAGTATAATGAGTCATTTGCATATAAAGTGTAATCAAGCCTGAAAATACAAATTGAAATAAATATTACTGAAGATATCCTGAACGGTGGTTGTTCCATTTTCAGAGCAGTGAAAAGTTGATGGCTTTTTACTCCCAGAAAGCCGAGATGATTTATGTTGATGAAGTGATGATCGCTGCTTGAAACTTAACATCCGATGCTTTGTACCATAGAATTTACTAAAAAGGCCCATCGAGACTCTAATGTGAAATTACAGACATGGGTTGCACTTTCCTTATGGTTATAAAAAGAAATACTCAATAGCAATATTGAGCTACTTGGACTAATCTGGAAAAACACAAGCAGCTTAACTTAAAAAAACACTATCCCAAAAGAGTGTACTCATAGCAGAAATGAGCAACAGAAGTAATTCTGACTATGTTAAAGTACAACTACAAGTACAAATACAAGTATTTTTTTTAACCACTTTAGCTCCGAAAGGTTTTACCCCCTAATGACCAGGCTATTTTTTGTGACACGGCACTGTGTTACTTTAACTGACAATTGCATGGCCGTGCGATGCTGTACCCAAATAAAATTGATGTCCTTTTTTTCCCATCAATAGAGCTTTCTTTTGGTGGTATCTGATCACCTGTGCGATTTTTACTTTTTGCGCTATAAACAAAAAAAGAGCGACAATTCTGGAAAAAAAAAACACAATATTTTTTACTTTCTGCTATAAAACTTTCTGCTAGAAAAAAAAAATGTAAAAATCTAATTTTTTCATCATTTTAGGCCAATATGTATTCTGCTACATATTTTTGGTAAAAAAAAAAATCCCAATAAGTGTATATTGATTGGTTTGCTCAAAAGTTATCGTGTCTACAAACTAGGGGAAAGATTTATGTCATTTTTATTTATTTTATTTTTTCATTAGTAATGGCGGCGATAAGCGATTCTTAGCTAGACTGCGACATTGTGGCGGACAGATCGGACACCTAACTGAGATTTTCAACACTTTTGGGGGGGCAAGTGACATTGCTTCAGTAATCAGTGCTAAAAATATGCACTGTTACTGTAATAATGACACTGGCAGGGAAGAGTTTAACACCAGGGGCGATCAAAGGGTTAAATGTGTCCCTAGGGGGTTGTTTTCTAATTGTGTGGGGGGTGGGCTTGCTGAATGAATACAGCGACCTGTGTTCCAAATTAAGACTGCCGTTCTGTCTCCATGGGGAGTGATCGCAAGTGCCCGGTTGACATTGCGGCCGCCGAACCCACTGATTGGCTCCCCCTGTGGCCAAATAGTGCGCACGTGCCCCCACTGGTGGTCCCGTGAAGCGGAATATCGGTACGTCGGTTCGCGGAACAGAACCGGCCTGCCGCCGTATAAGTGCACCTCGTTTATTGGAATGGGCTGTCTACGCCACCAAAATGCAACAGAAAAGAAACATGAAGTACATCACACACGCTGAGCTGCAGCATGCATTCTTTAGCAAGATGAATTGGGGAGTGTTTTAGAATGAATAGCACCCAAACACTCTATCACAGCTCAACAGTGTAAATGGGCCATAAAGATTTAAAAACAGATTTTTTTATTTAGTTTGCTGGCTATAAGTGCTAAGAGATGGATGATTTTTCCAGTTTGGGATTCATAAGATGAAACTAACCATCAGACATATATATGTAAACTTTAAAATCTGGAAATGTAAAGGAATATAATGCACACAATGTGGATTTATATATTTTGTTGCTATTGACAAATATAATTGAATTAACATATGTATGCTCATAATTTATATTTAAATGAAAAGTAAGGAAAATAATGTCATTCAATAAAACTTTGCACCTGTAACAGATGAAGAAGTCAGTCCCATGGGACATCATCCATGACTTCAAAGAACAAACTAACCATGACACACAATGATGTCCCGCTCATGCCCTTCCACACTAGTAATCAGAAACATGTCTTCTGTTGCAGGTAGTTCATTTGTAACATTCAAATACTTTTACCGCTTGCAAAAAAAAAAAAAAAAAAAGAAAAAAGCTTAACCTCATATTATACAAGTTTACAGATAAATTTGAACATGCAATCAGCTCTCTTCTAGTGGGGCTCTATCAGAGCTGTCAGAGCACGGTGGTAAGACTTTGTACTGGACTATCTAGGCGGCCATATTGTGCTTGTTTTATCTTAACCAACACATTAAAAGCTTGATATCTTTGGACCCAGAGAGCACCCCACTGCTGAAACTATAGAGGTATTCCAAATCAGATAATGTAAAAAGAAAGAGGAAAAGAAAGCTTTCTAGCCGAAACAAGTCCCAAAGTGGATATTGTTTGTAGAGATATTTTACATAGTAACAGGAACCCTCCATCTTCTTAAAACTTTCTGGATTGTCAGAATAGAGAGATACACGTTATCAAACTGTGCATTTGATGTAGGATTAGCAGCAGTGGGAAAAGGGAAGGGGAAGGAGTTTAAGGTAAAGAGCCTGAAAAATGAAAGTTTTAGCTTCTACTGACAAAGAAGAGCAGCGGGGTCCAGGCAAAGAAGAACTGACTGAGGCAGCAAGCCTTTGCAAAGACTCAGCGTAACAAGGTTAACAGAAAAAACAAGGATGACATGTAGTAATCAGCCAGCACAGCTGCTAGTACAAAGCAGTGCTTCAGTCTGAGCAGCAGGGGGCAGGAGTAGGAATCAGGCCGCCAGTACAAGCAAGACCTCAGCATCAAAATTCCCCGATGGCAAAACAGCGTGAAGGCTGTGGGGAAAGAAATCACATTGTCAAGAAAACAAACCTGTAAAAAGCAATGGCATATCAGACATCGAGCAGAGGATACTGGAATTTAATGGACTTTTTTTTTCTGCTGTGTTATTCCATGTGTACCCAGTACAGACTTTGAACTCACAAATTAGGTTTAACAAGCCATGTTGGAGGGTAAGCAGTTTCTACAGCTATGCTTGTGAATTTCAGCCAGGGAATTACTGCAATGCTCATCTTAAAACCAAAGATTTTCCGAAAGCCAGTTTCCTCACAATTACTAATGCATATGGCTTTATTTCTTATTTAAAAAGGCACTGTCACTATACTGTAAGCAGCTGGTTATGGTGGACAACCAAAGGCTTAGTAAGCTAAATGAAGCCGAGAAGTTTGAGATCAATGCTCAGTTCAAATATCTGTGGCAGGATGATCCGTGGAGTCGGTAATATTTGAGAGAAGCAACCCACTTGAGTGAAGCTGACACCTTACCAGGAAGGAGTGTTTCTCATAGAAGCTTTGGGAGTGGAATTCTAAAGCTGGCTTACATTGACACAAGTGAGTTAGATCCCTATAATGTGGGATACAGCTTTTCTAATAAGAGGCGTGCAGTTGCCTATGTGGGAGAAAGCACCATATGAAGCACTGATGTTGTGAATCACTCTTCACTTACATAAGAGTACTTTAACCACTTTACCACTAGAGGATTTTGCTGTCTTACGTCTGGGCCACTTTTTGCGATTCGGCGCTGTGCGACTTTAACTGACAATTGCGCGGTCGTGCGACGCCATACCCAAATGTTCTTTTTTCCCCCACAAACAGAGCTTTCTTTTGGTGGTATTTGATCACCTGTGCGATTTTTACTTTTTGCGTTATAAACAAAAAAAGAGCGTACATTTTGAAAAAACAACAATATTTTTCACATTTTTTTATATGAAATTCCCCCCCAAAAAATGTAAAAATCTATTTTTTTAAAATTTTTGGCCAATTTGTTTTCTGCTACCTATGTTTGGTGAAAAAAATTCACAATAAGCGTATTTTGATTGGTTTGCGCAAAAGTTATTGCGTTTACTAACTAAGGGAAAGATTTCTGTCATTTTTGGTGGTTTTTTTAACGAGTATTGGCGGCGATCTGCAATTTTTTTTGCGGGACTGCGACATTGCGGCGGACAGATCGGACCCTTGACTGACATTTTTGACACTTTTGGGGTTACCAGTGACATTACTGCAGTAATCAGTGCTATATATATGCACTGTTACTGTAAAAATGACACTGGCAGGGAAGGGGTTAATTTTATTGGAGAGGGAGGGGTTAATGTATGCCTGGTGCTTACTGACGTGTGTGGGGGGAGGTGACTGAGTGACACAAGGACAGATCCATGGTTCAGCTATGCTGAACCCTGCAATCTGACCCTGCCTGTCACTTAGATCCCCACAGTAGATCCCCGATGATCGGGGAAGAGCAGCGGCGATCGCTGCTGCTCCTCCCCTGGCCCGACTCCCGCTGTGACTGAATACAGCGGGAGCGAGCCTCCACGCGCACGCCGCCGAGAAAGGGGAGTGTCTGATGACGTAGATCTACGTCGTCAGACGATAACGAGCCACTTTGCCGCAGTACTATTACCGTACGCAGACGGCAAGGGGTTAAATGGACTTTTCTTCACTGAGATCTGTCTTATGATGGTTTTTATATATGGACTCAATTATTTGTTGAACATTAACCGGTTGCCGTCCGCCGCACGACTATATACTGCGGCGGTCAGCCCCGGCCAGGCAGAGTGACGTATCGGTACGTCACTCGCCTGTCACTGACTTGCGAGCCTATCGCGGGCGGGCGCGCGCCCGCCGAGGCGCGCGCCCGCCGCGGCTCGTTCACAGACAAGTCAGTGCGTGTGACCAGCGGACTCGATGTCCGCCAGTCACACTGCGATCGCTCCTGTGAAGGGAGAAAGACAGAGCAGCTTGTGTAAACAAGCTGCCTGTCAGTTCTCCCTGTGTAAAAGTGAAGATCTGTCCGTTCTACTATGTAGAACGGTTGATCTTTGCTTTTACACCAATAGGAATGTCCCTACACAGTTAGAATCACGCCCCTAGGACACACTTAACCCCTCCCTGTCCAATAAAGTTAACCCCTTCCCTGCCAGTGTCATTTTTGCAGTAACAGTGCATATGTATAGCACTGATTACTGCAGTAATGTCACTGGTACCCCCAAAAGTGTCAAAAATGTCAGTCAAGGGTCCGATCTGTCCGCCGCAATGTCGCAGTACCGAAAAAAAATCGCAGATCACCGCCATTACGCGTTAAAAAAAAAAACACCAAAAATGACAAAAATCTTTCCCTTTGTTAGTAAACGCGATAACTTTTGCGCAAACCAATCAAAATACGCTTTTTGCGATTTTTTTTTACCAAACATAGGTAGCATAAAACAAATTGGCCGAAAAATGTTAAAAAATGTTGATTTTTACTTTTTTTTTTGGGGAATTTCATATAAAAAAATGTGAAAAATATTGTTATTTTTGCAAAATTTACGCTCTTTTTTTGTTTATAGCGCGTGATCAAAAAATCGCACAGGTGATCAAATACCACCAAAAGAAAGCTCTGTTTGTGGGAAAAAAAGGATGTCAAATTCGTTTAGGTACAGCGTCGCACGACCGCGCAATTGTCCGTTAAAGTCACGCAGTAAAAAATCGCAAAAAAACCCCTGGTCCTTTAGCAGCCAAATCCTCCGGGGCTTAAGTGGTTAAGCACTGAAATATATAGCTTTTTTAGGTTTCACACTTATTTGTTTTACACTATACTGAAATATTGATTATATATAGAAATATTGGTTATGGATTGGGACTTAGCAAGTGCATCAATCATATACAACTTTTTCTACTTCCTAAAAATCAACTATTGTGCAAGAGGATACTCTAACCAGGCTAGGTCCTGATGCAGGGAGAGGGTCAAAGATGGCAGGGTCACAATATCTCCTTGCATCATTGTAGATGTATTGGAATATGAAAGGAGAAAATACACAAGCCAAATAAAAACATAAAAAAGGCATCTATCATGAAGTAATACTTGAGTTGCCATTTTCCTTGCAAATGACTAATTTCAAGTTAAGATTTAGGACACATGATTCACATCAGGTCCCGTTGACATACAGGATCCCCCAGGGAGGGATACCCTAGGAAGGAGTTGTAACGGAGGACCAATAATGGTGTAAAATGCAAAAATGTATTAAAAGTGCTGGCATAAAGTGTAAATTACAAAAATGGGTGGTAAATTACAACCCAGACATCCAGTGGAAAACAGAAAATAACTCTTGTCAAGACAAGCACATAAAACGGGCCCCAGGCACACACACATACATTCCATTCAGAATCTCTCAGAAAGTATACTTGAATCAGCATAGTGGAAATGTCTAAAAGTACTTCCCAGTGTATCCAACAAATGGATGTGACACTGACATTGATACAGATGGCAAAAGCTAATGGAGATTATATCCAGTCTTCAGCTCAGGACAGGAGCAGACATCCAGATAGTGGCTCTTCAAGAGGGCTGGTTAATAGAAACTGGGTTCCACTTAGGGGTCATATCCATATCGGCAGCAAGGTTAGGCCCCGGAAAGAGGATGTTAACCTCTAGGGTTCACAGTCCAATCAGTCCTATCGCCAGAATCAAGAAGAGCATGATCTGACATAATGGGTGAGAAGGTCCCAGTATAAACAGTGGTCCTCAGCCAGTCTGACACTCATGGACTAATTTATTTGTAGACACATTCAGTCCATTTGGGACAGCATAGGGAATCAGAGTAACGGCAAGTTTAGGCCAGTGATCTCAAGGGGTGACTATTTAGGATCACAGGTCTCTGATTTCACAAGCCCACCCCCCATAGTTAGAAAACACCCCCTAGGCTCACATTTAACCCTTTGATCACCCCTGGGTTAACCCCTTCCCTACCACGGTCATTATTACAGTAACAGTGCATATTTTTAGCACTGATTATTGTAGTAATGTCACTGGTCCCCCCAAAAGTGTCAAAAATGTCAGTTAGAGTTCCAAACTATCCACCGCAAGGTCGCTGATCGCTGCCATTGTCATTACTAGTAAAAAAAAAAAAAATACATAAATATTTCTCCTAGTTTGTAGATGCAATAACTTTTGCGCAAACCAATCAAAATACGCTTATTGGGATTTTTTTTTTTACCAAAAGTATGTAGTAGAATAAAAATTGGCCTAAAATAATGAAACAATTTGATTTTTACATTTTTTTATCGGGACTGTTACATAGCAGTAAGTGAAAAATATAGATTTTTTTTCAGAAATGTATCTTTTTTTACTGTATAGCGCAAAAAATAAAAATAGCAGAGGTGATCAAATACCACCAACAGAAAGCTCTATTTGTGGAAAAAAAAAGGACATCAATTTTATTTGGGTACAGCATCGCAGGACCGTGCGATTGTCCGTTAAATTAACGCAGTGCCGAATCGCAAAAAAAGGCCTGGTCACTAAGGGGGGAAATCCTCTGGTCCAGAATTGGTTAAAAACAGCTTTGTAAAATACATGTATAGTCGTTTCCATGAGTGTCTCTGGAATAAGTGTACTTTATTTTTAAAGTGCACTTATTCTTTAAACAAAGTCTTTCAGCATTATAAGTATCTCCTTAAATTGTTCACTCAAAATATATAATTTGGAAAGTAATTTAGGTATCACACACTACCTTGAATTTGGGATAATCTTTACTCCAAGTAAAAAAATGACTTCATAAATATCAGACACAGCATAAAACTCACTTCTCCTGTTCAGCATCCTGACAAAGTTTACTGCAGTCCTGGACTCCCCAGAGAAACAGGGGAGTCGGTAACCACCAAGGGCAGCAGGGGAGGGGGCAGCACTTTAAAAGTGATTAAGTGGCTCTACAGTCAACCAGATCACTTTTACCGAAAAGCTGGGAGCCATTCAGTATATTTTTATATATATATATATAGTAAATGACCTATGGACATCAAGTCGTTAAAAGAATAATTGAAAAACTGAAAATTAGCCTGCAGCTAGGGGGCGATCGTGCGCCGCCGGCGGTGCGCTCCCGCCCCCACTCGGTAGTGGGGACTCTGCTGCATGGAGCAGGTGGCTCTGATTGCCGCCTGACACCCACGATCGTTCCCCGCTAAGAGAGAAGTACGGTCAGCTATTTTAAACACAGCTGACCGTTCTTCTCTCTGGAATGATCACAGAGCCCCTGTGATCCTGCTATATAGGATCAAAGGTCCCTGTAATCATTTCACAAGCCATGCCCCCACAGTTAGAATCACTCCCTTAATGCTCACATTTAACCCCTTGATCACCCACAGTGTTAACCCCTTCCCTGCCAGTGTCATTATTACAGTAACAGTGCATATTTTTAGCACTGATTACTGTAGTAATGTCACTGGTCCTCCCAAAAGTGTCAAAAATATCAGTTAGGGGTCCGATCTGTCCGCCGCAATGTCACACTCCTGCAAAAAATTGCAGATCGCCACCATTACTAGTAAAAAAAAAAAAATGACATAAATCTTTCCCGTAGTTGGTGGACGCGATAACTTGTGAGCAAACCAATCAAAATAAACTTATTGCGGGTTTTTTGTACCAAAAATATGTATCAGAAAACAAATTGGCCTAAAATGTTAAAAAAATTAGATCTTTACATTTTTTTTTTAGAATGTTATATAGCAGAAAGTGAAAAATATTGTTTTTTTTTTTTTTTAAATTGTTGTTTTTTTGTTTATAGTGCAAAAAATAAAAATAGCAGAGGTGATCAAATACCACCAAAAGAAAGCTCTATTTGTGCGGGGAAAAGGACATCAATTCTATTTGGGTACAGCATCACACAACCGCGAAATTGTCCATAATAGTAACGCAGTGCCGAATCGCAAAATATGGCCTGGTCATTAAGGCGAAAAATCTTCTGGTCCAGAAGTGGTTAAGATAATCTTATATTCAAAGTCACAAATCAATTCATAAAAAACAGACAACACATAAACCCTAAACCAATGATCATTGCAAGGTAAAAGGTCTAACTGGTGAACTACCATGGACTTTTTCCTAACTGAATAAAAAAAGGTTTAACACACTCTTTTCTATGTGATTTGGGAAAGCAGTAGGGAATAACTGAATAAATACAGTGTAAGCACACCACATGCAAGGAATGTTTTTGCAATAAAGTTGTATACGGCATAAAGAAGCACTATAGTACAATAGGTACAAACATTCAAGTATATCATATCACAGCAAGCACAATTCTGCAGGAATATTTGCAAGGTTGCTAATTCCAATCTGTATCCAAAAGAATATATGTATGTACAGATATATGTATGAGGACCACTTAGTCATAGTCACAATGTTTAAAAAATACATTCCAAATTTGATTTCACCCTGAATTCCTTGGTGGCATACCTGATTTGGTTGGGTAACTCAGACTCTACAGACGCTAAAGACAGCCAGATAACTATTATTTTCAGAAGCTCAATAGCCCCTGCATTTGACTCAGTAAACTCAGTACAAGTTTTCATTAAGTTTTAACCTGGATAATAAATTGTTAAAAAATCGTTAAAAATTGTTAAAAAAAGTATGCACCTTTGGGCTGCTCTTGAAGCACCATATATAAAGCAAATTGACCACTGCTGTACTAGATATCCTTTAATGTGACTATTGTATTAAACATTTGTATAATGCCCCTTGGATTGATAATGGTGTATTAAAAATGTTACATTTTACACATTGGGTGGAGGTGAGAGCTTTGATTGCCATTGCATCCATTTTCATCCAAGCTTATTGTTAAAGCTAATACATCTTGGCATGCCACTAAAAAGAGCATTTTATCTTCATAAACGCTGAAACACGGGTTTCATAATATGCACCTGACATCCTGTCTTTTAATCCACTTGTATGATTTCATTATTTCTTGTTTGAAGTTAAACTGTCAACGCATCTCATGTATTCAAAGGACAGTGAAGGCAAAAATGACATTTGAATGTTATATGTATATCTTTTTCTGGTGACAATAAAACCCTTCATATAATGAACTTTCATATTCAACTGTCACACAAAGAATAATATATATTTCTATAGTAAAACATACACAATTTGACTGATGCTATGTGTATTTTTCAGTAAATTACTTCATATTCCAGGTAATTTCATGAATAGCTTATAGAAACTCACAAGTGCTTTACTCTACTACTCACTGATTTAGTTTGAGGATCTTTGAGTGTATAACTTCTATGGTTATATGGTCTCGGAAAACTATGCAGAAAGCCCAGACAGAAAAAACGTTTATGAATCTTTAGGTCCAAACTGGCAAAAAACATAAAATGGAAATTCAAATACCATTAGCAATGTTTTTCTGAACAATGTATTGTGGTAGATTGGAGGAGCACAGGGCCTCCAAGTGTAATTGGTGTATACTTATGATGTACTTTATATACAATGCAGTTCCACTACCAGCTTTCTAATCTACAGAAGCCTCCGTTAGGTTCTTGTGAATATGCAGAAAAATATAAGAAAAGAGTACTAATCTATGGGCTTAAAGGTTCCAAGAGGCCACAATTTAACAAGGTCTGAGTATTTGCTACAAGCATCTGTTTCAGTGAACAAACTGCATAATGTATTGACCAATGGAACAAATAACAGGAACCTGATGATGAGGGCCTCTTGAGACCTTGAAATCTGTTGACCATTTTTTTAAAACAGCAATTACCAAAACTATTCTGGACATACAATGGTGCAATAGGACTCTAATATTTTGTTCTTCTTTTTCGTAAGCAGAAGGCCTTTACAGTACCAATTATTATTGGGAAACTTATCCTAAGATTAATTTACAGGTTTTGTTGCTGCCCTCTCATTTTGAAAATGCTGGTTCTCTGACTTGTCACTGACCCCAAACAAGATTTACAAAAAAGTTAGCTAAAGATATTATTGCATGGGTTGTGTGTTTTTATCAATATAAGTCAGTTCACAAAAATGATTTTCCAGGTTAAAACTTAATGAAAACTTGTACTGAGTTTACTGAGCCAAATGCAAGGGCTACTGAGCTTCTGAAAATATTGTTATCTGGCTGTCTTTTACTTCTGTGGAGTCTGAATTACCCAACCAAATCAGGTATTCCGCCAAGGAATTCAGGGTGAAATCGAATTTGAAATGTATTTTTAAACATCGTGACTATGACTAAGTGGTCCTCATACATATATCTGTACATACATATATTCTTTTGGATACATATTGGAATTAGCAGCCTTGCAAATACTCCTGCAGAATTGTGCTTGCTGTGATATGATATACTTGAATGTTTGTACCTATTGTACTATAGTGCTTCTTTATGCCATATACAACTTTATTGCAAAAACATTCCTTGCATGTGGTGTGCTTACACTGTATTTATTCAGTTATTCCCTACTGCTTTCACAAATCACATAGAAAGGAGTGTGTTAAACCTTTTTATTCAGCTAGGAAAAAGTCCATGATAGTTCACCAGTTAGACCTTTTACCTTGCAATGATCATTGGTTTAGGATTTATGTGTTGTCTGTTTTTTATGGATTGATTTGTGACTTCGAATATAAGATTATCTTAAAATAACAGGTGTGTGTGGTTCCTAAATTACTTTCCAATTAGTCCATTTTCAATGTTTCAATTATTCTTTTAACCACTTGATGTCCATAGGTGATATACTATATATATATATATATATATATATATATATATATATATATATATATATATATATATATATATATATATATATACTGAATGGCTCCAAGTTGCCTTTAACAAATACAGTAGGTACCTTCCCTCTGGATCCACTGAATGATGGGTGACCTCAAATTCGGCAGATCTACTGATTAAGATGGAAACCCCTTTCGATTTTGCCTTAGAATTTGTGGCATGATAGAACTTGGGGAAAGAAGAAGTTAATTTAGGGATACATCTTGTTTTGAAATGTGTTTCTTGTAGAAACACAAAGGCAGGGCCAGCCTTTTTAAGATCCCGTAAAAGTTCTGACCGCTTCTCAGGAATATTAAATTCTTGTATATTGTGGGGTTGCGACTATTTTTTTGAGTAGGCTATCTTGTGATGCAGAGGTTCTGACCGTAGGGATCTGATAACAGATAGAGGATGAGAGAGGGAAGAGAGAGAGGAGAAAGCACAAAAAGGAGACAGATGAAGGCCAAAGATGAATAGACCAAACAAATCACAACCTATAAGGTGTGGGTCGAGTGCAGTTGGTATTGACCTCTAAAGACCCATTCAGAGGTAAAAATTAGGTGTGGATTGTTGCTTATACCAATAATCACAAGCCACTCAATGCACCGGTGGAGTATAGTGGGTGGGTTTGCTGCCAGGGTGGACAAAACACCACAGTCAAATGTATTGTAAAAATAATAATGTGAAAAGAAGCTAGAGGAGAACCCACAGCCAATTAACTATAACAGAGTATAAGTTCAGGTATACAGTTTCTCCTGTACCTTCAGTGAGACTTCAACCAAATGCATTAACAAATGGGCAGACAAATACATAACTAGATATACACATTGCCCTGTAACTCTATATAACCTCGAATAGTTTATAATGTTAGAATGAGAAACAAGCTTTTCATATTCAAAATAGGCTGTCTAGGGAATAAATAAGCAAGGTTTCCATTGGAGCTTGCCAGCCAGCCGGCTTCATCAGTGAGAGGCCAAATGGGTCTCAAAACTATGGTAAAGGTATATCTGGAGCGTCAAACAGCAAGCGGAGCCTGTGCTCACTTCGCACTGTAAAAAGCTAATAATTGAATGCTAAAGCCATGAGCCACTGGCTACTAGATCTACAATAAGCCAAGGTATATCAAACGTGATTCTGTGCATCAGGAAAATAAAGACCAAAAAAACAAGATAGATTAAACAATTTGAGAGAAATGTTCACTCTAAACTAAACCCAACAAAACACTGGAAGATTGACAATTCAAGGGCTTTGAATGATTCAAATTGAATTGGGGAGCTAAACTTCACAACTAAACATAGAATCTCAAATTTTCTGAAAAAATTTCAACACAGTAATTTCAGCTTGACTTATCCTGCTGAGACAAGGTTGTGTCTTGTAACTCTTGTAGAAAAGACAACAAGAAAATATCTTACAGTTCTGATGTGAAAGACACGACAAAAGAAAAAAGAAGTGTGGGGACATCATCCTGACCTTGCACAAAAGTAGGTCAGGTCAGGAACAAAAAAATCTTAAGAAGGGCAATGATCATGAGAACATTCGTAGAAAAGAAGGTCCAGACTATTGCAACTGAAATGTCACAGATTACATTCCATCAGGGTGGAAGACAATAAAGCTCTTGTGGCATATACTGTAAGTGAAACCAGCAATATAGAATGAGAATGCCAGGTATGTTCACAGAACCTTTGCGGTTTTGGGTGAGTGGGTGAATGTTCAGGCCCAGATCTCTGATGATAGCTGTATCTCCTTTTTTTAGTGGGTGGTTTCACTGGTGATACATTTTGTGACAGTGAAGGACTTCGAGGTGGAGTTGGCAAGCATACCATTCTGGAATCTCCACGTGCGGTAACTGAAGAGATTCACAAAAAGCAGATAGATTGGCTGGCATCCGGAGATAGTACTGCTTCTCTTAGTATGTAGCTTGCAATGCAAAATGAAACCTCCATTTATAAGTAATGCTCTGTTCGCACAGAAGTTTCAGCAGGTGGCGCAAGGCCCAATGTTTTTTTAGAGTGATAGAAGACAGGTCTTGAAATAAAAGGATTTTAGATTAATTAAATGTAATGAGCTGATGGTCTCCTGCTTTTGCCAAAATCTCCTCTTTTAGCTAAAAGATTTGTAAACAACAGATTATGTCACGGGGTGGAGCAGAATAATTTGATCTCAGTTTAAGCACCCTATGTGCTCAGACCAAGTCAATGGGGGAGTCCACTGGTCTCTCAAGCAGGTTATTGAATACTGAACATAGGGCAGCAAGTATTTTATCATATTTGATTGACTCTGGAATACCCCTGACCAATGTTCCCCCTAAAGTGCGCGCATGCGTGGACGCGCAGTGAAATTTATGGTCCCGCGCAAGCAGCTATGTAGACCGCGCACCTAGTTAAACAGCGCAGACGAGGCGGCCGGGGAGCAGAGCGTGCTCCCTGAGAGCACGCCCATTGTATGACAATAGCGAATGAAAATTCGCTATTGTCACATGGATCCTCCTCCTGGCCAATCAGGGAGCGGGTCCTCCTGCTTCCTGATTGGCCGAAAGGCCAACTTCATGCCATTGGCCGAGGAGGAGGCGCCGGGACTTGGGAGCACGGAGACGCGGGAAGCCGGGGACTGAAGTGAGCGGGTCCGTGACCGTCCTTAAGGTAAGTGCACGGGGGGGGTCTCGCGGGGGCCAAGTCACTTACGGATGGTGGTCAAACACCAGAAGATCCACTCAGCCAGGAGGCATCGCTGGAAGTGCTGGGGAGAGCGGAGGATCGCTGCCATGATCGTACCAAGGCATATCAATTCACTCCATGCAGGTCAGAGTGAGATGTCCTCACTCCATGCAGGTCAGGCAATGCCACGCCCCCTCATCTTTTTACAGTACTGACTCAGAACTCCTGAAGTCTACATCTGCATTTTGACAGTCTAGGTCCCTCTTTGCTCTGCCGGAGGATCCTAGTAACCAACTGTGTGTCTTCTTTGGGGGCAATGCTGTGCACTCTGCATTTATTGGGGGCAATGCTGTGCACTCTGCAATTTATTGGGGGCATTGCTGTGCACTCTGCAATTTATTGGGGGCAATGCTGTGGCACTCTGCATTTATTGGGGGCAATGCTGTGCACTCTGCAATTTATTGGGGGCAAAGCTGTGCACTCTGCAATTTATTGGGGGCAATGCTGTGCACTCTGCATTTATTGGGGGCATTGCTGTGCACTCTGCAATTTATTGGGGGCAATGCTGTGCACTCTGCAATTTATTGGGGGCAATGCTGTGCACTCTGCAATTTATTGGGGGCAATGCTGTGCACTCTGCAATTTATTGGGGGCAATGCTGTGCACTCTGCAATTTATTGGGGGCATTGCTGTGCACTCTGCAATTTATTGGGGGCAATGCTGTGGCACTCTGCAATTTATTGGGGGCATTGCTGTGCACTCTGCAATTTATTGGGGGCAATGCTGTGCACTCTGCAATTTATTGGGGGCATTGCTGTGCACTCTGCAATTTATTGGGGGCAATGCTGTGCACTCTGCAATTTATTGGGGGCAATGCTGTGCACTCTGCAGTTTATTGGGGGCAATGCTGTGCACTCTGCAATTTATTGGGGGCATTGCTGTGGCACTCTGCAATTTATTGGGGGCATTGCTGTGGCACTCTGCATTTATTGGGGGCATTGCTGTGCACTCTGCAATTTATTGGGGGCAATGCTGTGCACTCTGCAATTTATTGGGGGCATTGCTGTGCACTCTGCAATTTATTGGGGGCATTGCTGTGGGCACTCACAATTTATTGGGGGCATTGCTGTGCATTCTGCAATTTATTGGGGGCATTGCTGTAGGCACTCTGCAATTTTTTGGGGGCATTGCTGTGGGCACTCTGCAATTGATTGGGGGCATTGCTGTGGCACTCTGCAATTGATTGGGGGCATTGCTGTGGCACTCTGCAATTGATTGGGGGCACGCTGGTCACTCTGCATTGACGTCGCCCCCCCCCCCCATTGCTCAGTCTAAAGGTTTGCGCTCAGAAATTTTTTTATTTGCTCAGCACAGTAAAAAATTAGAGGGAACATTGACCCTTATATTCTGTCTCCTTCCCTTGTTGTCCATATCTCCCAGGTGTTTGTTAATAGCTATTAAATGTGCAATGAAATGTGCAACACGTGTCTCAACTACAGAATCCAGCCTCTGAATTGCTCTGTCCCTTTGGGAGTAAGCCCTCTCTACTGAAGTCTTCTTGTCTGTCGGGGCTAAAAGATCAGCCTTGAGATCCGTAATGGCAGAGGAGAAAGTGTTTTTTAATATCAGCTGCAATTGCTGTCATGGCAGAGAGTCTGGGTGGATGGTTTGAGGCAGCTGCAGCACTTACTGGCTCTTCAGATGCTGACTGGGAATCCTCAATGTACTCCCCTTTATGCTGGCTCAGCAACATCTTGTCTGGAATCCCACGATCCACTTGGGTTTTGAAGAGCTCAGGAATGTTTCAGGCGCCGGGGGCTGATAGGAGGAGGTGTGCCTGGTCAGTCTGCCCATATCAATACTGTCAGGGGAGGTACAGGAGAGTGGGAATGACTGCGGGTCTCACGGAGCTTCTTCCTCATGCCACCATCTATGACGAGTGTCAAGCCATGCCCCCCCAACGGAGCATACTCAATGTACAGTAAATGTTATGCTAACTGTCAGAGACTAGAAATACTGCAACATATAGTTGGAGACTATTGGCATGCTACGGGCATGATTTGAGACTTCAGGCTTTCTGTAGTAGACATTTGTTATGAAACTTATATAGATCACTAGCATTCACATTCCCTGCACTGCCTATAAAGTGGAATTAAAAACAAATAGAAAAATGTTTGCAAACAAACATTTTCCAGGAAAAATTACAAATACACCTATTTTATTTCCTGGTTTACTTGAGGCACTGGCGGCATAGCCAAAAGATGCATCCTGGGCAGGCTACATCACTGTGCCTTCCCAGGTAATCCCATCCTAAACTGCAAGATTTCACAAGATGCACCCTGAGAAGGCTATGTTACCAGTGCCTTCTTGGGTGATCTTTGCCTTAAAACTGTGAGATCTCATGACATATCAAACAAAATGCCAGATGGACTTGTAGTTCTAAATGGACTACAGGTGCACTGGTCAGAGTTTAAACTGAAAGTCCTTACAGAGAGAAAGTTGGAGGAAGAGTGTGCAAGAGACTAACATTGCACCTGCAATCTACTTATTACAGGTGCAAACGTTTACAGGCTCCTGAGGGAAAAAATAATAAATACACATTTTTTTCCTGCAAAACTGTGTGAATTTACATCATTGTATTATTTATTTCCTTTAAGGCGAACTTAGCCTTTAAAAATGCTTGACTAGCTGGGTTAAAGTTCATTAAATGCTCTTAATTTTTAGTCTTTACAATATTTATATTGCTCTCTCTCTCTCTCTCTCTCTCTCTCTCTCTATATATATATATATATATATATATATATGTATATATATATATACACAGTATCTCACAAAAGTGAGTACACCCCTCAAATTTTTGTAAATATTTTATTATATTTTTTCATGTGGCAACACTGAAGAAATCACATTTTTGCTATAATGTAAATTAGTGAGTGTACAGCTTGTATAACAGTGTAAATTGTCTGCCCCCTCAAAATAACTCAACACACAGCCATTAATGTCTAAACTGCTGGCAACAAAAGTGAGTACACCCCTAAGTGAAAATGTTCAAATTGGGTCCAATTATCCATTTTCCCTTCCCCGGTGTCACGTGACACGTTAGTGTGACAGGGTCCCAGGTGTGAATGGGGAGCAGGTTTGTTAAATTTGGTGTTATCACTCTCTCATACTGGTCACTGGAAATTCAACATGGCACCTCATGGCAAAGAACTCTCTGAGGATCTGAAAAAAAGAATTGTTGCTCTACATAAAGATGACCCAGGCTATAAGAAGATTGCCAAGGCCCTGAAACAAAGCTGCAGCACAGTGGCCAAGACCATACAGTGGTTTAACAGGACAGGTTCCACTCAGAACAGGCCATGCCATGGTTGACCAAGGAAATTGAGTGCACATGCTCAGTGTTATATCCAGATATTGTCTTTGGGATATAGACGTATGGGTGCTGCCAGCATTGCTGCAGAGGTTGAAGGGGTGGGGGGTCAGCCTGTCAGTGCTTAGACCATATGTCACACGCTGCATCAAATTGGTCTGCATGGCTGTCGTCCCAGAAGGAAGCCTCTTCTAAAGATGCACAAGAAAGCCCACAAACAGTTTGCAAAAGACAAGCAGACTAAAGACATGGATTACTGGAACCATGTCCTGTGGTCTGATGAGACCAAGAAAACTTATTTGATTCAGATGATGTCAAGGGTGTGTGGTGGCAACCAGGTGAGGAGTACAAAGACAAGTGTGTCTTGCCTACAGTCAAGCATTGTGATGGGAGTGTCATGATCTGGGGCTGCATGAGTGCTGTTGGCACTGGGGAGCTACAGTTCATTGAGAGAACCATGAATGCCAACATGTACTGTGACATACTGAAGCAGAGCATGATCCCCCTCCCTTCGGAGACTGGGCTGCAGGGCAGTATTCAAACATGTTAACGACCCCAAACACACCTCCAATACAACCACTGCCTTGCTAAAGAAGCTGAGGGTAAAGGGGATGGACTGGCCAAGCATGTCTCCAGACCTAAACCCTATTGAGCATCTGTGGGGCATCCTCAAACAGAAGGTGGAGGAGCGCAAGGTTTCTAACATCCACCAGCTCAATAATGTCATCATGGAGGAGTGGAAGAGAACTCCAGTAACAACCTGTGAAACTCTGGGGAACCCCATGCCCAAGAGGGTTAAGGCAGTGCTGGAAAAAAATGGTGGCCAAACAAAATATTGACACTTTGGGCCCAATTTGGACATTTTCACTTAGGGGTATACTCACTTTAGTTGCCAGCGGTTTAGACATTAACCACTTGCCGACCGCTCACATTGAGCGTACTGCGGCAAAGTGGTTCGTTATTGTCCAGCGACGTAGTACTACGTCGCTGGACTCCTCCCCCTGTAGGCTGCGCTCGCGCGCCGCCCGGAGGCGCGCTCCCACTGTTTTCATTCACAGCGGGAGTCGGGCCAGGGGAGGAGCGACGGCGATCGCCGCTGCTCTTCCCCGATCGTTGGGGAATCTAGTTTGGAGATCCGCCTGCCTATGTAAACAGAGCGGGCGGATCTCCTAAGTGACAGGGAGTGACAGATCGCAGTGTTCAGCATAGCTGAACATCCGATCTGTCCCTGACTCACTCAGTCACCTCCCCCCACACACGTCAGTAAGCACCAGGCATACATTAATCCCTCCCTCTCCAATAAAATTAACCCCTTCCCTGCCAGTGTAATTTTTATAGTAACAGTGCATATATATAGCACTGATTACTGCAGTAATGTCACTGGTACCGCTAAATGTCAGTCAAGGGTCCGATCTGTCCGCCGCAATGTTGCAGTCCCGCAAAAAAAATTGCAGATCGCCGCCATTACTCGTTAAAAAAAAAACACCAAAAATGACAAAAATCTTTCCCTTAGTTAGTAAACGCAATAACTTTTGCGCAAACCAATCAAAATACGCTTATTGTGATTTTTTTTACCAAACATAGGTAGCATAGGTGGCCAAAAATTAAAAAAAAATTAGATTTTTACATTTTTTGGGGGGGAAATTTCATATAAAAATGTTAAAAATATTGTTATTTTTTAAAAATAAACACTCTTTTTTTGTTTATAGCGCAAAAAGTAAAAATCACACAGGTGATCAAATACCACCAAAAGAAAGCTCTGTTTGTGGGAAAAAAAAGGACGTAAATTTCGTTTGGGTACGGCGTCGCACGACCACGCAATTGTCAGTTAAAGTTGCACAGCGCCGAATCGCAAAAAGTGGCCTGGACGTAAGACAGCAAAATCCTCCGGTGGTAAAGTGGTTAATGGCTGTGTGTTATTTTATATATATATATATATATATATATATATATATATATATATATATATATATATATAAACACACACATATTCAGTAATTGAAATTACATTTTTACATTTTTCATTTGAATCCACTTTAAGAAGTCACTCAGAAGAAGTAAATGGCAACTAAAATTAGTTCCCAAAGTTACAACTTGCTAAGCACAAAGAGATAATTTGGTGCAATTGCTTAGCTTGAATATCCACTAATTTAATACTGGAGCCTCACAGGTGCAGCAGAAAAATGTCCTAAGTGAATACCCAATCTGCTTTTTCATCAGAGCTAAAAGTGTAAATGTGCATTTACAGCACTATCAAAAGATACAAATCAGAAGGCATTGAGCAGGTAATTAACAGAAGTCTAGGATGACAGCCAGGTGACCTGGATCAAAGCCATGGTCAAATTATTTGCAAAGAACATTCATTATTAAAACGTCATCTGTAAACGGTGACATATTCAGTCCTGTCAAGCTTACATAAGTGTGCTTGAAAGTTAAATTAAAAAAACTTTCAACACACACACTTTAAAAACACAGGTCTTTTACAAATTTATGAAAGGGTCAATCGGAAATATAAGCTGGTTTATCACTTAACATATACAGATACGTTTGAAAAAGTGTCAGAGGGTTAATTGGACTGAAAGAAAACATTGAGCAAAAGCATATTTGCCTAACTACAGCAAGTTTTGGTAAGTTGTCTATTATGGGATGAGACATTACTAAAAACAGCCAAAACTGGCAAGTAACATAGAGATAAAACAATAACTATTACATAGAGAAAAACGTTTATGAGAAATGTAATTTCTAAAGTAAAAAATAAATAGGACAGTAAAAGCAAAGATGTGCAACATTTTACTCTGTTTTACTCTGTGCTAATTGGAAGTCAAAGGCTTGATGTTACCCAGCCCATTGCCCGGATTATAAAGGTTCATGGTCAGATTAAGGAGCGAGCCCAAGCGCTAACCAGTCAACCATTACAGATATTTGGACCTAAAGGTTGTTTATACATCCATCAAAGGGAACTGGCTGCTACTACTCCAAATGACAGCTCAATATCTGTTCTTGGGTCAGAAGATGCCACTACATGTCACATTATAGTGCTCAGGCACACAGCTGGTCACATTCCCTATGTTCTCAGCTGCATAACAGCTGGGGGAAGAGCAGCAACAGTACACTGAGCTACCCAGTTAAATGCTCTGCAGGGAGGGTGTGTCAGGACAAGTCTGATCATTGGATCAGAGCAGGCCAAGTTCCCAGCACAGCTATCTTCCATATCTTTATGTGTGCGGACTGCATTGTCCACGTACGAGTAACATAGGAGCAGGATATTCTGGATAAGAAGCCGAGGAGAGGTCTGATCCACCCATTTAAAGGGATCACAGGCGTTGGGGGTCCTTGTGACCTGCCATAATCTGGTAAGAGGCAACATGTGGCACACCCCAGCACCTGGAGCACTATAGATCTAAACAATCAAGTTTACACAAGCACTCCTTTGTTGCATGAATTGCTCAGGATTACCAAATATATTAGAGACACTTTAATCACATTTTTTAGAGCACTGTAAATCTAATGTTGATATAATTTAAAGGTATATATCACTTGTGATTTAATTTATTTGTGGATGCACTATGAAGCACTTTTCCTGATTTGCAATAATCTTTGCACAAGTAAAGGTTAGCACTTGCACCTTAATTTACTAAGTTGATACACTAGTAAGCACTTTGATTTGCAATATTTTTTTTTTTTTTTGCACCAAGTACAGTACAGCACATGCACTTTTACTATAATATTGATTATATAATTTTATTGGATTTTTATGAAAATAATTTAGTATTTGTATTTAGCACTATAAAAGATTACCAGTGCCTTTTTAACAAATTATATACACCTATTTATTGTTTTAAAACAATTAAAAGGGCAGCAGGTTTTAACATCTTTTTTAAAGGGCTAGGCGCCTTCGCAAAACTTTTATTAACATTTTACTCTAGGTGGGGTGAGGTTATATTAGAGGATAACTTTATAAAAAAATAACGAAAAAAATAAAGTTACCTTTTAAGTGTTACAAGAAGGGAATATTCTAAAATATGTTATTCTTTAACTTTTTTATCTACTCTATTATTAAGGTTCCAATGAAGAATCATGTGTTCAGTTTGAAAAGTGGATGTTCACTTCATGTCTAGTGAATATGTCATCATTAACTGCCTTGAGAAATTCTCGCAGGGCAGTGGCCAAGAGGTCAGCCCTGACAGATGTAAGCACCCCCGAACTACATCTCCCAAGAGACCCTCTCCTACAGACAGTGTGATAACAGGCTCTAGGGAGTCAAGATAGTAGCACTGTTTTTCAGGGAAAGAAACTAATGTGGAATAGAATAGAGGGGGTGGTTGATATGAAGGGTTCTGTAGTCCAGCAGTTAGGGTTTACAATGCAGGTTGAGCTTTTAGTGCAGCAACAGGACATTAGGAGTTCACTTAATTGCAAGCAGATCAACAGATATTTTTCTGTTTCTGTACTCTTTTAAAAATATTTTTATCAGTACTTTTCACAGTACAATAAGGTAAATAAACAATTTGATTAAAGTATAAAAAGGCATACAGTAGATACAGTTGGGAAGGATTAGAACATATGTCAGTTTTTTCCTGATGCCTATGCCCCCATTAGGAAGAGTCATCCTCTCCAGGTTTGTTTGCCATTATCCCTAATTGTCAAAGTAAATGAAAATTCCATATTTTGTTTTATTGCCAAAACAATAATGTAGGGGAAATGCATGGAATAGACTTCCAGCAAAGGTAGTGAGTCAGTAAACAGTAAGTGGATTCAAACATTCTTGGGACAAACATGGATCTATAACCAGACAAAAAGTTAATCTATATGTACTATGTATATAAGAGGGGTAGACTTGATGGACCACTGTTGTTTTTTGTTTTTATTTCTGCCATCACTCTTCTTCTATATTAAATATTTCTTGATCAGTGGCTGCCAATGATCAGTTTATTCTGACAGTGGGGGAGTCCCGTTGTCAGAATACAATGGCACAGCAGGAAGGATTTCTCCATTCACCTCACTTGTGTGGATGGGAGAATCCATTTGCTTTATTCAGTCAACTCCCTGGCTGTTCGAAAAAAAAAAAAAATCTGGCCTTACTCTACTCGAGATGAAAAAAGTTGTACCTTTAGTTTTATTTTCCCTATTTCCCAAATCAAGTACATTCAATGTCAGCATCCAATCAGACTTCCAAGCCCTCAACTGTCTGAAGTCATTGCTGATTACATGTGCAGTACAATGACAGCTGCAAATGACAAATACTGTAGGATAGAGCCCTTTCGCACTGAGGAGTTTTTCTGAAACTGAAACACTGAGGAGTTTTTCTTAAAAGCCTGTAAAGCCAAAGAAAAATGCTTCCCATTAAAAATCAAGAATTTCACACTGGGGCGGTGCGCTGGTGGAGCGGTGAAAAAATCCTGCATGCAGCATCTTTGCAGCATGTTTGGAGAGCTAAAAAAACACCCCAATAATTCCCATACCCATTGAAATGAATGAAAAGTGCCCCAAAAGCGCCACAAAAATGCCTCAAAAGTTCTTCAAAAGCGACATAAGTCTCAAGTTTTTGAGTCACAGGTCCTTTAAAAACTGCACTGCAAATGTCTCAAAAGCGCTGTAGAGCGCTTAGCATTTTCCTGGCAGTTTTGGCGAACCAGTGTAAAAGGGGCACCTTCCTTGGCTATAAAGGATAGCACAGTTTAGTACCACTTTAAAAAAAAATCAACCCCACAGAGTAATTGCTGAATCCTGATAGTTACTATCCTGAGAAACCTGAAAAAGACAGCCAGGTTTTATAATATAAACCTGTATAAAGTATCAAAAAACTACCAAGTGTCCAAGTATCCTTTCTGGTGACATATTCCTATTAAATACCTAACTGTCAAATTTCTATTAAAGATAAGAAAATATATGCACACTTCTATACAGAATCTTAGATTAACTGACATTGCTGAAATTGCTGGGAAAAAAAAAAAGTTATTTTTCTGCCTTGAATGCAATAAGTAATGAGAAATCTGTTTATCTTTATATAGTTCAAAGTTTACACCAACTGGATAGTAACTGAAGTAAAGGCAAGGAATGTGATGCACTGGTAGTTAGGAGTGCTGCTGTTTATAATGAGCATCCGGAACAGAATTCATTAAGCTATGTATGCATAGAATTGGCCAACAAATACTGTTTCAGACATAATTGGAAGCACTGCTCTATCAAAGAGCAAAAACAGCTAATTATCATTAAGAAATGTGATGCTAGACATGCACAGAAAGGGTGATAAAGGGTTCTATGTAGCAGATAGGCATCTTTCAGCAGCATTATGTTGTCACATTATTGATATACATTAATTTTTATTGAGCTGTCTACATAAGTGTTGGTTAATAGTTCATTAATTACATTGTATAGTTGGACTATTTCCTATCCTGATTGTTATGGAACCATTACTGTTGTCACAAAAAATCTCAATCTAATGAAGGTTTTACACTAAAGCCTAGTACACACTGCAAGTTTGTTTCATTCAACCCAGTGGGCTGAACAAAAAAAAATAAAAACAACTAAAAGCTCAGGTTGGAGCTGCTATACCAACAATCTGATGTTAGTACAGTGATCTCCCCTGCATCAATTTGACTGTCCAACTCTCACTGCTGAAAATAAGTGTTGTTATGCCAAATAAAAAGTGTTATAGCTTGGTGAATTAGGCATTAAATCATTTAAATCCTTAACTCGTTTAAAGAGAGTGCCCAAGTTAAAGTTAAAGAGGAGTGAGATCAGAACCCTTAGAGAGTAACTAAAACCGAAGCATTTCTTTTTAGTTTTAGAAGTAGTAGGGAAAGATTAGAACTCATGCTAGGTTTTAATTGCTGTCTGAGCCCCCCTTAGGTAGATTCACTATTTGTCCTGGTGACCACTGTCATTGTCAAGGAAAATGTGTGGGAATTGAAAAATCATTGGAAAATCCAACATTTTGAGTTGTCATTGGAACAGAAATGGAGGAAAAATATCCCAATTTGAAGACTTGTTGTAGAGATAACTGTCTAAGGGAGGATTGTCGTTACATGGGGGATTTTTCTTCCACAGGAAAATCTTTACAAAGGGACACAGATGGCTAAATTATAAAAATAATTTAAAAAAATTAACTGTTATTTTCTCCCATCACCTGTAAAAAATGATTGCCTTGTAAAGTCAGTTTTGGTGGAAAGGACTGGTTATTAGACACAGTACTGTTTCATATATTGATAAGTTAACAGGTATCTATGGAAGCACATCTCCTAATATCCAATGTACCTCAAAATAGCTAATTTTATAGCCAAGTTTAGACCTACAATAGCCCTTATCTTTGATTGAAAGTAAGGACGTAGAAGAGTAAAGTGCTTTTCTAAATATAAAGGAGCACGTTAAAGTGGAAGTAAACCCTCCTATCGTTTTCAGCCAAGGAAGCTGCCAATAATTTACAACTGCCATGATGCTGCACATCTGATCAGTTATAACACCAGTCATTTGATGGTTTGATGTGCTGGAAATGTAACTGTATTGAAAACTGTTAGGTGAATGGGTTTGCTTCTGCTTTTAGGGGCTATAAGTTACAGTTAGGTACTAAATCAGTCAAGAGGGAATGAAAAAGGATGTAAGAATTGGCAAACATTTGCAATTTAATAAATGAAAAGCAGATAGATAGATAGATAGATAGATAGATAGATAGATAGATAGATAGATAGATAGATAGATAGATAGATAGATAGATAGATAGATAGATAGATAGATAGATAGATAGATAGATAGATAGATAGATAGATAGATAGATAGATAGATAGATAGATAGATAGATAGATAGATAGATAGATATTATAGTACATACCCTTTAAAACCAGTTCAAGTGAGGCAGTGGTTTTGGTTCCTGGTTTGGCTTTTAATAAGATCTTCTGTAATGTACTTTTTACATAATATGCACAATCTGTCTCTTCCATCTAGTTCAGCTACCACCAATTACCAAACAATGCTTTTTAGAAAAAGGAAAAAAAATGACAGTAGTCTTCAACCAGATCACTGATACAGCAAATGTTAAGTAATGTCAGCTTACCATTTGACAAACTCAATCTTTTAATGCCAAGGCTTTATCATGTTGAACTCAAAGATCAAAGATTGTGAAAAGGGCAATCAGCATTACATCACCAAGACAGAATACTTACAAAAGAATATTCTAAATGATCTGTGCCAGACACAAATACTCAAAAGAGCAGCACATTTTCTTCATATAATAGCATTAATGCAAGTCGGTGGACTCGATGAAACCTCCTATACAAGGAGATGGCAAGGAGGACAGTGTTTTGCATAACAAATCATTGCAATGGATTTTGCTGCTCTCAGAGTGAATTCTAAAGGGATGGGAATGAACTATGATTCAGAGGTGAGATAAAATAATTGTATTGACTCAAAAATGCACTTAGTGGTAATGGAGTCGGAAAAGGTGCATTAAGGTCTTACAGCTATCCATAATCTGCATTATAAAGAAATTCAGAACAATAGTATAGCCAAAGTCTCTATTTATAATCTATAGTATAAAACATTGATTTTCTGGATAATAAAGGGTTGTGCTGTGCATTTGTAATTGTGATAATAATATACATTTTAGTGCTGCAGCAGCATGTGGGACCGAATAGGACACCACCGGGCAGATATATTTTTTTTTTTGTTTTTATTCTATTTTTATTTGCACAAAAGATAATCACATTACAAGAACAATGCAATGTCATTAAACAAACAGAAAAGGGAGTGGTGCCCCCATAAAAGAGCAAAGAGGCAAAAAACAGTTCATCCACAGGAATAGTAAATCAAACAGTACAGAACTGCATTAACTGTGGGTAAGTAGCAAAGCAGCAATTGCAGAAAGCACACATCCGAGAAGAACAATGAGATCAGGTAGAGTTCAAAACATATGAGTCCCAGTCATCCCATACAGCATTAAACTTAATGAGTTCATCATGTACCCTTGCCGTCAAGGACTCCATCTCCCAAATCTCCGAAAGCAGCTTCAGAAAAAGGGGTTTATCAGGGGGGGGGGGTTGCTGTAACCAACACATTGGGATAGCCCTCTTAGCTGCCAAGAGGAGGAAATAAATCAGTTTGGTTGCCGTCTTAGAGATCCTAGGGAATGGTAGGCCCAGCAGGCAATGCAAAGGGTCAAGTGGCAAGTCCAAACCCACCGCTGCTTGAAGCGTAGCCATCACCATGGACCAAAAAGGTTGTATAAGGGAACATGCCCAAAAAATATCATAAAGGGAGCCCTTCTCTTTCCCACAGCACCAACATAAGGCGGAGCAGGAGGGATTTATCCTGTAAAGGTGGACCGGGGTTCTATACCAAAACAGGAGAATCTTGAGAGCGGTCTCGCTCTGCGCCACGCAGCAAGATGATTTGAAAGTGGACGTCCATATTCTATTCCACATAGGCAACGTAATAGGTCGATCCAGTATCCCGGACCACTTGCGCATATAAAAGTGGTAGTCCTCAGTAAGCGGAGCAGCATCATGCAGGATATTATAAATTGAAGACACCAAATGGCCCTGGTGAGGACCCCGACCACACAGCAATTCAAAGGCCGTGGGTCTCTCCAGGGCAAGTGATGGCGACAATGTCCTAAAGTAATTGCGGATCTGAAGATAAAAATAAAAAGAGTGTTTTGCCAAAGCGAATTTCTCTCAAAGTTTCTCAAAGTTAAAGAAGGAGCGGGACACCGGATGGACCAGATTGCGTAGCTGGAAAAGTGTAGGGTAAGTCCAAGCCCATAAACGGCTCACCCGAAGTCCATCGGGAAGCAATTGATTAAATAGGACCATGGTGAGGGGGGGGGCATGGCGAAGAGAGAGAGTATTGGCTCACACATTTGCGCCAAATTCCCATAGTAACCAGCATTGAGTCCAGACACATGCCCCTCAGGACACCGTCTGTATGCAAGACTGGCGACCAAAGCAACGAGCATGGATGCACCGGGTAAATCGCCCCTCTCTCAATCTCCGACCACAGGTTGGGGGCCAGCCAGGAAGACCAGGAGGCCACCACCCTGAGGTGGGAGGCATAGTAGTATTTCACGATATCCGGGGCACCCAATCCCCCCCGTCCCCAAGGGGCGAACACCACTGAAGAAGCCACCCTGTGTGCCTTATTATTCCAAATGAACTGCAAGAAAGACCGTTGTAACATTTTAAGTTGAGGCATAGGAATTGGCATCGGGAGGGTATCGAACAAATAAAGCAGTTTTGGCAAAATATACATTTTTAAAACATTTATACAACCTAACAAAGACAGAGGCAGGGCGGTCCATTGCAGGAGGGATATGGATATCTCACGGAATAGGGGGACAAAATTAGCAGTGTACAGCTGGGGGTGGGAGAAAGTCAAGTTAACCCCCAAATATTTGAGGCAAGCACCATCTATAGGGATATACATGTTGCAATTGGGATTGGAGTCCCGGAGGAACATGAAGAGGCATGTCCTCCATTTTTTAAGCATTTATCTTATCGCCAGAAATTGCACTAAAAAAGTCTAGTAAGGCATGTAAAGATGGTAAGGAGACTAAGGGATTCATTAGAGTCAACAACACGTCATCTGCGAATAAGGAAAGATTATATTCTCTATGTCGCATAGTAACCCCAGCAATATCAGGGTGAGAGCGTATTGCTTCTGCCAATGGCTCTAGGCATAATATAAATAATAAAGGGGAAAGGGGGCAGCCCTGCTGAGTGCCATTGGACATGGGGAACGTAGGCAACATGAAGGCAGACGACATGCGGACCTGTGCTGTTGCCGGGGAAAAAAGAGCTTCTAAAGCCTTGTAGAAAGGGCCCCCAAACCCAAACCTCTGCAGCATGGAGAAAAGATCGGGCAGATATTTTTTAGGGCCCTGAAAAATATGCAAAGTGTGATAACCTATTGCAACTAAATGAATTAAATCAATACTGATCTAAATCCAGTAACCCAAAATATGATGAACAGATATGGGTATCACCATGTGATGAAGGGATATGCAGTGTAGTTAGGGTACTATATACCACTATAGTTAGATTCAATAATCTAGTTTTTGTAGGGATACTTTTAAGTGTCAGGGTTCCGTCTAGTGAGCACGTTGCACTGCTGATATATCTACAGCAGGTATACGTGCTTGCTAGTCAGCTATTGAGCAAAATACATTTCAGCGATACACACATCCGCTGTATTTAGACTTTTGAAGGACTCTGTTCTTGCTTAGTTGGATGTTTTGGATTATTTATGCAATTTATGCACTTTATTTATTTGCACTTTATGAAAGGAGGGTAACACCATCCCTGCGCTACTGAAATTCTAAGAAAAATAATCTGTTATTTTTGTGATGAATTTTAATTTATGTATAGTTGTCACTGAGGCTTTATCAACTGTGCGATGTGAAAATCACCTGCAAGACGCACACTGTTATGCGACCCAAAGTTGTCGCTAAATAAAGCAGATGTGTGTGATGCAGAGTAGCAAAGCCTTTTGCAGTGGACTTAAAGCTTCAGTGACAAGTTAACGCCTGTTCTTGTTGTAAGCGTTAAGTCCACTGCAAAAGGCATCACACACATCTGCTTTATTAAGCGCAAAAGAAAGGCGCGGTTAAGCAAAAAAGTCATTTTTGAAGGTTTGGCATGCTATAATTCTGGTTCCGGACATGCTACAGAGCTGAAACTTCACAGGTACACATTTTAGACCCCCCCCCAGAAACTAAATCCAAAGAATTTTGGATCTCATTTTTTTTTTCAATAATTTTTTCAATAATTGGCTCTCTATCAAAAACGACAATTTTAAAAACTTTTTTTGTGTGATTAATAGTCCCTGGGGCATGACCCAGAACCCTAGGCACTTTTTAGGGGCATTTATTAGGTTTTAGGGCTTCAAAATGGTGTTTTTTGATTCCCAAAGTTCGGGTCCCATTGATTTCAATGGGGTTCGGGAATCCGAACCGAACTTTCGGGAAATTCGGGTGTTCTGGTCGAACCAAACTTTTCAAAAGTTCGATCATCCCTAATCTAAACTAGACAAACAACCTCTTCCTGTTCTTCACCAACAACCCTATCTCCCTTTATCTGAATATGCTAAGCTGTCTTTCACTTCCTGAAAAGGTTGTCAGTCTTTCTTAGATAGGCATGCCTAGACCTGCCCAGCCCCTCCCCTATCCCTCCTAGCCCTCCCATACTTTACATTATCTCCTGTCTTCATAGCCTCATTTAGGCCTCATTCAGCTTCCCCTGAGAGGGGGGGGGGGTCACGTGACCAGCACAATATATGAAAGAAATAAGGAACAAAGGAACATGTTTTAAAGTTTAGAAGGATAGAGATCAATTTATATTGCTCATTACATGTGAGTAATGAGTTTTAGGCTCTGTTTCCACTAGTGCAACTTGTCATGCAACTTTGGACACATAAAGTCGCATGACACATCACAGCCCATTGATTTCAATGGCACCTATTCCCATCTATGCTACTTTGAAAATCAGCAACTTTGAAAAGGTGCCTGCAATACTTTGATGTAACTTTGATCCAGAGTGTAAAGTTGGATCAAAAAATCACATCAAAAGTTGCATTAAAGTAGTGCAGATACCTTTTCAAAGTCGCTTACTTTCAAAGTCGCATATATGGGAACGGGTGCCATTGAAATCAATGGGCTGTGACTTGTCATGCGACTTTGTGTGGCATGGTCTCCTGTACTATGATCATTGTAGACTGTGAGATGAGACCCTAGAGCAGTTCTGGCTACACTGACAGTCCCCCCCCCTGTGTCCAGCTCCCTTCTCCTATGGTAGTTTTTACTCACAGCCCAGTACAGCTATACTGTATATGTACACCTCCCCCCTAGCACAGCTTTACTGTATATGTGTCCCCCCCCCCCCCCTCCGTGTCCTGTGTGAATTATTTCTTCACTTTCTCATGAATTAGGATGTACAATGCATCCTTACTGATGGGAGAACACTGGGCGGGAACCTATGATCAGCTCTTCCCATCCTGTATACCCCCACT
The DNA here is from genome assembly GCF_965119305.1 of Pelophylax lessonae. Taxonomy (NCBI): domain Eukaryota; kingdom Metazoa; phylum Chordata; class Amphibia; order Anura; family Ranidae; genus Pelophylax; species Pelophylax lessonae. The sequence continues at coordinate 67,103,649 of NC_138769.1, forward strand.
GGCTACACAGGAACAGTGCCCCTCCTGGAAGTGATATCACTAGCCACACCCACTTGCTACTCTTGGACTCAGTAGGAAGAGGAATTGAAGTCACGTGACAGCACTGAAAACTGCAAAATACAGGGGGGTGGGGGAATTGATTTTTTTTTTTTCATTTTGACACATAAGGCTTAACTCAGCTCACATTATTTTGTTGCAGGGGAGAATTTAAGGTATTAGTCTGGACTTCCACTTTAATGTTCTTGCAATAAGGTGTTACATTGTGTTAGCAATAGATAATTGCATAAAAATTAAATTATAGGTGATACCTGAACACATTTTGGAATGTAAGGCTTTTGAGAAAACACATTTTTCTAATTAGTCAACAAAATACATTGCCTATGTTTTTATAGTTAAAGTTGAACTTCGGGAAACAAAAATTATTTTCCCATGCAGTGGGGCTGTGCCCGCACTGCATGGGTTAATTGCTCATTTTTATCTAGGGGATTGCGGAGCAGAGATATACTTACCTAATCCACCGATTGCAAGACCAGTCCCCGCCGCTCCTGCCCCCCTGCATGCTAGCGGTTTTGTGAATGGACTGTTCCTGGCTTCATCATGACCATAGACATGCTCTGGACATGAGGATGACAGGAACAATACCCCGCTCCCCCACTGGACTTGGGGGAGTGCAGTTTTCTGGAGGATCGAAGGACCGGGTAAGTATAGCTTTCCCTTGCACCCCTAGACAAAATGAGCAGTTAACCTGTGCAGTGCAGACAGAGCCCCACTGCAAGGGAGTTTTGCTTTAATGTACAAAGCTATGTTTAGCAAACAACCCTGGCCCTCTTTCCCTAGCTTTCCTAATACAACTCCCCGCCCCACACCCCCATAGTGCCAGGCTGCCCATGGCTGCACACTATGGTCTTAAAGGCTTAAGTGGGGTCTACCCATATAGCAAATGCAACTTTCAATTAAAATCTATTGGGCATTCGTGCATAGGCCCAGGCATCTTTGAATACATTTTGGCTTGGGTACAGACAATATGGGAGGCCAAAAACATTGAAGAAGATAAGTATGGAACTGCAAGGTTGGAGGAAAGGGGGGGGGGATTTGGAGATAAATACATTAAGGGGTACTTTCCTAATACACTCTTTGGGCCACTTACAAATTTACAAATATGTATATTTTACAGATAATAATTTAACCAAGGGTTATTTTGTTTGTTTGTATGTTAGGCATAGAAATCCTGTGAAATTGGTATTGCCGTGTCCTCATTTGATTTTTTTTTCCTACTCCTGTCACAATAACACCAGGTCAAAATAAACAAGAGTTTCTGGTGGCACAGGGAAATAAGGACATGTTTACCCTTTTTCTGGTATACTAAATTGTGTAATGTTGTTGTCATCATTGCTCACATCAGAGAGATAACCTATCACCCCCTGTCTGGGGTTGGGGGCTGACTGCATTAGCTGGAATATGTTATATGTTCCAATCCTAAATATGGGTGGAACATGTAACATGTTCCAAAAGGTGAACTTAGCCTTCAATAGACATCATAAAAATAAAATAAAAAAAGGAAACGTCACAGCAGGTCCAATTATCCGGAAAAAGTTAGCATGATCAAGAAGCACACAGATAGCAAAACTTTCAGCAGAATTGTCCTTTAAATTTCCTTTCTACCTCTTGGATGTGAGCCAGAGCTATCCTTTCCGAAAATATAGAATGATGCTTAATAAAAGACATATTTGTTTTATGTCATTGAGATATTCATTTTTTTTGTAAGTGAAAAAAGTATCATTATTGAAAATATTCATTTTCCTATGAAGTTTCCCACTGGTAGAAGAAAATTATGATAATAAAATCAATTGCATCAGTGTTTCCAGAGCAGAATTTTCTTCTCATTCATCTTCTAGAGGTTGCATGATTTTGTGTAATGGTGTTAGGGAATGTATAAACTAAGAGCATCTGCCAGAGTTACAACAGCTGTTACAGAGACAAATAAACATCAATCTTACATCCATCTAATGCTATCACAGGGGGTTCACCTCCAGGAAAAGCACCGGTAAGGTTGAGAAAACTTTTGAAGCTGTAAAATATCTCTCCCTAATGGTATTCCTATTAACGAGGAAAGCTGGCATTGAAAAAAAAAAAGTGTATGACCTGCTTATGGGCTAATCTCCGGATTAAACGAGGAAAGCAATGGTACAGGCAATCAGAGTCTAAAGACGACAGAGAAATAAACATGTATAGTAAAATAATAAGTGGTAATTTTTACGTCGGCTTATTTGTACAGTGCCCACATGGCTTAGTTCAATAGCTATGAATTTGAACACTTAACAGAGTGGACTTAGCTGAGACCACAGCTGAAGATTATAGTAAAAGGCAAAATGTTAGTTCTTACTGCTAACATACTTATCATAACATACAATTATTTATTACGTACCATAAAAACAAGGTATTTTCCAACTGACTTAAGCTATTTTCACAAATATTTCCATGATGACAGAACTAAAATGCTTTTACACAGTTTAATCTGATTATTCGATATTTCTTAGGTCATCTACAAAAAATGAAGCATATGTTGTACATTTTTTTCTAACATTTTTCAACTGATTTTTTAAGTTTAAAATAAAAAAAAAGTTATCAGACTGCTTGCATAATTTTCCCTTTTATATTACATAATATGTACATTTTTCTTCTTAATAAAATCTTTCTTAAGGAGGTCATAGATGCTGTACATTTGCAGGCCACCTACGAACTAATGTTCACGTCTGCTAATGACAGGCTAGACAGGGCGGCCGCTCAATGGGAACCCTGGAAAACATGGTTTGCTTCTCAATCAAGGAAGTAGTTTCTGTGGTTGCTATTCTTCCCTCTTTGCTTTCTCTATTGTCCCCTTTTTTTCTCCTTGTTCTTGTGCCTGTTGCTTCTCCCCTGCTCCCACCCCTATTACCCCCCCCCCTTCCTTCTTCTCATATGTGACGTTTTTTGCAGTGCTGTTCTATCGCACAGCCGACCTGGAATGAGGTATGTTGTACTAACGTTACTGTTGCATTGTTGACCTGCTCTGGGGTGCGTCTGGGGGTCCGGGCTCCCTCGGGCTGCGGCACAGATTGTTCCCAGTGCGGTGCCCGGCCCTATGCGGAAGTGGTCATGATCCCTGGATGGCCCTTAGGGGGTTACAGCGGTCCTACTGTATAAACCGTTACTAAATTTACTACATATTGCCTTACTCTAGTGCCTCATGAGGCTTTATTGCATATTACTGCTTGACACAAGTCACTGTTGTATAAGTATATTGCCACCCTCTTATGTTTCTATGTTCTGTTCTATGTTGTTTCAGTTAAAACAATAAAAAAATATTGAGCCTAAAATCTTTCTTAACTGTATAAACCTTTCTCTACACATATCTGACATTTCTCCATAGCTAGTCCATTATCAATACCAATACACTATCTGGTGTCACTACTAGGGATGATCGAACTTTCGGGAAGTTCGGGTGTTCTGGTCGAACCAAACTTTTCAAAAGTTCGATCATCCCTATTCACTACTGAAGACCATCTAAAAATTCAGCAGGGCAGTATAAGCCCACAAAATGTTTGTGGCAGTAGCACCATATATAAAGATCCCATTCCAAAAATAAATTTCACACATATCATCCTGCAGTGGTTTGTGGGGTAATATTTGCTTCAAGAAAACCCTCAAGACTTCTGCTGAGCTGTCGAACACTAAAAGATCAAGGGCAGGCTGTGACCTAATGTTGTTCTAGGTCAAGCAGTTTTCCCGCAGGATGATAGCTCCATCTGCTGAAGGCTGTCAACGATCCTGGCAGAATCCAATGAAAAGTACAGTGTGGAGTACACCTGAGTGAGGAGTGTCAATAGGGGGGGGATTTCTTTATTCTTGCGCATACGGATGAGCTGCCAGTTTGGTCCAAATCTAGGTTTTTGCTTGTTTTTGAGGTTAGGCAAATGGCAGAAATAAACTTCAGTATAAGTTAAACTTTCAGTACTGCAGGAAGTGAAATATTTAGCATTATTTATTTATTACTATGAATATTAAATGTGACAACTTTCACTAAGGCTGGTTGGTAGGAAGCCAACAGCTACCAGCATCCTAACAACCATGAGTCATCCCTGACCGGCCCATTCAGCTGTCAGCCAGGAAATCCCAGCTAACAGCAAATGTAAAAAAAATGGTGGTGATTGTTTAGTTAGAAAAAAAAATCTGCCTACCTCCTCCCTCAATATACCAGACTTTAAAGAATTTTATGTTATACCCAAGAAAAGAAAGCTTGAGGTTCTCCCCAAGTCTACACTAGACCCTGATCTGAGCTTGTAGCCTGGCTGACCAAAAAAAGGTTTTTGTCTTTGTCTTTTGTATGGGGTCTCTCTTGACATCCATGCCAGGTGATCATCAAGCATTAGGGTCTGGTATGTAGCTTAGGGAAAACCCTATACAATTGTGTGTGTGTGATCCCCATTAAATCTATACCATAAGGGTCTGGTATAAATAAAGGAATACCCTGGCCATTTTGTTTACAAACAGAAAAAGTGTTCAGTAGCTATAATTTGCTGTCAATTTAACCACTTCCCAGCTGCAATGTACTACAGACTAAGGACCGTTGTTGGCAAAGTGACATACCCATACATTGCTGCCTACTTCTGGGTTTAAGACACGTGCATGTGTGCCCCCTTTCCGGTCCCTACTGTGATTTTACACAGCGAGAGCCTGTCAGCAAGTCCCAGACCAATGACTCATGGCTGGAATCTCCTGATCAGCCCAAAGCTCTGTGTTGACAATTAACAAAGAGCTCTGTACAGAGAGAACAATCTCAGATTCTCATTCTTGCAAAGCATGCCTGGGAGGATTTTATTCTTTTACTGTTTTTTTAACATTCAGCTTCTATTGACTTCAATTGGGTTCAAATTTGGCACCTAAACTTTAGTAATATTTGCTGAACCAGCCTCAAACCAAACCCTCTCCCTCCCTCTCAGCCAAGATACAGAACTTGAAGTGATTTAGTCAATTTTCTTTATTTGTTAATAAATTAGACCTATGCTTATTTTAGTATTATTGTTACAAAATATTATTAGTATTATAATTATTATTATCATTATTATTATTATAGAAACAAAAATAAAGCATGCTGTCTCAAATCAAATCGCTTGAGAATATAAAAATCACCTGTTGATCCAAAAAATCATATCAGAAATAAATATATCACTTATTTGTTAAAATGTAATGTAAAAAATAATTTACCATAAAGTGCAAAAAAAAAAAAATACAGTACTATGAACTGTTCAAATAAAGTGCAAAGTGCAAAAAACTAAGGTAGTCATAGATTAAAATGATGTGTTAAAATCAAAACATGACTATAACTAAAACTGCACTGATTTATTTAGTGATTGTGAATGGAAATCAAACTTTTTAGAAAATGCAGTGTAGCAGAAAGTCCAATTTACATTAATTTTCCACGTGCAAAAAAGAAAGTGCTCTTGTGCAATTCGCTGTGATGTCTCTTACAAAAACATCACAACACTTCCACCTCTGTGCTCATGTATAGAGTTGAGCGGACACCTGGATGTCCGTGTTCGGCGGGTTCGGCCGAACTTGAGAAAAAAGTCCGGGTCCGTGACCCGGACTTTTTCCGAACTTTACCCGGACACCGAACCCCATTGAAGTCAATGGGGACCCGAACTTTCAGGCACTAAAATGGCTCTAAAAAACCAATGGAAAGGGCTAGAGTGCTGCAAATGGCAGCAAAATTTATTTAAGAGTATGGCAAGTGCTCTTAAAAAATTCCCCTTTAGATTTGTAATTTTTAAATAGCATATTAGAACTGCACTCTGTAGTAAAATATAGCTGAATGCTTCACACAACAGACTGATAAAAATATTTTTTTTCTCCCTCCTCCTCCTCAGTGGGCTCAAGTGAGGGCAAAAAGATTGTTCACTGCACCACCCCCCACACAGCAAAATCAATGTAGATCGCTAACGGACGATTGTTCTGTCCTGTGTCTCCTAATCTCTCCCTGCCTACTCTCTCCAGCCTGTCCCTAAAATGCTCAAATATCTTTCCCTGCCTACACTCCGACCTGTCCCTGCATTCTTTTCGGGCACAATGTTGTTTTTCCCTGTCTGTCCCTAATCAGCAGCAGCCAGCACCGTTATGTGTGCTCTCTCCCTACACTACAGCAGACTGATGCACTGCGCGCTGTGTCTCGAGCTTATAAAGACCTGGGTCACATGCTTCAGCTGGCCAATCACAGCCATGCCATTAGTAGGCATTTTTCGGGTCCGTGTCCGGGTAACAAAAATCCAATTATCCGGTACGGACCCGAACAATACAGTCCGTGTTCGCTCAACACTACTCATGTAGATAAAACAGGCTACTTACCAGAACATTTATAAAATATTGCACTTACTTATTCTTGTTTCTACAGTGTCTTTACGGTTCAGCTATTCATCTACTTTTGGTGCAGCAGTCTCACCATTGATAGCTAAGTGTGAACCCAGCCCCCCTCTTTTGAATCATTATTATTAGAATGCTTATTATCACTAATAATATAAAAACTGTAGCAAATTAGCCTAATTACAGAAGGGAAAAAAATAGAACAAATATTTTACTGTCATAACTTAAAAATACACTTTGTTAAAGTAGATCTAAACCCAACCAATGACAACATTTCCTCTCTGTTCTCCTGCATTGTCACTATTTTTGCATTCTTCAAATGGAGACTTCAAGTGACCTGCTGGTGTACTTTGCACAGGCATGCCCACTTTTGCCACCATAAGGAAATATGCTCTTAGAAATGCCACTTGGCCATAGCTGGAATGCATGCTGAATGAAAGAGGCTGTAAAGAGACTCGTGGATCAGCAGCACTGAAATACACCAAAAGATGAAAAAAAGGGAAAACAAGTATTTAAAAAAATACAGTGGCTTACACAGTGCTTAGACACTAAATTTCATTCAGTTAGCATTCGCATATAGTAAAAAAAAGTAAAAACATGAGGGAATATTAAGTTATGCCAATTTTAAAATGTCTGGTCAAGTTTAGGAATACAATGAAACATTATATCATGCGGCCAACTAAAAAGTAAAATAAGCTGTAAAATATATTATCAATTTATGCAACTCGTTTGTATATTATTGCAATATTTATTTACCAACATTAAATACCTGAAATTAAATCCATTACTGCAAGCAATTTAATAGAAAAAAATTGAGTTTATGGTATATACAATCTGTTGACATCTGTTCAGGTACCATATATAGTATGTAATCTGAAATGAGGGCTATTTAAAATGAGACAATCTGTAGAACACATTTTGTTGCAGCTGTTCAGATTATAGTAGCAACCTGTCTAAAATGGTTTTAATGACTAATTTTCTCTTAAAGTTCAACATTTGGTCAGGTTTAGCTATGCAGTAAGTGAAAATTATTTTCCCATAAACCTCAAACAGCAGAAGGCCCTCTTTAATCAGGCTCTGCTCAAGGGTGTAAACACAAGGGTCAATCCTGCTGTTCGGCTTAAGCACTGTGCAATAAGCTCTCTGGTCAGTTCGGACAAAAGCGTATTCGGTAATACTGGATGAGCTCCAAGCACTTCATGGATCACTCAAAGCTTCAGTGGGGCTTGTTAACGTGGCTCCCAGCTTATAAAACAAAGTGAATAGATAGTGTCTATCAGTTGTCTTTCAATGCTATGTTTTAACATGTTCAATAAACTTCTTTTTATTCTGGGTCATATATCAAAACATGTTTGGGTATCTTGTTATAATAAAAGTTCAATTTTCTTTCAATTTAATGTACTCTTACAGCTTGGCCTGTCAATCTTACTGGGAAACATTACAGAAATGAGTGAAATAAATGAGTAATTTTGCAGGCTGTCATTATAGCCCTAAAACATGTTATTCTATTTTCTAGGCTCAGTGTAACTGATTTCTTTGCCCAGCCAATGCACCTGTCACACAGCAAGCATAGTCGCCATGTGTTGTAACTTCTGGGTTGTGCCACCAATGAGACCTGCCAGCTTGTGCACAGTGAAAAAGAGTGGGGAGTGACACTTAAGCCCCGTACACACGTACCGATTGTCGGCCATAAATATTCGGCCAACATCCGATCGGCTGATTGTCGGCTTGTTAGTATGATGCTTCCGACAACTGACTGCGACTTTTCGGCCGAACAAAATCTGGTGTGCAGGCTATAAAATTTTTGTTGTCCAACAAAGAACGGCTGATTGTTCGTCAGTGAGTACAGATTTTGGCCGACAAAAGCCAGATGAGCAAGACTGGGCATGCTCATAGAAGAAAAAACACACGGAAAGTAGACCAGAACATGACATCACTTCTGCAGTTGGTTGTTGTTGGCCGACAAAATTCATGTGCAGTCTAGAGCACATTTCAACCAACAAAACAACACTGGACAAAAGACGGCCGATCGTTCGGCCGACAATCGGTACGTGTGTACGGGGCTTTAGGCCAGGGTGTCTATATCAAGCAGTCTAGCCTCAGAACATATTATTGCTCACCTTAAATATATCACAGACTCTGAGTTACTGAGCTCTCTGCCCAGCCACTGCCCCTCTCACACAGGCAGGCACAGTGGACCAGAGGCTGCTAACAGCCCAGGATTAACACCACCGGCCACTGCAATTACCTGTGTGACAAGCACAGTAGCAGGACAGAGAGTAAACATCTAGTGCAGCTGTGCATGGTAGCCAATTAGCTCCTAACCTTAGCTTGTTCACTTAAAGCATAACTCCATTTTTGTTGAGAAAAAACATTCTCCTCTGGGTGATCTCTGTACATTGCAGGGATTTTAACAAACTTTGTTCCAGATTCCTACATTTTGTTATTCTGAAGAAATCATTGTTTGTTGCTCTGTGCTGAGTGGGTATAATGGGAGTGGTTTCATAATGATCAATCAGCTGTGGCAGCTGCAAAGCTCTAATGAGGAAAGCTGCTGGGTCTGCATCCCTTTAGACATGTTCCTATTGGGAGTATCTCACCAAAAATGCCATTTTTGTTGCAGGGGATGCCAGAAATCTGACTTGTGTCTTAGGCAGACATCTGGGAAAATCGGTGAGCCAATTGCACAAGAAGGAAATAATGTTTCGGGGGTGTGGTCAGTACACATTCTGTGTACAGAACACCTCCAGGTAGCCATATTGCATTGCATTTTCAGAAAATTACAACAGCTGCAGATTGTAAGGGAAAGGTAATTTTTAATAACATTTAATTATAATATGATTAGTTTCACAATTGTATACGCTATATTGTTTTTTTCTTTTTTTGCTGATTTTTTTCCCCACAAAAGTGGAGTTACCCTTTAAACTTTAACAAAAAGCAAAACTGGAAGCTGATTTTTATGCAGAGATGCACCAAATTTTGCACACTCCAGCTTTAGTAAATCAGCCTCACTGTTTTACTGTTGAATGAGGTGGTCATCTTTGCTGCATGATGGGGCAGCAAAAATGCCCACTTCTGCAGCATTCACATCCAGACAAAATAAAATGCCATGCAAAAATTAAATTTATGAATTTTATTTAATGTAGCAAAGTTACAATGTATATTAATTGAATCTCATTCTCTCAAAATAAACCATATTCGCAGCATTTGAAGAGAGCTTTACTGCAGCATCATACATATGGGTAAAGAATGGGAATTATCCTACTTGCAAAAGGCAGAAATCTCAACGCCCTTTAGATGGAAAACGTAACCCCTCAGCAAGTAAAAAAAAAAAAACCCTCTGGAATAAGGGACAATAACTAGCTATGCATTTTGCAATCTGATCTATCAACAAGTACAAGAGCCTACCTAACTAGATACAAATTGATTGTATTGCTCAGGTTGGGCTTTTACTATGTAGTTTGGGTAGCTCTAATATTGAATGAATACAGATCATGACAAGGTCTTTTGACAACATAAAAGGTATTCAGGTTTTGTCAGGAAATTGAGCTCCTGGCTTCAGGAACCTTAGGTTAAAGAGTAAGTTCACCTTTTAACAAAAAATAATAAATGCACATTTTTCAGCAGGTAAAAAAATGTTCATTTACTATTTTTTTTTTAGCCTGGAAAGCATTGCACCAGGTATCAGCAGATCGCTGGTGCCATGCAGGTCTTCTGCAGTCTGTCAGTATAAGCTGTCTACCCGTACATCATACGGGCAGGCAATTTTAAACTGACAGGAATAATTAATGAACTACCACAGTGCCATGGTAGTTCATTGAAAACCACAAGTTGTAGTCCATACTTTGACAGAATAATGTGAATGAATTATGCGGCCGGGCGGGCAGGAAGAGCCCCGCACTGCCGTGTTTCCTTTTGATTGTGGCAGCAAGCGGGGGGAGGGGGGAATAATCTCTACTCACTGACAAAATGGGGGATCGGAGTGCGGGAGCTGGTGCATTTGTAACATGTTACACGTTACACCCTGAATATGGGTGTAATATGTAACATGTTACAAAAGGTGAAGTTATCCTTTAAGCCTTGCAAGATTTCCAGTGTAGAAAAGCAAAATATTGGAATCAAGCAGACAAAAGGACAATCTAAAGTAAGCCACAATTAAGTTAATAAAAAAAAACAGACTTGGGTAAAAACAAGCACAGATTGACAGTTGGCAATCTTTTGTCTTTATCTTGGATTGATTTTTGGACCTTCTTTTGTTTTTTAAAGCTAACGATCTGATCTAAAGGAAGCTGGACCACAATAAAAAATCCAACATATCTTGGCACATCATTAAGTATCCAGATGCACGTGTGTGTACCCACACCCACATGTGAAAGGCAGTTGCACACCAGAATACATAAACATGACTTAAAGTGTCACTAAAACCAGGAGGACCCTGCATTCTCTATATCTGGTCTCCCACAGTACACAGAAAATGAAAATGCAATCATTTTAACCACTTGTTGAGCAGCCGTAGTGTATTTACTGGGGCAGTGTGGTGCTATTGCGTGAAAGGGCGTACCTGTACATCTTTTATATATCTTTTTATATATATACACACATACATATATACATATATATATATATATATATATATATATATATATATATATATATATATATATATATATATATATATGTATATATGCAGCATATATATATACTGTATATATGTATACATACATACATACTTTAACTTATTTATAGTTTTTTATTATATTATAATTTATGATTTTGTGTTTCAAACTTTATCATACCCAAGATGTTATAAAGAAGAACACACAGTAAAAAAAAATAATATGTAAATAGTTGGATTGGGCTGCTCATTCTTAAGAATTACATGCAAAATAATGGTACCGCTTTCAGCACCTAAAATCCAAAAGAATCATACCGCCAGGGAGGTTAAAAGTATCAAGCACTCTTGTGACTTCTAAAAATGTCTAGTTAAATCTTGTAGGAGGAGTTTTCGTTCTCCCATGAATGTTCTATAAGGGTGCAGGACCCTTGATCCTCTGTCTGGACAGTGCTGATTGGCCCTGTGCTGATCACTCTCCCAAGAAAAAAAAAAAAACTTTCTAGTAATACACACCAAACTAAGCATGTGCAGACTGACCACTAACTCTGTCTAACTCTGTCTTATCTATGCAAGATGGGGAGGATCTGTGCATACAGAATCAAACAGCCTTTTTACACAATGCAGAGGATTAGCCCCTTAGGTTCTACAGCTAGTATAACAAGCATGCTTTATTTCATATACAGACTGATTTTACTGTTGTGGGTTTAGTAACACTTTAACCATGCATCTACATCTGCTGATGTGTGTTCCAAGTTTCTGAGAGACCTGACGTTGCCCTAAAATAGCAATACAATAACTGAAAAAGAATGAGAAAGAGATCAGCTACAAAGCTGTCTCAAGGACACAGAACAAAAAGAAAAAAAAAAAACTATGCCTTGAATGCATAGCAAAGAAAATATCTTTATGGATTATTTCACAATAGTAAGCGATATTCTGTGAAGTGAGCACTTGTAACATGATATAATGTAGTATCAATATTTATTTAAAAAAAACCCTCAGATAGTCAAGGTCATTTTTTGCAATAAACCAAAAAAAAAATGAAATTATTTTTAACATTTCGTGAACAGAATACCAACATTTTATTTCTGTAAACTTAAGTTTGCATAGTAAAAGATCACACTAGAGAAAAAAAGTTAAAATGTATTCTCAGCACGCGTAAAAGTTCTGCAAATTACTAATCATTATGTATTTTTTTTCCTTTTTCTCAACAGAGTGACATTTTCTTTCTATTTGTAATAAATAATGAATGTCAGTCCAAGTTTAATGAAGCACCACTGCCTTTGGTTATTTTCTGCTTCTACCATTAGTAATCAGTGGTATATTTGAAAGCAAAAGGAGAAGATTAATAGTGAAGAAAGAAAATATATTTTATAGACATAAAATGGTTGAGAATATCTATTATAAAATTGAGGGCTTACAAGAGAAAAAAAATGAATGTCTGTGGGCTTTTTGAAATATTATATAGTCTGCTTAAAGGAATATTTCAGCCACATTACAGAATTCAGTAACAAACATGTAAAATGCAATACTATTTAACAGCTTCCCTAATTCAATTTTGAATTTACCATTTGAAAGAAAACAATGAAGCCTGTCTTCAAAATGTTCCTCCTTTTGTGTGTTCCAGACATAAAATACCAATTAAAACCAATGACGTCCCCTGTAACACTGAGGAAACTTTTCTATACCCTTTTTTCAGAAACTATCTCTTGATGTACTGTAGATTATTTAGGGCAACATCAATCCTTACTTTCCACTGTCAATTTTTGTTTTCAAGCTAATTCTATTTAATATAGAATTTCATTGAACTATTTAATTTAGCGGCATTACCTTTTTAGAGGAGTTTTGATTAGGCTGCATTCACATGTCAGCTTATAATCGCGGGCAGAACCGCCGCGGTTCCGCCCGCGATTCGGAGATTTATTGCAAATCGCGGGACGCCTAGCATTGCCCGTTGATTTGCAATAGCCCCCCAAACGCCGAGCGATGTTGCCGCGATTTACGCCCGCCGAATCGCGGCAACATCGCGCAAACAAAATCGCGGGACGCAATACGCTCCAAAGAAGCTCTTGTACTTTTTTGGAGCGTATTGCGTCCCGCGATTTTGTTTGCGCGATGTTGCCGCGATTCGGCGGGCGTAAATCGCAGCAACATCGCTCGGCGTTTGGGGGGCTATTGCAAACCAACGGGCAAAGCTAGGCGTCCCGCGATTTGCAATAAATCTCCGAATCGCGGGCGGAACCGCAGAGGTTCTGCCCGCGATTATAAGCTGACATGTGAATGCAGCCTTAAAGCTGAATTCCAAGCAAACCACTACCACTAGGTACACCATTTGCACTGTTTTTCTAATCTATATTTTCAGGAAAAAACACTAATTGATTTTAGTGCACACAAACACATAATGATCCCAGTAATACAAAATAAAATAAATACATACATACACAAATAAAATAAATATAAAAGTAGAAAATAAAATAGGAGGTAAATAGGTACCAAATTTGCCAAGCCCAAAAACTGTGTGCACCCTGCAAAAAATTATGTTACTCAAAATTATTTATTGGCTACATTTAAATGCATCAACAGGTCATCAGTTTAAATGTAAATAAGGGACCCAGGATTGTACTTCTTACTCCAATGTACACAGTAATACCCAACAAGTGTTACACAGTTGTTGTTTATATACATGTGTGCACCCTACCCATATATTTGCATTTTTATGTGTGTGCACAAGCTGCTGTGGTTTTTAAATTTTTTTTTTTGCAATTTTATTTATTTAATTATATATTTATTTTTTTACTTATTTTATTGTTATCATAAAGGGGCTAACAAGCCCCCATGTAATAGCACTGGACAGGTGATAAGTACCCTTTGTGGTGACATAGGGGGGCTATTTGACCTCTAGTGTCTCTCCTGCTATCTGCTCCAGCTGTTTGAGAAGAAACTTTGCTCAATCAGCTATTAACCAAGATTTTCAGCCAATATGTTAACAGCTTTGAACCTGGAAGTGCTCAGAGTTGATTTTTTTTCAGGTTTACACTCTCCAGTGAATATCAGGGAATGAATGACCCATGAGGTTCATCTGCTCACCATCCTAACATAGTTTGTTATGGTCCGGGGTCCAGGAGGAAAAAAAGAGCCAGAGATTCAAGTTGAAAGGAGGATCAAACAAGGGAGACCCTGCAAGCCCTATAAAAGCCCCCAGCCTGCTGACCTATACATTAACCAGCTCATGGCTGCTGCAGCTTGTTTTCACCCTTCTGAAGCCAAAATATGTTGGAAATACCCAAGGTTTCTCAAATGATTAAAGTCTACAAACATGGATGAACATGACTCACTAAACAGCAGAAGGGAGAAATGCTTTGTGCAAGTACCAAGTATATCAGTTGGGTAAAAGAAGCAGCAACATGCACATGAAGCTGTTGATTATTATTAATATTACTATTATTATTACTATTATAATATTTACTATAACTGAGAACATGGCGGAATGCTCAGTCCAGTAAATATGAATGAGAAAAGGAAAACTCTGAACCATTTTACAATTCACAGTTATAAACCCGGAAAGCATCTTGGTTACTGATGATCCTCTACACAATGCCCAGCACCTAGCATTCTAATATGAGCCCCTGGGTACTCTTTTTCTGGAAATCATATGAATAATTTTGTGAAAATAGTTGTTTCTATAAAGAATGAATCATAGTCAAGACATCTGTTTGTCAGACAGAGACTAGTAGTTGGTGCTACTTAAGCCATTTAATCCTTTAGTATGTCAGCATTTGCATATCTGTTAAACTTTAAATCATTAAACAATAAACTGAATGTTGTTATTTTTATTTTCATTTATAAATGTTTTAGATTCAACTACTAATTAGTAACTTGACTTGATTTCATCCCTTGTAACCACATATACAGCAGCACTCAGGGACAGTGTTTGGGTCAAATCCGATGTGTATTCACATGTGCTAACAAAGGGCATAGGGACATGAGAAAAGAGATGACTTCATGAGATTACTTGCCCAACCAGCAACCAGCTGCCCAACCAGCTATACCGCTGCCCAGTCACAGATTGGGTACTTGAAGTGGTAAACTGATGGTGTGGGAACCTTGTGTGAATAGAGCTTTTATGCTCAAAATTGATTTTATCACAACTGTACCAATGATTACCCACCAGAACAACATGATATGTGGGCGGGTTCCCTAAACTGAAAGAACTGTCACAGAAGCTGCATGATATGAATGCAATGTGTTAAAATGTAAAAATCAAAGCACCACACTGGAATTTTACTGGAGTCCAAAAAGTAGGATTTTTATTTCAAACATTTATTGAATGCAACTCCATCTAGTTTCAGGGGCTACACAACTCCCCCTTCATCAGGGCAACATCATGTTGTAGTCCTGATGTAGGGGTGGGGAGTGTGACCTCCAAAATGCATTGGTTTTGTATTTAATATACCTTTGCAATAATGTCTCACTTTTCGGACTCTTAAGCTGGCCAGACAACAGCCTCCATGCACCACCGGCAACCTGCACCCCTCCTTTCAGCAACGGTATCCAGGACAAGAAGATGGATGATCCCATTCACTTACCCTACCGGCCTTTACTTACCTAAGAGTAAGTCACTATGTGTTTTTTGTATTTTTTTGTAAATTTTTCTACCCATTTTTTACTTTCTATATTTTTACCTCTTTACCTCATGGTATGCCACCCACCATCAGAGAGCGCCATGTAATCATTGACTTTTTGTTTAAGCTGGCCATAGACTGTTTGAATCTTGGCTGGTTCAGCAGTGTCTGGCCAAGATTTGAACCATGTATGGGCAGGCAGAATGAATCCAAGTTGATTGATCAATCAACTTGTGTACAACCAGCCTGTAAGATTTTACATGATATTTTTAATAGTGGCTATTCTGGTCACTGTAATCACTGTGTTCTCTCCATCTATGGCTAGCTTTAAGGTTCATTTATACTTGTGAATGCACCCACACTGTGATCATGTGCGAGGAATGCGGCAAGGGTTCCCATGTTTAAAGGCAGCCCCATTGAAAGCAATGAAAGACAGTCAACTTTCACAGCTAATCTTGGCTACTTGTGTGTAATCCCCACAGCGATTACATGCAAGTGACCGGACCTTGACACAGGGGGGAATTCCCTTAAACTGGGGCAGCTGTGTATGATAGCCAATCAGATTCTATCTTCAGCTTGTTCAATTAGGCTTTGATAATAAAACCTAAAAGCGACTGGTTTCTATGCTGAGCTGCACCAGATTTTGCACTGAGCAATTTTAGTAAATAACCCCTATGCAGTCTGCATCTGGAAGGTGAACAACTAACCTGTATGTATTTTAGCGGTCTATTTAGCTGTTTTCCTGGTTTTCCGTTTTCAAGCTTTTATTTCTTTTAAACCGATTACATGTGCTGTACCAGAGATCATATCTAAAAATCTAAAAAATCTATGGCAGAGTTTGTTTTCTAAAATGGATTTGTGTTAAGTAAACGTTTTAAAGCTGTAATTCTTCTTAGTAAAAAATGTTTTCAGTGCTGAACATGTTTTACCCCAGTCTAACATAAAACAGTAATCTAAAAAAAAAAAAAAAAAAAAAAAAAGAAAAAAACATATTGCACATCACTGCTTATGTGTAACATATGCTAAAAGGAATATACTATATAATAAACAACTGTACCTTGCGCTAAAAGTCTCATTTAAACTTGTGTGTGCTTTTCCTAAGTATCAAAATAAAAGCGCGGATGCATCTCAGTGGATTGTTAGCTGGAAACAGAATAAAAATATTTGAATTCCGTTTCACAATCGCCTGCCAAAATAGCCCAGTGGCAGCTTTGGAGTTTGCCAAGAAAGTGAATCAGATTGAAATGACTTATGTGTATATCACGAAAACAACACCATCCATAATCCTTGCACACTTCAGCAGATAGTGATATTTGTTGTACTCAAAACAAGATGTTTTTTTGAGACCACAATGAATTCCACTTCCAAGAACTGTTTGCAAACAGTATAAAACCACCAACCAGAATCTAGGTCTTTAAATGGATGCGGCTCTGCAACAGAGCACATAGTTAAAGGACGGCTAAGCATAAAATCTCAGGGAGATGCCAGCAACATACACAAGTTTGGATGCTGAGTCTTCAGGATCTTGTCACAAATTAAGATAAATTGTAGGATGTGGCGATGCTCTGTGGGGGGAGGGGGGGAGCATTTTTTTTTCCAAAGTGGACACGGTAGAAGCTTGTGTTCTGTCTCTGCTAATGTATGCAGCAGAGAGTGACTTATGCTTGTTTAATAGGGTAATATAAGAATGAAATTTTGATATGTGCAAATGTATTCATAGCACAATTTCACAAACCCAGAATAAAAAAAAAAACGTATGTTTGCTTTTTAGATTTTTCCCATGAGTTGAAGTAAATGCAAGTTAAATCCCAAATCAACTCTCCTGCACCAATTTTAATAATACAATTCCATTATGTGCATTTTAAATCCAGCAAGTCAATGACATCACAGGTCTTCTACTTCTCTATTGTCCTTATTACTGCATAGAATAATGCGTGAGTGTCATTCTTGCCATTCTTGGCAAAAATATTGTAAGCCCAGTCTGACATGTTGAGGCAGCCCACCCCCCCCCCCCCCCGGAAGGGTGGGGGGTATCCATGATGGTCTGGGCTCCCAGTAAGTATTATAAGCAATGTTGGGTGCCAATAAACTTTAAAGAGGACCAGTTATGGACCTCAGAACTGAGAATTTGTTGGGAACAGCACTGGAACGGAGGCAAGCACTTCATCATGCTTCTGTTGTAAAAACTACAAATACCCTCTGGGGACAGCTCGCTTTTTTTTTTTTTTTTAATGAGAGGCATGACAAGTCAATACAGAGTTTGTCAGAAATAGTAAAGCAGTCACATTTCCCTCATTTCTCTAAAACTGACAGAGAAATAAGCCACCTTCACTGGGTTTCCATGGTGTTTTGTGAGAAGTCATATTACATTGCAGAGATCAGAAATATGCCTACATTGCCAAGACAGGAAGTGATGGGAAAACTCTTCAGTGGAGACACTGAGTAGGTTGGTATTATTTTAGAACATCTTACAGCACTTTTACTGCTATTTGTGCTTTCCTGTCTTGGTAACACCAGATCTTCTGATTTATTGTGTGGGAATCAGTATGAAACAGAGGGAATTAGTATGAAAAAAAAAAACCTAAAAAATAAAACTAGAACTGATGCTCTTAGCAAGAGAAACACAATGTTTTGTTTTTTTTTCTGTATTTTTTGTTAATCATGGATATGTTTAGTTTCAAACTTATTATTGGTTTTAAACAAGATTATTACAGAGTACAACAGAATTATCGTAAAAAGGTAACAGTATAAAAATGTGGTACATGAATAGTGTATGGAAGGATATAACAAAAGAAAAACCACATGTAACGACTTAGAACTCAGAAACTCATGAATGGAGCTAAGATCAAGCCAATAGCGGTCAAAAGTATCATAGTGCAGAAAGTATATCATGTGCATGGCAAGGGATTTATGGTATGTCTTATGTGGTAGGGTCAAGTGGTGTAATCATGGATATGTTTAAGTGATTTGTGCATTTACAGTTTTACTTTTCTTGTCCGATATCTAATAGCTGCAAATGCATAACATGTGTGGCAGAAAATTCTTAAGTTTATGCCGTGGCAGCATTGGTGCCAACAAGGTAAGCAGACTGTTCCAGGGAACCAGTAGCATAACAATGCCACATAAAGGCTAGCTTTACCTTTAGCAACATTTTACACCTCCCTAACCTATTTATGGAGTAACATGTGTTTCTAAGCAGTACCCCCCCCCCCTCCAGTGCAAGGGTTCTTATCCACTTCAGCAGCTGTCCAATTTTAAATTGGTGCCGTCGTGAGGTGCTCTGCCTGCACAGCCATGTCATTCTTTCACAGAAATCTGTGAATGAATGAACTACGAGTTCCATCTTCCACTGCAGTAGATGAACTTGTAGTTCTCAATGGAATAAAGGTGCGATGATCACTGCACTCATGATATATTAAAATATCTGAAAGAACTGTCTGTTAATAAGTGTAGGCGCCTGATTCTTTTATCTTGCACTCTATTATATCTGAAAGAACACTGAAAGAACAGACAATGGTACATGAAGGGAGCTGGAGAAAGAATTTGCAGAAGATTGGCACTGCATCCTTGATTCAGGGATCATGGGTGCAATGCTTTATAGGCTCCAGTAACAAAACAAAACAAAACAAAAAAATAATAATAAATGCACATTTTTTCTCCTGCAAAAATATGTGCATTTATTTATTTTTTATAAAAGTAAATTTGTAAATTTAGCCTTTAAGAGCAAAGTTAGGGTTAATGGGTTAAAGGTTAGGGTTACATTTAGTTAAAGCAGACCTTTCCCGAAAACTGAACCAAAACCTTTATCCAAAAAATGGCTGTTTTTTTCTACTTCCCCCAGCCCCTAAATCATTTTTATACTATTTTTTTTTTTACTGAGCAGCAGGTACCTTTTTTTGACAGGTACCTGCTACTGCATCATCATTTCTTGCCAGGACAAGAATTACATCAGTTGGCCTTCCTTTTCCCACCAGCAGCTTCCTGGGACACATTACACATCTCTGGTGGTTGCAGGAGCAGTCTCACAGTGCTACTTAATCTCACGCATGTGCAGTGATGGGTCGGTTGTTAGACATCAGGAAGTCCTAGCTGCCTCTCACATCCAAGATGACGACACTGGGGATCCAAAGCCTGGTGAGGAATTGGCTCCAGGGAATACAACACTGGACTCCAAGGGCTGCTAATAAATAACTGTTTGTTAATAGTTATCAGCTGCAGTACTTGTACCTGTTGGGTTTTATATTTATGAACCCTGTGTGAAGTTTCTCATTAGGTATTAAGGCTGTAGTTTAGTAATTTTTTTACATTTGTTTGCAAAATTGCACCAAGCACATTAGTTACTTGTAATGGTGTGCATCTTGTGTCCTGTAGGCTACTGCTTCTTGTAAAAATCCTCCCTTCATACTGTCTTTAAAGCCACCAGATACTGCCCTGAGTGGCTATCTTCCAGTTCTGTATAGTTTATCCACTCCTGCTGTATTTACAAAACTCTTTGGATTCTTGGAGAACAGTTCTACAAGGTCTCTGAATGGCAGAAGTAACTCTTCATTCTAGCAGTGGTTGCTGGTAAATGACAGGATCGCCACCACCAAATTATAGCATGGGTTGCAATGTGGAAGAAAAGTGGTATGAGGCCATTGAATGACAGACAGGGCAAAAGTTGGTGTTGGTGGGTAAGCGGCACAACTTTTTACACTAGCAGTGGCTGCTGTTAACCTATACAAGACTAGTGAATATAAAAGCAACATGAATAGATGCTTTTTATAAGAAGCAGCAGCTTGTGGGACATACAGTATAATACACATATTTGCACATAACCAATGTGTTTGGTGCTGCAAAAAAAAAAAAAAAAAAAAAGCTTAGAAACATGCTATTTGTTTACATTAGAGGGTTGCAGGTTGCCAAGATCTGTTCCCTGCAGAAAAAGTCAGTGCCTGTGAACTTTGAAAATTAATGTCTATAGATACAGAAGTGAATAAGAGCTAGGTCTAAAGAATTTTACTGCTTGTTTAGAGTGTGTAAATACTTTAATATACATGATCTGGGCAAAGATTTACTCTAAATACTGCATATTGTTGTATGAACTATGACGTTCTATGAGTTTTTCTATTCTTTTAGATTGTGCATTTTTTTAAAAAAATTGTTTAAGTCTATCATTGATAGAGACATGTCTTCTGCATTAAAAAAATGGTGCTAAAAGATATCAGTCTTTCCAATCTTAGAAGGCTGAAGGTCATGTTACTGCAATTTGCACATGATTAGTTTTTGCACTTTCTAAATGAATGACTCCATGTGTAGTGCTTTCTGTACATACAATGTATTAATATTTCAGGAGATTATTCCCTAATAGATAAATGCCACCAAATGTCAATGGGTACATAAGGTTGAAGAGATATTGTGCTTTTTAGTGACCTTAGTCTCTGCAATACTCCTTGCCAGGCCCCACTTGGTGGCAAAAAAGCTACTTAGTTGATTGACCAAGGAGAAAGCATTACATAATGTCTTTTAATTCTTATCTTATTATACTTCAAACAAGCACTAAGAAACTGATACATAATTACACAAACAATCTATTATGCATAAAGACCACAAAAGTGTGTAGGTACAAAAATTTTGTCTAGGTGGCAAAGCACTAAAAATTGGCATGTGAAACCAATATCATGTAATATGTTTTGCTAGAAGAGAGAAAACTGCCTTTACTGAACAGTTCAAAGTACTTAAGAGGTTAAATCCAACAGATGCTTTTACAAAGACTCACCAGCTGATAAGAGGAATAGGGTTACCATGGATGGCTAGATCATAATTAAACATATGTTTGTAAGGCCGATCAGATGGTACAAGCAAAAAGAGATATAGGAAGGGAAAAGTAAGCTCAGAAGGACTCACCAGCTGTAACTGCTCCTCAACCCTAGTCATTATCCCCTCACCGGCTCACATTCTGTACACAGTATAACAGAATGATGCTGTACTACCTCCTTTTTTATAAAAATAATTTACTAATCATTTTGTATTGGCAAGAGAAAATATCACAGAAATAAGAGATTAGCCTTCAATAAAATGTTTATATTCTAAACAAGGACATAACTACTTCAAAAATAATTGTACTGATAATAATAATAATCTTCAATTGTCTTTAGCTAAATTACTGAATTCAGGGCCATTAAGGTATTTACAAACAATACTTGAATTTGCATTTTAAAAATTAGATACTTTTTGAGTACAGTCTTGAGTATGATCATAAAATCCTTCAATAGCAACACCTATTGCATGATTGCTTTCCTTCTTGCTTTCAATACATTTTTATTGAAGAAATAACAAAGTAACATTAAAAATACAGAAATGAGCAATGTATATAAATTAAAAAAATACAGAAGTGGAAAGAAAAGTTTTAGTCAACCTGATATTACGCAATGTATCAGGGTAAAACTCCCCACAGTAGATAGGTTACAAATGGTTGAGTAGAGAAACATAAGGTTGGTATAATCATAGAGTCAAAGACACAACAGGTTAAGTCAAAGTTTGGGAGGTCTCTGACGTCCCCTAGTGTGTCAGCTTTGAGTCCTGCAGAGGTATGAAAACAGGCTATAACCAAAGGGTCGGGTAGACCAAGGAGAACAGGTAAGAAGGATAAAAAGAAGGAATAGTCTTGAGAGTAGAAGCTAGAGACTAGAGTGAAGTGAACCAAGTTTAAGTGAAGGTAACTCAGACATTCTGTAGGACTGGTGGGGTGGGATTGCCATATACTTTGCCCATGGTTCCAAAGTCACCTCCAATTTTTCAGAGGAGTTTAATAGCTTGCTATCAATCTTTTCCTGGGCCATAATCCAGGAGATTTCCCTTTTGGCTTTAAGGAAGGATATAGAGGGGTTTTTTTCCAAGAGCTGCCTATTGTTAGTTTAGCTCCCGTTAGTACAAATAAAATGATTGTTTTCCTTCTTTATGACCAGATTTTTCATACAGCCATATAGAAAATCCTAAAGTGAACATATGCTTAGAATAGGCACATCTACAGTCATGTGAAAAAGGATGTATGCCCCAAAGAAACTGTTTTCAAAATATTTGATCAAGCAAACCTTTAATTATTCTTTAAAACAATGTCTACTAATAAAAGTTATATATCTGAATAAAAACAAAAGAAAAAAATACATTTTCATGTTAGGTGTATTGCAGAACTTCCACCAGTCTCAGACATTGACTTGGTGAAATGTTTGACCATTCCTCTGAAATACTGCAACATTCTGTCAGTTTAAAGATCTTTGTGGGTCTCTTTGCATGAACTGCCCTTTTGAAATTCCCACAAAACATTTTAAATAGACTCAAATTAGGACTTTGACTAGAACAAAAATGTCCTTATTTTAGCCTTTCCTTGGTGGATTAGCTAGTATACTTCAGATCATTAAAGTGTTGAAACATCCATTTAGAGTTCAACACACTTTGATATGATGTAGAATTCATGGCTGAGTTAATACATGCAAAATTCCCAGGCCCAGGAGCAGCAAAGTAACTCCAAAGGATAACATTTGGACCACCAAAATCATAATTGGTATGATGTTCTTCTCCTGAAATGCTATCTTCAATTTGCCCCAAGCATGTCAACTGTTACAGTGGTCAAATTCTATCTATAAATCTATAAATCTATCTATAAACTCTATCATTAAGTCATTAGTCCAGAACACCGGGTTACAGAAGGATCAGTCTTCACCTAAACATTTAATAGTATGCTTTTGGACAGCAAAGGTTTTTCCTCTACCCCTCATAGAAGGCTAAATTGGCACAATGTTATTCTGATTGTAGATGCATGAACTTTGACACCAGCTGTTGCAAGAGTTACCTGCAGACCTTGTGCTTATGTTTTGGACTACTTGGATATCTTTTTTGGTATTGAAACATTAGCTCTTTTACTGTGCTTGTGTCTTGTACTATGCTACTTGTGGACTATTTTTCTTACAGTTGAATGATTTATTTAAAATAATTGACAATCTTTTTAAATCCCTTGGCATAGTTATAGCCATCCACAAACTTCTTTCTTAGGGTCATATTTAGCTCCTATGATCTTGGCATGATGACACCAGACACTGCAATAGCGAAAAGAACACCAGACCCTATGTATCAGGTTTCACCTGCATTCTACCTAGGGAGGTTCTAATCACTGGCAACTAAACTGAAACACCTTTTGATGCAAATGTCATTGTTTTAAAGTGGCGGTAAATGTAGGGGGTGCATTTACTTACAGGGTTCAAATCTGAATTTTTAGTTGCTTTAGATTATGAGACTGAGTGGACCTTGTCATTTTTCTTGTGTCATTTGTCCAAGTATATCTCTATATATTTTTACACACACTTTTAGAAAAATGATCTAATGGTTGTCTTTTTCAATTTGTTAAAAAGTCAATGATTTCCATGGGATGTACTTACTTTTACAAATGTTTCTATATTTTTAGGCATTGTGGACAAATGAATCCTCAGAATTTACAACGCAGACACTAAAATCACAGTTTATGTCCCCTTATATTGCCTGCAGCTAGAGAAGTCAGTAAAGGCTTATTTTTAAGTTCACCTATGTCTTGTTAAAAAAAAAAGAAAAGGAAAAAAAAATGGAATGTCCATAGTCTGAGCACTTGTACACTTTAAAGCAGTATTAAACTAAAACCAAAAATGTAATATGTTGCAGCTTACCAATCATTAGATGTGGTGGCTGCATTGGTTTTAATTTTTAAGTTTTTTTCCTTTTGTTTTCACCCAGTGTTTTGGCCAGTCCTATATTGCGTGTATTATTGTGCCCCACTCTGGATGAAGGAGCACAGGGGCACAGCAGATAGCAGCCTTGTCAATCAGTATCAGATATATAAAAACCTACAAAGATGTGTCAGATCCTGGGAATGGTATGTGGATGGTCCCTATACCCATGTATAAGGGGAAGCATTTCCAGAATTGTAAACTACAACACATATACACGATACACGTCCAATAAATTATTTTATGTGTTTGGTAGCTTTTAAAGTGCTATATCCTCTGTGGTGTGATGTTGCAGTATTAGATGTAAAAGCAGATTTTGATAAACTAATACATTGATGCCAAACTCTCACTGCAGTTACATAAGCAGTTACAGCAAACTGTTTTTGCTTGTTTTTTCCTGTTGGGATAAAGGTTTTACTTGAATAAATAAAAGCTGATCTTTCCCCTGTTTCTACCCCCCCCCACCCCTTTCCTCCAAAAATGTTACTCCCTCCCTAATTTTGTTTTGTTTTTTGAATGTTTGGCCCCCATTGCTTCGGGACTTTGGTTCACTGTATGGTGTTACTCCTTCTGTCAACTTCTCCCTTACAAGGGGGACCTTGGTTCCACACTTTTTTTTTATCTTGCACGCTAGTCACAAGGTTCTTTCTGAATGCAATTTTCTTCACACAAAATGTTTCTATTAATGACAAACTATACTAAAAATATCAATGGTAATCCTTTCTATATACAAGTCATGCTTCCTTCTTATATTGCATGTTATAGCCCTCTGAGCTCCCCCTTTTCCCCCTATCTTTATGTACTTACTTTGCTTCATTAAGTAAAATAATGAGGGGAAGAAAAAATAAATAAGAATAAAATATTAGGTAGAAGTTGGTTGTATTGCCCCCCCCCCAACTCATGACACACTCTGTTCCCAATGGGGGTGTCTGGGTGGGGGTGATCAAAGCTCTTACAGTAAGATTAACATTCACTGTTCAAGTTTGATTGCGATTCTTCTTTAACAATGTTCTTGTATATGCAACCTTAAGTTATAAGTTGTGATAGAAACACAGAAGGTATCATATTTTTTCATCATCCTACCAGTTTGTATTTCTTTTTTTTTTATGAGAAAAATGTAATAAAAAACTGTTGTAAAAAAAAAAGAAAAAAAGATGACCTTTGTAAGCACTCCTGTCATTGGTAAATGGTTTGTCTCAACACTCTTAACTGATACAGTACAATTCCAGGGCAGTTTGGTATTTTGAAAAACAACAGACTTACTGGCTGGGTCATCATATAAAAATAAAGTAAAGAAAGCCTAAAAAAGATAACTAATCTATCCATCACATCTAAGAATTGGTAAACTGCAATATAATAAATATTTGTTTTTGGGTTTAATACTGCTTTAAGTAAAATTCTTTAAAAATAACCAATGTTCTATTTACAGAACCAAACACACATATTTGAGTGCAAAAGACTGGAAGATAAAACCGCAGATACTGCAATGTAGGAATTAGGATACACAGTCACTTCCAATGTTTCCTTTAAATAATTCTGGGCTCCTAAACATAATACACTGAACATGTGCTCATAAAACTACAATAAATGAAAGATGAACCTGATGGGCTCCTTTTAAACTGGATATGGAACAAAAATCTTTACATATCAAAACAAATGGGGATGCATTAGGCAGGTGAGGGTGGGTGAGTTAAGGTATTATAAATACTTTTCCATCAGAACAGGATTTTAGTCATGTGACCTAAACATCAGCATTAGGTTACATGTCCTGCAGGAGCTTTGTATTAAACATTCACATTATTAAACTTCAACTAAGTTGTCTTCATTCACATTGACTGAATTGTCTGGTGATGTAAGCATCCCAGTATACAGCGGCCATGGTATTAGGTTGGGCCCTACCATCATAGCACTGCATAATCTTCCTATTAAGACTGAAAGGCAAGGTGATTTAAATTAGTGACTTACACGGATTTAATTACCCCACCTACCCTTCCTTTTTAAAGTGAATTGAATCCTTTAATTTGTAGCATCTTCACAAATTGGAAACAATAGGTGTAAACTGGTATCTTTGTTAGACACAACCATACACTAATATTTTTCTCTTCTTTTGTGTATATGAAAAATGGGCACATTTTGCAAATACTTAGCGACATCATAATAGACACAAATGGCTAATGGGTACAATCTCTTCTAACTTTTCATTTATTATTCTGGAGTCATGTTATTTGGTTTTGCAGCTGAAGATCACAGATCTACTGTTGCATAAGAGAAGCTTTATTGTATTTTAGTGACTTTTGCCCTAAAGCATTTCTATTGCTAAAAAAGTCTATCTGGCACAGTTGGCAAGCAATTCATTTTCTTTTCATTGCACCACTTTTAAAATGTACGAATAGACTAAAACAAAACCCTGAAACAATGTGAGCATACACAACACAAAGACCTCATCTAATCCTTAACATTACAATTCAATCACATTTAATACATTATTCCAATTGTATAACATCCATAGCTTCTAAAATTTCCCCTTATTATAAAATTATAAGACATGGGCAAAAAAAAAACTTAACCCTTTATAGAATTGATTCTTACTTCATCAACATACCACATACAGAAATATATATTTCAATATATGAGTCAATTGTGCATGATTCATCTTCCTAAAGAGGAACTCCAGTCTAAAATGTAAAAATATTTTTAAAATAATAGTAATTATCTTTTCCAAACTGAAATTTAGTTTTTGGATGTAGCCAGTCCTCTCTGATTTCCGAAACATGAGGTCCCTAAGTGCAAACACCTTTCAACAGGATACAAGAGAAATGGCAGCACACCAAACGATGGCTCACGATGAAAGGCTTTATTTAACAAGAATGCAAGGTACAGCAAAATGGATGGTAGTGAACAGGCACGCTGTGAGTCGTGTGAAACATGTCTACCATCCATTTTGCTGTACCTTGCATCCTTGTTAAATAAAGCCTTTCATTGTGAGCCATCATTTGGTGTGCGGCCATTTCTCTTGTATCCTGTTTGCGGTGGCGATCTGAGGTACTGCACCCATAGCTGGCTGTGAAGCTCCAACTGCCTGAGCGGTGTACATCTCTTTCCCTGTGTAAACCTCCCAATCACTTAAAGGGCATGAAAAATAACTGCAAATAGGAGGTGGTGTCATATGGGTATCATTATCATTATCATGGTTTAAACGGAGGAGGATGCTGAATTGTGCTCTTGGAGGATGGATAGTAAGGAACAATAGATATTATGCTGAAAGTATCATTTTTTTCCTAAAAGTTCTGTTTTTCAAAAATGATACATGAAGTAGGAAAAAAACCCATACAATAAACCAAACTCCATAAACAATACAGTTTTTATTGAAACAATATTTTTAGACTCCATTAAAAACAAACGAAAACCCTGTCCAAATGATCAAATTTACAGTATACAAGTTGGTTCAATATGCATATGTTTCTTTGATACAGTTTGCTTCTGGTAGTAATGTTTTTCCTGATGAAGCCAACTATGGTGAAACATGCTGAGACTACTACTAGAAGGTGCCATTTAAAAAGATCTAGACTGAACCAACTTATGCATAATTGATCATTTGAATAGTGTTGTTGTTTGTTTTTAATGAATTATTGAATATTGTTTCATTAAAACAATTTTAAGAAGTTTCGTTTATTTTATGGAAACCTTAATAATTCAGCTTTTTTCATACTTGCTATAGATTTACTATTGTATATGGCATGTGGGATGTGGTGCACTTGGATTTCCCACTACCCAATGTTCCTACTTGTTTTTCAAAAACTGTTTATTCTACAGATCACAGAACAAGTACAGTATATCATTACCCATTACAAGCTACCATACATTTTAGAACATGGCAAGGAGTATCCACAGTCATTAGTATTGGTCTTTTTTACCTTTTTAGGCCTCAGCATATTAAATGGTGTTATTGCTTACCTGAAAAACAAAACAAAAAAAAATGCAATCATTAATAATCAAGGGTAATTCTAAAATAAACCATGTTAAACCAATATTGATAATTTACTAAAAACAAATTGGTTGTTCATTTTCCAAGATGTTTTTTTTTAACAAGATAATTTTTCCCTTAGCTTAGGTAATTACATAGTTTGCCAGTTTGAAAAAAGACACAAATCCTTTAAGTTAAATGTGGTGAACTAAGGGGTCTATGTATAAATAATTTATGGAACAAAACCTTTTTCTAATTTGCTTAGCATGTGTATTTCCTAGGACAGTCAGTGCCATCTAGTGGTAATAATGCACAATTTGTTCCTAAAATACCACAATCAGAAAAAATACCATGACCACAAGTAGTCGGCGCTGATGATACCCAGGAAAAAAACATATCAATTAAACTACCATGATATTGCATTTGATACATTTGCACACTTGAGTTTTATACAAAGACCCTAAAGTAGTATGTATCTGAGTCTCTGACAATCTAGAAATCCAGCTTGAACACCACAATTCAGATTTGACAATAAGTGTGAATAACCAAAATCTATTAAATGAACACAAACCCTAACATAGTTCTTATTTAATCTAAAATTCCAGGTTCTAACTAAGTTTAAAACTGCTCCCTATTAAATAAACGTACCTATTCTCAGGGTGCTCAGGTCTGGTCACATGATCTCACCAACACCTGGCTTCAGAGGAGAGGAGAGAGCACCAATGATGATGGAACACCTGGGTGATGACATCATTCGTAGGCTTACTATGGGGCATCCGCTGTTGGCTGCCCCTCCTCTCCCCTGAAGCCGGCTGCTGGGAGCCGATTGCGTGACTGGACTTGAACGCCCTGAGATTAGGTAAGTATAAGCATATTTCTTCTACAGGGTAGTTAGAATAGGAGTTAAGATTGGGGATGGGGGCTTAATTAGAGCTAGTCTGGATTCCAGTTTTTTTTCTCAAATAAAGTTTTATTGAAAAGCTTAGGACATAAATGACCTAAAGGAACGTGTATAAATCTATACTCTTCATTGCCCAAGGATAACATTGCATCAGGATCATTATCTGCCAATGATCTGGTGGTCCATAATCAGGTCAACTGGTGCCAGGCCTGGTGTGTCTAACCACTGAGCCCACAACTTATCAAATTTACCAAAGCTGCCCCTATGTTGAGAAATCTATTTTCTAATCGAAGGGAATCTCCCGTTTGTGTTATGTAATCCTTCAGAGTAGGGGGGTCAACGGAGATCTAGTGGCAAAATTTTAATTTACAGGCTTGAATAGTGCCCTTGTTATGGCCTGCTTGGGTGCTTCATCTAACGGAAGATCACTTATATAGTATACCCAGTAGACATTGTTTTAGATCCTCGGGTGATTGCACCTTAAACATATGGTTAATGGTGGTGATAACATCCCTTCAATATCTATGCAGTTTTAGGCAGCACCACATGAAGTGGATCAAGTCTCCCCAGTCCTTGCTGCATCTAGTGCATGTGGGGGTTTCCCTCTTGCCCATGTGGAACAGCCTCACTGGTGTATAGCGAACCCACAGGAGTAGATACAGCTGCAAGAGATACTGCACCACATTCAGGGAGTATCATTTGACCGCCAAGAGAGCTTCTTCCCATTTGTCCTCCTGGAAAACTCCTATGTCCTTCTCCCATTTAGAGACCACCCTAATGGGGTGCTCCCTTAGGAAACTGTTTAACAGCATTGAGTAACATTGAGTGATGAATCCCTTGTAGGAATCCACCTAAGACATATATTTGAATATCGGAGTGAGCGATTGTACCCAAATATCAAGCCCACCTTGTGCTTTTATCGCATGGAAAAGTTGCATATAGTAGAATAGCATCGAATCAGGGAGTCAAAATCTTTCCTGTAACTCCGGAAAAAGAGCACAACCTGCCGTTAGTAAATACATGGTGTAGCTGGGTGACCCCGAAGAGTGTCCACTTCTCGCCACTGCCCATCTTAAACAACTCTGGGTAGTACGCATTGTTCCAGACAGGGCTAAATCTCGAAAACTCCATAATCTGTTGCAACTGCCTAACCTTATTCCAGGTTTTCTGCAATAAGCATTAAACCCATCCTCCCCAGGTGTCTTTGAATTAGGAAACAGACCGATCGCCACCCACCGTTCTTCCAGTGTCAGAGGTGCCTCTAGCATATTTCAAGACGCAGAGATAGCAAAAGGATATTACCCAAGTATTGTAGCAACTGATCTTCAGAGTGAGTTTGTTTAGAGTGATACAAGGTAGAATAAAAGTTAACCGATTCACTTATAATTAGCTGGATGGTAACTATTTTGCCATCCCGATCTCTCAGCGCTCTAATACCCAGGGAGGACTGGTGGGGGTGAGCAAGTTTAGCCAGCAGGTGACCTGTCTGCTCCCCTTCCTCATAAAAAGCCAACCTGCGGAAGAAGCATTTTCTCTCCGCTGTAGAAGTGGTTATGCGAGAGAGCGCCTCCTGTGCTGCCTATTCATCTCTCACAGATCATCAATAAATTTGGTTTCAAGTTGTCACAGCAGTCGCTCTGCCCGCTCCCCCTGTGCCACTGTAGCTTGTTTAACGGCTTGGATTTCTGAAACGAATCGACCTCTCAAGAAGGCTTTGAAAGTCTCCCAAACAATGCCGGTGTGGTAACGGAGCGTTTCAGTGGGTGATTAGTGTGGTCATGCCAGAACTCTGATACCAGTATGCGAGGGTATAAGATTTAACCAAAAGGCGTTCCAAGGGACCTTTAACAGCTCAGTCGGAGGCGGAGCTTCCACATTCACTAACATTAGGAAGTGATCAGATATTCCCCGTGTGGTATACACAATATTACTCACATAGCGAGTTGCTTGAGTATTACATAAGCGTAAGTCTATCCTGTCACCCGTGTGTCTTGGAAAAAACATGAAAACAGCTTTTCTCCTGGATTCATACCTCTCTAAGGGTCAAACCACCCCAACTTACTAGAAATCTTTAGGAGGGCCGTTCAGTGGGTTCCCCGCCCTGTAGGAGCAGGGGGGTGTTTATCCAATGCTGGGTTCAACCAGCAGTTGAAACCACCCTTAATAAAAAGAAGCAGTTCCGGGCATCGCACCTGGTATGCCAATAGAGTTCTTAGGATCTCACTGTTGTATATATATATATTTATATAAAAGCCAGAATACAGCGTAAAGTATACAATCAGCACGTTAGAAACACATATCTACATTCAGTATCAATAGAGCAGTCTAGTTTTTGGTAGGTCTTTTGAGCTGTGTAGCACTACACACACACCCTTCGAGTAAGTGATATGAGTGGAATGGTACACCCTTCCGATCCAGGCAAAATTAAATGTGGTGATGGCAGCAGAGATATTAGGTATGGAACAGGATGTAATATGGGCATGTAACCAGGGTCAGGCATTTCTGGGGACCAATATAATTGCCTGAGGGAGTTGTCAAAATATAGATGTTCCGGATTGTGAACTTGGCATATAGCCAAGGCTTTCTTTGTCCCTCCAGTGGTGGAGAATGCTGCCCTGGTTGAACAGTACAAATCAGAAAGGGCAAGTAAATGCATCTGTGATCTCACTTTGGAAATATGACAATACTGAGGCAACATGAAGAGACAAAACTGTAATGTCTGCTGACTTCTCATTCTGCCATAGGTATGAGAGTGCAAAAAAAAAATGCAAAAAACAGTTAAGTGTTTATGAATTTCTAAAGCCAAAGACAGCCAGGAAACTAGTCTCTTCAGCAATAGCGGTCCCCTGTTAGAATAGTTGGCGGGGAATATATAATTATTCTTGTTTTGATATGGGGGAACCAGGGATCACCAGCCAGTCACTGGTAAAAGCAAACAGTCCTTTTAATTTAAAAAGAAAACAGCTTATCCTCAGCATAGGGAAAACAAACAGATTAATCCATCAATTTATGGTACACAAAAATAAAACATTGTCTCACCATCCATAAAACTTGTCCCTTAATAAAGTTTTGAAAGTTCCCCCCAGCCTCTGGGGTCTGAAAGAGGAGGTATCTACAGCTTAGCAAACATGTCTCTGTGTCTTGCTCCACTCCACCTTACAGATTCCCATTGACTGCTTCCGGTGCCCTTTAAGGTCTCTCCTGCAGGCAGGTTAACCCTTTCAGGTACACAATCCCCATAGTCAGGATTAGAGGCTCTTTTCTACGCAAAGTCTTTCAGAGTCTCTGAATACCAAGTCCCAAATGAGGACTTACCTTTCCTAAAAGAACTGTACATTTTCTCATCTCCAACCAAACCACCCAATAACTCCTCCCCTGCATGGGTGAGAACCCCTGAGTGCTCTAAAAATGTTAACCTCCCCCTTAAAGGGACCACAGCCAAAATAAGACAGACATACATCTCCCATCAAAGACTCATCCCTGGACTCCTGTACATTTTATAAGACCAGCACACATTTCATAGTAGTGAACCCAGACTGCCTAAATATCAGTAAAGTATCTTCTTTTTTTCATTCTTTCCTGCGTTATCTCGCCATCCTTCTTAACAAGCCATTGCACTTAAGTATTCAACATCATTAAAAGGTTTTTGAAGCTTATATTATTTCAGCAGCAGCACATACAGTGACTGGAACATTGTGGAATATTAAAATGAATGTTCTCTAATTATTTTATGAATGCAGAAAAAAAGGAAGGCTTGAACTTTATGTCCCAAATGATTTTGAAAATTTAGATGAAAACTCTCACCACTCATAGTAAAAGGGGAAAAAAGTTGTCAACATATTTCCATAAGAATAAGATAACCAGAAAATATGCTTTATTTCATTTTAATATAGAGATAAAATTTACATGGAGGAAAAAAAACTTGACAAGCGCACCTGAATCATTTAATGAGCTTGGCTTTACGAATCTTGATCCTGCAGTCACAAATCGTTTAATCTTTCAATCTTGAAACTCTTTGGTACCCACTTTTAAATCCACTCCCTTCACCCTGTTAATTAGTTATTCCCTTCACGAAAATATGTGTGAATAAAATGTGAAGATTGATATTTATTTTCAGAGATGTTTTATAGTATTTATCTAGCTTGACCCTGTTCTTTAATCTTAATTGGGCCTGTTAAGTAAAGCAGTGCAAAGGGTCAGCAATCATCTAACTCATCTGACTACAGTAAACAGAACCTTGGTTGGATGCAAAGAGTTTCTAAATAAGGTTTTAGCACTAGCTATAAGTATTTTTAACTAATCTTAACCAGCTTTTGATAGAAAAAAAAAAAAAACAATGTTACAGCCGAGACAAACTTCCACTAGCAGTCTTAACACTTATAGCTATGAGGTTGGGGAAGTGGTAGGTTGCACTTGATTTAAAGCTATTTGAAAATGTTGTACATTTCATGTCTATGGGCAGTAGGACGATCCTCCAGAGGCTAATGATATTACATTGTACATTATAAAGACAACTTAGTTTCTAATATTTGGAAAGGTAAAAACTGAATGTGCTGCTAGCAGAGAGCTTTAGCTAGTGATCACTTGGGGGGGGGGGTGCTGTTTTCTCCATCCTTTAATTCATATTAGCTTTTATTGGGTTAGTCATGAACCCACGTTTATTGCTTGCTCCAGTAAGTGACTTTAACCTCCCTGGCGGTATGATTCTTTTGGATTTTAGGTGCTGAAAGCGGTACCATTATTTTGCATGTAATTCTTGTTAATGAGCAGCCCAAACCAACTGTATACATTTATTATATATATATATATATATATAAATATATATATATATATATATATATATATATATATATATATATATATATATATATATATATATATATATATGTATACATATATTATGTTTACATATTATATATATATATATATATATATATATATATATATATAAAACATATATATATATATATATATATATATATATATATAATGTATACAGTTGGTTTGGGCTGCTCATTCACAAGAATTATGTATATATATATATATATATATATATATATATATATATATATATATATATATGTATATATATATGTATATATATATATACATATATTTACATAAAAAGTACAGTAAAACTGCAGGAAAGGGCACTGGGGGGCAATGTAATGTGATTTTTTTTTATTTTGAATGGTATCATTTGGTATCATTTGGTATCAATGGTGTGTTTGGTGTATTTTACATTCGAATTTGCCGCCGCTTCCATCCCCCGGCGGACGTCACGTCGCCGGAGACGGAAGGCGGGGCTCGCAGACGATCGGGAGAGAGCTCCGCCGCCGCATACCGCTCGCAGTCTTCGCTGGATCCCGGAGAAAAGGTAAGTTAAACCTCTTCCAGCATCCAGCGATCTTCCTAGCGCTACCCTGAGTGTGACTCGGGGTTACCGCTTTTGGCTCTAAAATCTAACCCCAAGTCACACTCGGGAATACCGCTAGGAAGGTTAATAAGAAGTTAACCAGGAAAAAATGGTGCTTCTAAGACATGTTTGTAGGCCAATTTTAGCCCCCATGACTTTAATCAGCCCTACCTTAAAGCCTAAACACATTTCAGTGCTATGGTGTTTTAGTGGTAGCAAGTCATTTTTGCTTTTACAAGTCCTGGTATAGCATAGTCAAGTATCCCAATACTGGCCAATGTGCTTCAAGTGTCACATGTCTACCCTGCCCTTGTCTTGCCTTTCCAGTGTGCCTGTGAAAGTTTTGGTGAGTATGATTATATATTGACTGCTTAAATACCATAAAAAGAAGCAAGGGGGGCATTTCCCCATTTATCGCTCAGAGACAGATCTCACTGGAACTGGTGTCACATTTTAGGATTTTCCCTTTACCTCCAGTTTCAGTAACAGTTTTGTATTCCCTATCTATTTTTGTCCTGGCGATTTAAGTCAAAGAGGGTGAATCCTGCAGTAAGTATACAGACAGTATAAAAATTTGACATGGGTTTTCATTTATTTCCTGAACAGAAAAAAACCTATAAGTTTGAGCTTTAGAAATGTTTTAAATAATTTAGCCCAGCATATCCATAGCTCAGCCTATTTAGTTGACAGTTTTCCCTTTTATTATAGCCCAGATTGTATTTGTCAGGATTTTTGAATAGAAAAATAATAATTATTTGCAAATATTTACAGGACTTAAGGAGTTCAGATTAAAAAAAGAACAGTGGCATTCCCCTTTAATTGAAATTTCAATGAAATCATTCATATGCTCCAGCAAGGATCTGTCATGAGAGAAGTTTGACATATATCTACAGTTTCACATCAAGTAATGCAATTAAAAAGATCCAACAAGATGTATTCTTTCAGAATCCCTGGTATGCAATAACACTGTTGTCAAACAGTATTGATTTACTGACACTAAGGGAGTGAAATACAGACCGACACCACATATGCCATTTTCAGCATCAAATTGGATTTCTTCTATCAGCTATAAAGGAGGACAACAAATATTCAAGGCCTGTTTAAAAACTTGAGTTCAGTATGAAATCTTGCCTTGAAAGTTTGTTTTGTATTATTTACACTCCCATATAAAAAATTAAGTACCGCGACCCATTTCCCAAAGTGTTTGTCAAAGTATCCTAAAGTATTTGTCAAACACCCAGCTAAATTAAAGTGACACTAAACTCTATAATGCACTGTACATAATGACGTTGCAGGCCTTAATATATTGGGGAGCTAGTAAAATTATATTTTGTATTTTCTGGCTAGAGTTCAGGCTTTATTGGGGATTTTTAATTCTAAATGTATAACTCCTAATGGTGTTTAATGATAGTAATTTCAGGGCTTAGGTATTCTCAAATAAATTAACTGAAATTCAATAAAGTCCAGCAAAAATGTTTTTTTTTATTTTTCTCATTTTGGATACGAAGAGGATCAAATAAAAAATGTTTTTGTGTAGATTGCTTTTTTGTGAAGATTGTTATTTATTTATTTATGATATGAATTGTTAATAATTGTGATGTAAGATGCTCTCATCAAATGAGTATGTTATACTGTTATACTGCCTTATATTTATTTCTCATTGAATGAGGATATTATATTGTCTTACATTTGTTTTTGTTCATGTAGTGCATAGAATTTCTTGTAAATGGATCCTGAAGAAGCCCCTCATTAGGGCAAAAAGCGTTGATCCAAGATCCACAAGCACTTATACGTTATCCTTTGGATTTATTTAAAATTGGTTAAATTACTGTATTGATCATGTGAATTATGTTCTTAATTATTCCTGTATTAATAAATTGCTGACATTTTAACATAGAAAAATAATTTTTGATATGTGATCTATT
This sequence comes from Pelophylax lessonae, assembly GCF_965119305.1. Taxonomy (NCBI): domain Eukaryota; kingdom Metazoa; phylum Chordata; class Amphibia; order Anura; family Ranidae; genus Pelophylax; species Pelophylax lessonae. The sequence continues at coordinate 67,140,220 of NC_138769.1, forward strand.
TTTTGCTAGGCACTTAAAAATCCCCTTTCCGCCCAGTCCAATCTCTAATGATAGAGAACGGATGGGCGCCCCCTCTATACATCAAATAAAATCCACTCTGGGTAATTACTGTTATCGGGGGGAGGGGGTTCTAATTTAGGTTTTCCCCTTAAAAAAATTGCCACAATGACAACAGTTTCAACATATAGGAAGTGAAGAAAAATTTGCAACAGGGACATAGTAAAAAAAAAAAAAAGCTGATTGGGGTTTTAGTCTTCCTTACTCATTTTTATTTGTGTCTAATATTTTTATTTTTGTAGATTCTAGAGAACTACAACATCCAGGTACCATGGTGAGTGGCTGCCTGTTAATCAGCATGATCACCATTTAGAGAAAACTTTGGGGGTGGATTTATTAAAGAAAAATAGCACCTTACAAAGTGCAGTTGCTCCAGAGCTTAGTAAATGAGGGAAAACTCAGCTGACTTCCACCATCTAAAAATTTGCAAGCAAAAATGCTGTACTTTTTTTTTTTTTTTTTTATTTCCTTGCATGTGATTGAGTATTCATTGCAAAGTGAATCTTTACCTCTTTTACTAAGCTCTGGCGCAGCTGCTCTTGCACAGTCTACTCTACTTTAGTAGAATCTCTCTTTGTATCTTCTCAGTGAATGCAAAGGATTCTTTATTTAAGTAAAGAGGTGAGGCAGTGACATCACAATCTCTACTTCATTTAATCAAAGGACACTGCGCATTCATTGAGAACAACCAAAGTTCTCTCTGAATGGTGTCTGTACTGAGTGAACAATCTCCTGGCGACTGGCACAGGACCCAAAAGCTAGCGGTAATCAATGTAGTAGCGGTGCCTACTACAGTCATCTCCAGCTTCCACAAAGATCAGCCAGGTGTGGCACATGCATACTTTTATTGCTCCAAGCTGGATCAATGTAACTACTCAAAGATATGTATACCTAAACTTCAGCTTTACAATATTAATTTTAAGTAGACTGTAAATCACTTTTGGATTGAAACATATACAGTATATTCTCATTAACCATGCTAAACAAAATGTTCTTTATCTAAAATTAAAGCTGAATAAGCAACATAAAATAGATGATGGATCCTCAGAACAAATGCCTGTGGGCCTAAACCTTATAGGTATGTCTTTCTCAGTGTTAGGCAGCAATTAATAGAACATTACAACTGATAAAAGAAACATGTACTAAAAGAAATAGTATGTCTGTCCATTCAAGCCTGAAATTTACATAGCTCTGCCACCCAGCACAGTCCTGCCTGGCAGGATGGGAGACATAATTTTTCCCCCACTGCAGTTAAGTATCTCTTACTGTTTATGTCCCTCCCCAGCCTTTGACCAGACCGTAAAAGAAGAAGCAGCAGATGCATCTCTTTTCAATCTTCTCTTACCTCCTAACATCACCCTCAATGTTATCACATGAGCACTGCAGTACAATTGATTGGCTCCTTGTGCTGCAACCCCCCCCCCCCACTTCTCAGTACAGGTATTGCAAGAGATTTATACCAGGTCAAATTCCAGTACTTACATTGCTTACATTTTGAAAATGCATTTAATGATATAATAAGTATTGTATAACTGCCTGGAGTTCCTTTTTAGGACTGAACAATCAAATTTTGTGTAAAGCGCAATCATGACTGTTCTCTTGCAAGCGACTTGGCAGAAAATATTAACATCATGAAATGGAATAATAGAAATATTAACACAATGGAACTGAAAAAAAACAAAATTAATTATAATTTGCTTCTAAATCCACTTTAAAATTTCCAAAAAGTCTACTAATACAATCACAGTTTCTTTTAGAATAGTAAAGTATCTACCCACAGTTGCTCTGAATTCCAAATAGTATGCTCAATATTAAGACCACAATGTGCCCATGATTTCTGACACAAAACAACATGAATAAATGCACTGTAAGCAAAATGCAGATTGATGGTGAATAAATTATTAAATAAAATTGTTATGAGTTGAATTCTGTAATATAATGTAATGTATAACAACAATAATCTGATATGACACAATAGTGATGGTGAATGAACAAAGTTAAAAAAAAAATGTTTTGTTGGATGAAATCTTTCTGAACACAAGAAAAAATGGATTTTTGTAAAATCTTACCGTAAAATCCTTTTCTCTTAGCTCATTGACAGACGTAGTCCTCGGTGATACAGCACCTTCGGGTTATGTTGCCTCCACAGGAGCAGGACTAGACAGGAAATTAAAAAGCTCTGGCCACACCCTAGGGGCAGTCCCAGAGGGTATATCCTCTCTCTCTCTGCCTCAGCAAATCAGTTACGTGAAAAAGCAGTCTTTAGAGATTTTAACCCAACCCAACTCAAAAAACAGAGGGGCGGGGACTACGTCTGTCAATGAGCTAAGAGAAAAGGATTTTACGGTAAGATTTTACAAAAATCCATTTTTCTCTAGCGCTCATTGACAGACGTAGTCCTCGGTGATACAGCACCTTCGGGACGTCCCAGAGCAGTATCACAAATGAGGGGTGGGAAAATGAAAATCAAATCCCAATCTAGAAGGCCCAACCGGTGCCAACTAGAAGTTTACAATGCTCATCCTTAATGATGAGACTCAACAAACAGAAAAAACCCTCGAGGTAGACCACCGGTCTCCTCAAATTGCGGCCTGCAAAACCTTGCGGCCAAATGAGGCATCCGCCGATGCCGTCACATCAATTTTATAGAACTTTGTAAAGGTATGTACCGACGACCAGGTGGCCGCCTTACATACCTGGACCACTGACGCCTGATGGCGAAAGGCCCAGGAAGTACTGAGCGCTCGAGTGGAGTGCGCCCTAACAGGGAACGGAGGACTCTGACCCTTAATAGAATAAGCCTGTACCACCGTTTGTCTAATCCATTTAGCAATGGTCGCGGCAGATGCAGGCAAACCCTTTCTGGGGCCATCCGTGATCACAAAAAGTGAATCCGTCTTACGGAATGATTCCGTAGCTTTCAGGTATACCCTGATTGCCCGAACCACATCTAAGGAATGCAACGCATGTTCCCGATGATGCTTGGGCTGAGGACACAAGGAAGGTAGTACAATATCTTCATTCAGATGAAAATCTGAAACCACCTTAGGAAGAAAAGATGGCTTAGGATGAAGTACTACCTTATCCCTATGAATCACTAGGTATGGGGACTGGCATGATAATGCAGCCAGTTCTGACACCCTGCGAGCAGAAGTAATAGCCACCAAGAAGGCCACCTTCTGGGATAAAGTAAGCAAGGGAATCTCCCTGATGTTTTCAAAGGGAGGTTTCTGTAGAACCGACAAAACCAAATTAAGATCCCAGGGCGGTAAGGGCGCGCGGACTGGTGGAGCCAGGTGCCGCACCCCCTGGATGAAATTCCGCACCAAGGACTTGGTAGCTAAAGGCTTCTGAAAGAAGATTGCTAATGCTGAAACTTGACCCTTGATGGTGCTCAAGGCTAGCTTCTGCTCAACCCCTTGTTGCAAAAAGGCCAATATTCGAGTTACCGAATAGGTACGTGGAGGAAATCCTAAAGATTCGCACCACGCAATATAAGTCTTCCATGTGTGATAATAGACCTTGCTGGAAGTCGCTTTCCTTGCTTTAATAAGGGTAGGAATGACTGAAGCTGACAAACCTCTGTCCTTCAGTACTTGGGTCTCAATGGCCAGGCCATTAAAACCAGCGACTGTAAAGCATGATGGTAAATTGGTCCTTGAGACCACAGACACTCCCTGAGACGAAGTTCCCACGGAACGTCTGCGACTAGCATGTCCAAGTCGGCCAGGCCGGCTTGAGGAGGCCAGCCTAGAATTTCTAGGACCACTGGCGCTGATAGAATCTGAACCAGGCGTCCCTAGAGGTATCTGGCCCCGACCATCCGAGAAAGTCTGGTCGTTTTCTGTTCCCACACATTATCAGATACCTGATTGTTATCAGGAAGGGTGATCTTTTCTGGTTGAACCTCAGGGACCGAAGTCACCCGACTAGAGGCTACTTGGCCTATCTGGTCAACCAGATCCGATTCCTGTGAGGTATAGTGACTAATCTTAGGAAAAGGTAAAGGAAAAGATCTATTCAGGGAACGGTAACTACCGCTTCCTGTAGTACTTAAATGATGGAAGGGAAGAATCGCACCGGTAGTAGTGGTTGATGCTCGATCTAATGTTCTGAATACCGGTGAAAACGTCCCCCCACCTTGAAGCCGGGTGGGGGCGCACCTTCAGGCTGTGTACTCCTTTGCTTCGGGTTTGGCTGGGTTGGTCCTCTGCTTGTCCGACCAGCCCTTCTTGAACCCTCCTGGAGGAGTCTTGCCTTTCCCGCTTGTACCAGCCGGGCGCCCTTTATGGGCGGTAAAGAAAGGTCCTCGCTTGTTGCGAGGTCCCTTAGCTTTAGCAGCCTGTGGCAAAAAAGTGCTCTTGCCCCCAGTGGCATCCTTGATGATTTCATCTAGGTTGGCCCCAAATAGACGATTCTCCTGAAAAGGGAGATTTGTCAAGGTCTTTTTGGAACCTAGGTCAGCTGACCAGCATTTTAACCACAGCACACGTCTGAGGATGACCGATGACATAGATGCATGCCCTAATAAGGGAGTAGTGTCCAAGGCTGCGTCACAGATAAACTGTAGCCCTTGTATAATCTGTTCCATCAAATCAGATGTCTCCTGGGGAATATCTTTTCCCCTAAGGTCTTGGCGTACCATTCTCGCCCATTCCGTAAGTGTCTGGGAAACTAGACCAATAACAATTACTGGTCTAAATGCTGACTCTATCAGAGAGAAGATGGTGCGCTTTAATCTGATTACCGAAACACTTGGGTACAGGAAAAACCTTCACCGTTTTGATGGGCTTATTAGTACCAAAAGGAATCTCTGTTTCAGTTGCCTCTGCCGGTAAAGCCTCAAGTTTTAAGGTTTCCTGCACTGCCACAACTAGTGCGTCCACCAATGCTTCTTCCTGAATTATAGCGGGAGAAGAAACGTCCTCCTCACTGTCTGAGGGGGCTTTACCTGAGACAACAGCCCTTGCAGAGGAACCTGCAACTGCAGTGACCATCTCTGAATCTGAGTCAGAGGTGTCAGATAGTATAGGGGTAGGCGGGGGTCGCTTCCTTGACCCCCGTCCCTGACAGGCCGCCTCCACCCGAGCCACCATAGACTCCAAAATTGCTGTAAATGACTCTACACTCTGTGCACCGGCGGGTCCCGTCAACATCCAGCCCGTCGCCCAGTTCAGCTTTCTTGCTTGAAGATCTCACAGGAACACTGGAGAAAAAAAGCTGTCTAAAAAAATCTTTTAAGAAAAAAATCTTGCCAGGACCTAAGATCCCAGCAAGGTATCTAGGTCCTTACTCCTAACTAGACAGAAAATAACTGATTTGCTGAGGCAGAGAGAGAGAGGATATACCCTCTGGGACTGCCCCTAGGGTGTGGCCAGAGCTTTTTAATTTCCTGTCTAGTCCTGCTCCTGTGGAGGCAACATAACCCGAAGGTGCTGTATCACCGAGGACTACGTCTGTCAATGAGCGCTAGAGAAAAATAGATGGTACAAGAATAAAACAGCTTTCTAAATACCACATATTTTGCAAAATATATTTATTTTATTTATAGTGTACCAGTATTTCTTGTATGCACATGACTCCAAAAAGAGGGGCTTAGATTACAATTATGAAGGATTAAATCTACTTTTGCATTGTGGATTTTTGCCAGTTCTTAAAAATACTTGCTATATTTTACATCAGCCTTGCTTTTTACTGGTATTTATTTTACGATGTGAAGCCAAACATGCACATGAGCACTCAGGGTGGCCAGGCAGGATGACGTTACTGCCGTCTTCAGCCAGCACTGGAGTCCTGGTTGGGACACGTGTGTATATATACCCAGCATGACTGGGATGGGGAGGCAGATGCTATCATGGAGAGCAGTTCTTTGAGTGAGAGACCAACTGAGTGGTTTGCTAACTGGTGTGTACACAAAACTATTGGAGACTTTGGCCATGTGAGGTTGGGCTTCGCCTCCATAAGGAGGAGTCTATAAGCAACTTTTTTTTTTAACAGAAAGTTTATGAGTAACTTTATTCCATCTACTATGTTTCAGACTGTGTGCTATGCCTCCCTCTCCCCTTCTGTTGTAAGGATGCCAATGCTGTGGCTTTGTGAGATAGAAGCTTTTGGAGCGCTGTAGCTATTCCAGACAGTAACTATACCTCCCAGCGACAGACATTACTATACCATTAATATGACTCAAGTGAGCCCTGTATATGCACAGATATCTGGTTGACACCTCGATGTGTGTGGATGTTTTGTAGCAATATATACTTATATTATCTATGAACTGTTCATTTCAGTATTAGCTATCTGAGTGATGTATTGCTAATACCTCTGGAGTAACTTATTTCACTTATTGATTAACCCTATCTAGCCCAACCTAATAAACCCTATGTGATTTTTTTGATATGATCATGTGTGGGTGTATGTATGTAGCATGTCCCCACATTCACTGGGACATCTCTGGTGTGCATGGCATGAGCTGCCTTGATCCCTATACACAGCCCAGAGTGTTTGAATATGTTTTTAATTACTGTTTCAAGTAAACATGATGAATGTGGTTTATATATTTTTGGAGATTTTGATTATATATTCTCATTTCTCCAGAATATTTCCCTAAGCGCCTGAGGATCGAATTCTCGCAAAACACGTTGAGCTATAACAGGTTACCTTGACCTATGCCCATTTCTCCTGGACTCTAGCAGCCTTTAAGCAACTGGTTGCTGTTGTAGTATCCTTATGGGACTGGTCTGGGTCATCTAAATACACTAGTAGCCTGTTCTGATAATACATATTTTAAACTATTTTTTATGAATGTTTTTTCATGAATTTATACCAATTAGTTTTATATTAGGTGCCAATAAAGCCCTTGATTTCCAGATATTCCTTTTGCATATAAAATATGACATGGCACTTTGCACATGGTTTTATACACCCACAGTAACACCCTGTGATGGGGTAGTTGTGACAATTTGTCGAAACCAAACATCAGGCAAACAGCTAAATATACAATTAAAAGCCCAACTGCAGAGTCAATTGTTTTTTTTAAAACATGCTAGCCTCCTACTTTTGTACATAACTTTTCCAATCAGTCAAGCATGCCCCACTGGGAGCATGTCATCAAGCTGCTCAGACCCATATAGTGGTATTACGTAATTACATGGAATTGCTTCATGCAGCATTCAGGACCCGCTCACCGCTGGAAGAAAAAGGGGGCGATGATATCAATGCAGGTGCGTGCATCATCGTATGTAAGTGTGACACCCATTCAGGAGGTGGGTCCATGGTGCTTTGCGCTTATAGGATGTCCTCCGTTTTCCAAATTGTTTTTTTTTTTTTTTTTTTCATCCCAGAGGAGTGAGGACATCAAGTAGTGAAGAGGAGTTATTGAGTGGCAAAAAGGAATTACTGTGCTAGAGAGGAGGTAAGAATTGCAGTCAGAGCTGTTTTTCCCCCTTCCAGGGAACAAGTATCAATAATAAAAAAATAAATAAAAAAGAATTGTTGGAAATAAACTTTGAAGCTGAAATCACACTGTATACATAATGAACACTTACAAAAAAGCCTTTTACTTGCCAAAGGATTTTCATTTCTGCCTGAACATTTTTGAGATTGACAAATCACAAGAAAACAATATATTGTAATTAGTGTTGAGCGAACACGGACTGTATTATTCGTGTTCGTACCGAATAATTGGATTTTTTGTACCCGAACACGGACACGGACACTTTACTGTATGTTCGGGTAAAAATCCGTGTTCGGTCGTTTTATTTCCGGGGTTTGCATGCTTTGGCGCTCTTTTCATGGCGGGCTTTCAACAGCCAATCAACAATCGTTTAACTGGTGTGCCTTAAGCCATCCCAGCCATGCCTGCAAATGTCTTAGTAGCTGTGATTGGCCGTCTGAAGCATGTGACCAAGTCTTTATAAGTTCGAGGCAGCCGCAGCGGCGTCATTATGCTGCTTATATCAGGGACAGAGCACACATCAACGTGCTGGCTGCTGATTAGGGAAAGATAGGCAGGAAAAAACCATTTGTGTCTGGATAGAAGTGAGGGACAGGTCGGAGTGTTTAGGCAGGGCGAGTTGTAGGCATTTTAGGGATAGAGTCTGCTGAATTATAGGGTCAGTGTCTTCTACAAACTACAATCGATATTGCTGTGTGGGGGGTGGGGTGAATCTGCACTCAATCCTGATCTACGATCTCTTCTCAATCCTGTTAGGGACAGAGTCTGCTGAATTTTAGGGAAACTGTGTTCTACAAACTACAATCGATATTGCTGTGTGGTGTGGGATTGGAGATAGGCAGGTGTCAGTGATCCACATCCATTTTTCTGTGTGTGAGCTGCAGTGAACACAATCTTTTTGGGCTGCAGTGAACACAATCTTTTTGGGCTGCAGTGAACACAATCTTTTTGGGCTGCAGTGAACACAATCTTTTTGGGGTGCAGTGAACAAAATCTTTTTGGGGTGCAGTGAACACAATCCTTTTTGGTGTGCAGTGAACACAATCTTTGTGGGGTGCAGTGAACAAAATCCTTTGTGGGGTGCAGTGAACACAATCTTTTTGGGGTGCAGTGAACAAAATCCTTTTTGGGGTGCAGTGAACAACATCCTTTTTGGGGTGCAGTGAACACAATCTTTTTGGGGTGCAGTGAACAAAATCCTTTGTGGGGTGCAGTGAACACAATCTTTTTGGGGTGCAGTGAACACAATCTTTTTGGGGTGGAGTGAACAACATCCTTTTTGGGGTGCAGTGAACAAAATCCTTTTTGGGGTGCAGTGAACAAAATCATTTTTGGGGTGCAGTGAACACAATCTTTTTGGGGTGCAGTGAACACAATCTTTGTGGGGTGCAGTGAACACAATCTTTTTGGGGTGGAGTGAACAACATCCTTTTTGGGGTGCAGTGAACAACATCCTTTTTGGGGTGCAGTGAACACAATCTTTTTGGGGTGCAGTGAACACAATCTTTGTGGGGTACAGTGAACAGAATCTTTGTGGGGTGCAGTGAACACAATCTTTGGGGGGTACAGTGAACACAATCTTTTTGGGGTGCAGTGAACACAATCTTTGTGGGGTGCAGTGAACACAATCTTTTTGGGGTGGAGTGAACAAAATCATTTTTGGGGTGCAGTGAACAACATCCTTTTTGGGGTGCAGTGATCAAAATCCTTTTTGGGGTGCAGTGAACACAATCTTTTTGGGGTGCAGTGAACAAAATCCTTTGTGGGGTGCAGTGAACAGAATCTTTGTGGGGTGCAGTGAACACAATCTTTGGGGGGGTACAGTGAACACAATCTTTTTGGGGTGCAGTGAACACAATCTTTGTGGGGTACAGTGAACAGAATCTTTGTGGGGTGCAGTGAACACAATCTTTGGGGGGTACAGTGAACACAATCTTTTTGGGGTGCAGTGAACACAATCTTTGGGGGGTACAGTGAACACAATCTTTTTGGGGTGCAGTGAACACAATCTTTGTGGGGTGCAGTGAACACAATCTTTGGGGGGGTACAGTGAACACAATCTTTTTGGGGTGCAGTGAACAACATCCTTTTAGGGTGCAGTGAACACAATCTTTGTGGGGTGCAGTGAACAACATCCTTTTAGGGTGCAGTGAACACAATCTTTGTGGGGTACAGTGAACAGAATCTTTGTGGGGTGCAGTGAACACAATCTTTGGGGGGTACAGTGAACACAATCTTTGTGAGGTGCAGTGAACACAATCTTTGTGGGGTGCAGTGAACACAATCATTGTGGGGTGCAGTGAACTCAATCTTTGTGGGGTACAGTGAACACAATCTCATACTTCTGAAGATTTGAGGGTGCTGCCTGTTCCATACTCCCCCTACTCCTCATCTAGCCTTTTAGGGGTACAAACAATAGTAATTGGGGCCTAGTGTGGTTGTGTACGTGTGATATACATACACTTTTTTTGGATCATATTTTCTATTCCGCTATTTAATCAAAAACCTTTGGGGATCAGTTAAATTGGGGGATAGTCTGTGTTGGTACGTGTGAGAGAGATCCACCTTTCCAAGTTGTTGGGGTTCATCTCATACTTCTGAAGGTTTGAGGGTGCTGCCTGTTCCATACTCCCCCTACTCCTAGCCTTTTAGGGGTACAAACAATAGTAATTGGGGCCTAGTGTGGTTGTGTACGTGTGATATACATACACTTTTTTTGGATCATATTTTCTATTCCGCTATTTAATCAAAAACCTTTGGGGATCAGTTAAATTGGGGGATAGTCTGTGTTGGTACGTGTGAGAGAGATCCACCTTTCCAAGTTGTTGGGGTTCATCTCATACTTCTGAAGGTTTGAGGGTGCTGCCTGTTCCATACCCCCCCTACTCCTCATCTAGCCTTTTAGGGGTACAAACAATAGTAATTGGGGCCTAGTGTGGTTGTGTACGTGTGATATACATACACTTTTTTTGGATCATATTTTCTATTCCGCTATTTAATCAAAAACCTTTGGGGATCAGTTAAATTGCGGGATAGTCTGTGTTGGTACGTGTGAGAGAGATCCACCTTTCCAAGTTGTTGGGGTTCATCTCATACTTCTGAAGGTTTGAGGGTGCTGCCTGTTCCATACCCCCCCTACTCCTCATCTAGCCTTTTAGGGGTACAAACAATAGTAATTGGGGCCTAGTGTGGTTGTGTACGTGTGATATGCATACACTTTTTTTGGATCATATTTTCTATTCCGCTATTTAATCAAAAACCGTTGGGGATCAGTTAAATTGGGGGATAGTCTGTGTTGGTACGTGTGAGAGAGATCCACCTTTCCAAGTTTTTGGGGTTCATCTCATACTTCTGAAGATTTGAGGGTGCTGCCTGTTCCATACCCCCCCTACTCCTCATCTAGCCTTTTAGGGGTACAAACAATAGTAATTGGGGCCTAGTGTGGTTGTGTACGTGTGATATACATACACTTTTTTTGGATCATATTTTCTATTCCGCTATTTAATCAAAAACCTTTGGGGATCAGTTAAATTGGGGGATAGTCTGTGTTGGTACGTGTGAGAGAGATCCACCTTTCCAAGTTGTTGGGGTTCATCTCATACTTCTGAAGGTTTGAGGGTGCTGCCTGTTCCATACTCCCCCTACTCCTCATCTAGCCTTTTAGGGGTACAAACAATAGTAATTGGGGCCTAGTGTGGTTGTGTACGTGTGATATACATACACTTTTTTTGGATCATATTTTCTATTCCGCTATTTAATCAAAAACCTTTGGGGATCAGTTAAATTGGGGGATAGTCTGTGTTGGTACGTGTGAGAGAGATCCACCTTTCCAAGTTGTTGGGGTTCATCTCATACTTCTGAAGGTTTGAGGGTGCTGCCTGTTCCATACTCCCCCTACTCCTAGCCTTTTAGGGGTACAAACAATAGTAATTGGGGCCTAGTGTGGTTGTGTACGTGTGATATACATACACTTTTTTTGGATCATATTTTCTATTCCGCTATTTAATCAAAAACCTTTGGGGATCAGTTAAATTGGGGGATAGTCTGTGTTGGTACGTGTGAGAGAGATCCACCTTTCCAAGTTGTTGGGGTTCATCTCATACTTCTGAAGGTTTGAGGGTGCTGCCTGTTCCATACTCCCCCTACTCCTAGCCTTTTAGGGGTACAAACAATAGTAATTGGGGCCTAGTGTGGTTGTGTACGTGTGATATACATACACTTTTTTTGGATCATATTTTCTATTCCGCTATTTAATCAAAAACCTTTGGGGATCAGTTAAATTGGGGGATAGTCTGTGTTGGTACGTGTGAGAGAGATCCACCTTTCCAAGTTTTTGGGGTTCATCTCATACTTCTGAAGATTTGAGGGTGCTGCCTGTTCCATACCCCCCCTACTCCTCATCTAGCCTTTTAGGGGTACAAACAATAGTAATTGGGGCCTAGTGTGGTTGTGTACGTGTGATATACATACACTTTTTTTGGATCATATTTTCTATTCCGCTATTTAATCAAAAACCTTTGGGGATCAGTTAAATTGGGGGATAGTCTGTGTTGGTACGTGTGAGAGAGATCCACCTTTCCAAGTTGTTGGGGTTCATCTCATACTTCTGAAGGTTTGAGGGTGCTGCCTGTTCCATACTCCCCCTACTCCTAGCCTTTTAGGGGTACAAACAATAGTAATTGGGGCCTAGTGTGGTTGTGTACGTGTGATATACATACACTTTTTTTGGATCATATTTTCTATTCCGCTATTTAATCAAAAACCTTTGGGGATCAGTTAAATTGGGGGATAGTCTGTGTCTCCACAACGACCGCCGAGTTGCCCACATTCTAACTTGTGCTGATTACTGGGTGGCCACGCTGCTGGATCCCCGTTACAAGGACAACGTACCGTCCTTAATTCACTCACTGGAGCGCGATCGCAAGATGCGCGAGTACAAGCGCACGCTGGTAGACGCCATGCTGCTGGCATTCCCATCTGACAGCGGGGCCACAGTGGAAGCACAAGGCAGAGGAGGAGGAGGTCGCCAACGCAACCAGGGCACCGCCAGCACCTCAGAAGGCAGGGTTAGCATGGCCGAAATGTGGAAAAGCTTTGTCAGCACGCCACAACAAACAGCAGCACCAGCAGCTCAGATGGAACGTCTTAGCAGGAGGCAGCATTTTACCAACATGGTGGAGCAGTATGTGTGCACACGCCTACATGTAGTGAATGACGGGTCTGCCCCCTTCAACTTCTGGGTCTCCAAATTGGGCACATGGCCTGAGCTTGCCCTTTACGCCTTGGAGGTGCTGGCGTGCCCTGCAGCCAGTGTATTATCTGAACGGGTATTTAGCACGGCTGGGGGCGTTATAACAGACAAGCGCAGCCGCCTGTCCAGAGACAATGTGGACAAGCTCACGTTCATTAAAATGAACCAGGCATGGATCCCACGGGACTTTTCCGTACCTTATGCAGAATAGCAATGGATACCGACCTTACCCACCCATTGTTCCATTTTTGCTCTTTCTCACTCTTTTGGGGTGTACCCTCATTTAAAATTTTTGAAAAGAAGCAGTGTTGGCTACCTCGTCCTCCTCCTCAGGGCCAGATTAATGTAGGGGCTATTGGAGCTGCAGCTCCAGGCCCCTACCTTTTATATAGGCCCCGGGTTGGCCATATTCACTGTTACCGCTCTTCTGTCACTTGTAAACACAGAAGTCTGGCTTCTATGCTCGCTTCCCCAGGCAGCACCCTCAGAACCTCCCCACACAGCGTGAAGGCCGGACAAGGAGGGACAGTTGGCGATGCATGGATGTGTTTATGGGCTTCAGAGACAGCATCCCATGTTGAATTAGGCATGCATGGCTGCACCCTTCCTCCTCTGGGTGCATGGCAAGGCACGGCCCTTAAGGCCCTTCAAAATCCTCAGCACCAAGCCCATGATGCTGTTAATCCGGCCCTGGTCCTCCTCCACCGCCGCTTCCACCTACACCGCCCATAGGTGTGCGCAGCCTATTGCATTAAGGTGTGCACCCCAAAGTTGAAATACACATGCATGTGTTTGCCAGCAGGGAGAGTAATGTATCGGGGCCATGTACCTGTAGGCAAGGAGAAATAGAGCAGAGCAGGTCCCAGGGAGATCTTTCCCATCTCCTCACTGGCAATGCTATGTGCCCTAGGTGATTAGGGTGTGCCCAGGCACACCCAGCACACCCTGTGCGCACGCCTATGTCACCGCCACATCCACCACCACCTCAACCTCCCTCCTACTCCATATGGGCCTCGTCCTTCAGAGATGAAGAAGAACATTGTTTTATTTTTCTGTTTTTTTTTGTTGTTTTAAGTTATTTCCCTATCCACATTTGTTTGCAGAGCACTTGCCATGCTCTTAATTACGTTTTGCTGCCATTTGCAGCACTCTAGCCCTTTCCTTTGGTGTTTTAGAGCCATTTTAGTGCCTTAAAGTTCGGGTCCCCATTGACTTCAATGGGGTTCGGTGTCCGGGAAAAGTTCGGTAAAAGTCCGGGACACGGACCCGGACTTTTTTTTAAAGTTCGGCCGAACCCGTCGAACACGGACATCTAGGTGTCCGCTCAACCCTAATTGTAATCTTTATACAACATACAGGACTTTTGTAGTACCCTATTCGATCAGTAGATATGCAAATACATTCTTAAAAGCATATACCTATTATTTAAAAACATAAATACAGGAAAATGTTACTCTAAAAAGAAAGGGCCTATACAACTTGAATCATGTCCCTGTGTGAACTATTTCCATCAAAGAGCCCCAAAGAAACACTTTTGGTTCATTAGATGTATTATAATGTCCAACTATCAATTGCTTGGTCTTTGCTAAAGGGGCTCTGGTTCTTCAACACATTTTGTGATAGTAATTCACTTCTTCAGGAGACATGGAAGAAGTTTCTGGGTGAAGACAATTGCACAAGACCTTACATCAATATCAGGATGGAATCAATATCATCCAATAGTTCAATACTTACATGGGTATTGTAAAGTGCCTGACCCACAGAAATTAACTGCATTCTCTGATGTAGAAATTCCAAGTGAGAAGCCAATACAGCCCATGGCCCACAGCCAAGGGTGGTTCACCCCTGCAGCAAAGACCAGGATATTTCTAAATAGATGTTATAATACATCTAATAAATTATGAATGTTTCTTTGGGGCTCTTTGATGAAAGCAGTTCAGATAGAGATGTATAAGCCCTCCAAAACTATCTCCAAACTATGGCCCTCCAGTTCATCAGAAACTACAATTTCCATCATGCCTAGTCATGTTTGTGAATGTCAGAGTTTTACAATGCCTCATGGGATCTGTGGTTTTGCAACAGCTGGAGGGCCATAGTTTGGAGATCCCTGTTCTAGAGCAGTGTTTCTCAACCTTTTTTCAGTCAAGGCACCCTTTAAAAATGTTGGACAATCTCGGGTCACCCTTTAAAAATATGAATAGTATCAAGGCACCCCATTCGAAAACTTAAAAGCTATTCTAATAGTTTTACATAATGCAGCAACATCCACTAGTATAAGTAGGACACCCTAAGTTAGAGGGGATTTAATTTTCCAAAGCTAATTTTCTTTTGCCAACTTATTCTGACTAGTATTCCAAATTTCTCTTCTCTCCCTCACTCGGCTAATGTGACCCCAATGCTGGTGGAGAGAGACAGGGGAGGGTCAAACAAGGATGCTATGCAGGTGACTGACATTCTCCTTATCAACTGATGATGTTAAGGCGTCATTAAGACGCCAGCAGCTAGAAGGTTGTAATGGTGCACAATGAAAACCTGTGATTGTGTGTAAGTAGTGTAAAAAGGCAGCCTTCATCTACAGTGGTGATCGAAGGTTTGGGCATCCCACGTAAAAATTTGCATTAATGTGCATAAAAAAGCCAAGGATAGATGGAAAAATCTCCAAAAGCCATCAAATTACAGATTAGATATTCTTATAATATGTCAACAAAAGTTAGATTTTATTTCCATCATTTACACTTTCAAAATAACAGAAAACAAAAAAATGACGTCTGCAAAAGTTTCTTTGAGATCTCTGGGCTGTCTGTCCCGCACTGCTCTTTTAAGGTCTATCCATAGATTTTCAATTATGTTGAGGTCAGGAGATTGTGAAGGCCATGGCAAAACCTTCAGTTTACGCCTCTTGTTGTAATCCCTCGTTGATTTTGAGGTGTGTTTAGGATCATTATCCATTTGTAGAAGCCATCCTCTCTTTAACTTCAGCTTTTTCACAGATGGCATCAAGTTACCATCCAAAATTTGCTGAAATTTTATTGAATCCATTTTTCCTTCTACTCGTGAGATGTTCCCTGTGCCACTGACTGCAATACAACCCCAAAGCATAATTGATCCACCCCCATGCTTAACAGTTGGACAGAGGTTCTTTTCATTAAATTCTGTGCCCCTTCTTCTCCAAACGTACCTTTGCTCATTCCGGCCAAAAAGTTCAATTTTAACCTCATTGGTCCACAGAACTTGTTTCCAAAATGCATCAGGCTTGTCTATATGTTCATTTGCAAAGTTCAAACGCTGATTTTTGTGGTGAGAATGTAGAAGAGGTTTTCTTCTGCTGACTCTTCCATGAAGATCATATTTGTACAAGTATCTCTTTATAGTGGAATAGTGTACCATCACTCATGTGTCTGCCAGATCTTTCTGGAGGGATTGTGCAGTCAAACGTGGGTTTTGAATTGTTTTTCTCACAATCCTGCGAGCTGTTCTGTCTGAAATTTTTCTTGGTCTTCCAGATCTTGCTTTAACTTCCACTGTTCTTGATGACTGCTATTTCTTAATTACATTCCGAACAGAGGATATTGACATCTGAAAACGCTTTGCTATCTTCTTTTAGCCTTCTCCAGCTTTGTGAGCGTCAACTATTTTCAGTTTCAGTTTTCTAGACAACTGCTTAGAAGATCCCATGGTGCTGATTGTTGGGGCAAGGTCAGATGAGTCTGGGCATTTAAAACCTTTGAGATTGACATCACCTGGTCTTCCCAGATGATGATTGAGAACAATCCATGACACTGGCAGGTCTCAGCCTTGCAAAGGGGGCAGTGCATGCTATAAAAGCTTTTGCAGATGCCATTTTTTGTTTTCTGTAATTTTGAAAGTGTCAATGATGGAAATAAAATCTAACTTTTGTTGACATATAATATACAAATGTCTAATCTATAATTTGATGCCTTTTGGAGATTTTGCCATCTTTCCTTGGCTTCTTTATGCACATTAATACAAATTTGTACCTGGGAAGCCCAAACTTTCGATCACCACTGTATATGCCAGCTTGTATATCATTTTTGGGCAATTTTTTGGCATTTTGCTAAAGCTCCCCTGAAAAAATGTTAAGGCACCCTGGTTAAAAAAGGCTGGTCTACAGCATGGTGTAACATTGTCTTGTATTTATATTTTTTTTTCAATTGTATATGCTTTTAAGTATATATTGGCATGTTTACTGATGAGATAGGGTCCCACAATGGTAGCTTTCTTGTATAAACATTGTTTTGCTGACATACGTTCCTGTGAGAGATGATACCAGTTTACTATTTTAGTGTATCCACCATACAAGAATGAGTAAAGGAGGGATTGTGAGATTTTGATAGTCCACTCTCTGCCCCCAGATTTCTAAAATGTAGAGTGAATGAGCAGAATGGGACTAATAAGGACCTCCCTCTGTTCATTTTGCTTTCTTCTCCTACCAGAGTGTTTATTGTCAGATCATTTGCATGCAGCACACCTCAATGGCCTCTACTTCTGTTCTCTCCTCCTAGTCTGAGAGCCTTCGTACATTTAATTAGAAAAGGAAAATAGGAAGACAGATTCAGGCATTTATATTAACTTCATTTAAAAATACATTTTATGATTTTATTAAACACATACAGTAAGTACATTAGTTGTGTTATATATCTGCCTGAGTTGAGGTTTAACTTTAAAACACTTTTACAACTTCCTCAATCTTAGAATCCATTCAACTTATATTGCAAAGGAGAAGTTCAACCATCACCAAGAAGTAAGACCAATCATGTACATTCGTCATGCAAGGTGCTCTAAAAAGGTAATTCATCATTCATATTCTGTCAGAACCTTGTTCCTCAAGACTAGTATATTTTTATCCTTACTCACGGTAAAGGATTTTCTGTTTTTGCTTTACCTGATTTCCCTTTCTTTTTCTTTTAAACAACATGCTTGAAGGCTCTTCTAAACTGATAGCAGTAAATAATTAAGTTATTCGTTTTCTAGAACAACACTATGGTTTGTAATTACAATGAACAATGGCTCAACTATAGCTCATTCACCTGTTCTGTCTGTCCTGTTTATACATATTTTGTACTCTCCTATAGTTTTGCTTCTTAATAGTACAAATGACCAGTATAATTCACAGTGATAAATAAGGTAATCCTCAAACGCATAGTTAAGTAATTCCCATTTTGCTACAAA
This sequence comes from Pelophylax lessonae, assembly GCF_965119305.1. Lineage (NCBI taxonomy): Eukaryota > Metazoa > Chordata > Amphibia > Anura > Ranidae > Pelophylax > Pelophylax lessonae. The sequence goes on from NC_138769.1 coordinate 67,158,171, forward strand.
CATGAAATCAGTTCCATCAGGGAACACAGACCCATGACTACAGATAAAGCTGCAAATGAGTCAACACAGCCAAGACGGATCTGAAGTTGGGCACTAAGGAGCAGATAATGTGAAATTATGTGACATTTTCGCTTGTATTGAATCTGTCTAAATGTCTCCTGTTACTCCAGTGATATTTTAGAAGAACTATAAAATAAGGCTTTTTCAGACTGCAATATTCCATTACTTTCTGTGTCTCGAAAGAATGTTGTTACTTTGTAAATAGCATGTGAATATATATATATATATATATATATATATATATATATATCTGTAAATATCTTTATATACAGTATCTCACAAAAGTGAGTACACCCCTCACATTTTTGTAAATATATATTTTTTTAATCTTTTCATGTGACAACACTGAAGTAATGACACTTTGCTATGTACAGTAGTTAGTGTACAGCTTGTATAACAGTGTAAATTTGCTGTCCTCTCAAAATAACTCAACGCATCCTAGTGAAAATGTCCAAATTGGGCCCAATTAGCCATTTTCCCTCCCCAGTGACATGTGACTCGTTAGTGTTACAGGGTCTCAGGTGTGAATGGGGAGCAGATGTGTTAAATTTGGTGTGATCGCTCTCACTCTCTCATATTGGTCACTGGAAGTTCAACATGGCACCTCATAGCAAAAAACTCTCTGAGGATCGGAAAAAAAGAATTCTTGCTCAACATAAATATGGCCTAGGCTATAAGAAGATTTCCAAGACCCTGAAACTGAGCTGCAGCACGGTGGCCAAGACCATACAGCGGTTTAACAGGACAGGTTCCAGAACAGGCTTTGCCATGGTCAACCAAAGAGGATGAGTGCACATGCTTAGCGTCATATCCAGAGGTTGTCTTTGGGAAATAGATGTATGAGTGCTGCAGAGGATTATGGGATGAGGGGTCAGCCTGTCAGTGCTCAGACCATACGCCGCACACTGCATCAAATTGGTTTGCATTGCTGACGTCTTTAGAAGAGTCATCTGAAAAGTTATAATAAAATATTTACAAAAATGTGAGGGGTGTACTCACTTTTGTGAGATATATATATATATATATATATATATATATATATATACAGTATCTCTCAAAAGTACACTCCTCACATTTTTGTAAATATTTTATTATATCTTTTCATGTGACAACACTGAAGGCCAATATATGTTCTGCTAAATATTTTTGGTAAAAAAAAAATCCCAATAAGCGTATATTGATTGGTTTGTGCAATAGCATCTACACACTATGGGATAGATTTAGCGACTTTCTATTTTTTTTATATTTTTTACTAGTAATGGCAGTGATCAGCGATTTTTAGCAGGACTGCAATATTGCTGTGGACAAAACTGACACTGACACTTTTTGGGGACTAGTAACAACAATAGTGATCAGTGCTAAAAATAATGCCCTGTCACTGTATAAAGGGAAGGGGTTAACATCAAGAGTAATCAAAGGGTTAAATGTGTTCCCTATGAGTGCTTTCTAAGTGTGGGGGGTTTGCTTTGACTAATGGAAAACAGAGATTCGTGTTCCTGCTTAGCAGAAACACAAGATCTCCATTTTACTCTCTGGTAGAATGGCGGTCTGTCTTGTCTTTAAATTGGCAGACCGGGGTTCTGCCTCTCTCCCAACGATCGCCAGGTTCCCAGAGGATATTGCGTCCACCGGACCCGCTGATTGGCTCCTGCTGTGTCCATTCACAGCAGAAATTGGGCTCCAACAGCTCAGGCCCCTACAGCCGAAAAAGAAAATCACCTACAGGTATCTGATTTTGCGCTTAAGGGCCGCCCTGCCACAGTAAATGTATGTCCAAGACGTTGAAAGCACAAATTCGATTTTTTTGGAAAAATAAATATAATTTAATTAGTTTCAATTAATTTTAAGTATTATGTTTTTTTTTTTTTTAAGTGACCTAATCACTAAACAAGGGTCCCCTAGAAAGAAGTTTGCAAATACTCACCTCTTCCACTTCCTGTAACACCCAAGCAATGCTGTACCAATGAGAAACCGTTGCCTGAAGATGCTCCATAATCTGACATTTCCAGGAGTGTCAATTTCCTGGTCCACTTCTGGGCCCAGTGCTTTAGCTCACCTGCCTCTATGTCACTAACGTGTACTGTAGTGTCATAGGGGTCAGCAGGAGGAATCACAGAGAAGAGCAGAGAACCAGGAATTTAAAGTGTTGGTTCCTGAAAAGTCTTTATTCATATGCTACAAAAGCATTGTGCAGCGCAGGCAGAGGGAAAGGTAAGCATTTACAATTTTCATTCCAGAGGAGCTTTGTTATGGCAGATCAAATGAAGATAATAATATAAGATATGAAAAACACACAGTAGAAAAAAGATTTCAGACATACAATATATTACCAAAATTATTGGGACGCCTGCCTTTACACACACACATGAACTTTAATGACATTCTAGTCTTAGTCCGTAGGGTTCAATATTGGGTTGGCCCACCCTTTGCAGCTATAACAGATTTAACTCTTCTGGGTAGGCTGTCCACAAGGTTTAGGAGTGTGTCCATGGCTATGTTTGACCATTCCTCTGGAAGCGCATTTGTAAGGTCAGACACTGATGTGGACAATAGGCCTGGCTCACACTCTCCGCTCTAATTCATCTCAAAGGTGCTCTATTGGGTTAAGGGTCAGGACTCTGCACAGGCCAGTTAGGTTACCATTCCCCAGACTTGCTCATCTATGTCTTTATGAACCTTGTTTGTGCACTGATGCACAGTCATGTTGGAACAGGAGGAGCCATCCTCAAACTGTTCCCACAAAGTTGGGAGCACAAAATTGTCCTAAAATGTCTTGGTATGCTGACGCCTTATGAGTTCCCGTCAGTAAACTAAGAGGCCAAGCCCAACCCCTGATAAACAACCCCACACCATGATCCCCCATCCACCAAATGATATGAACTAGTGCACAAAGCAAGATCCACAAGGCAATGGATGAGTAAGTTTGGGGTGGAGGAACTTGACTGGCCTGCACAGAGTCCTGACCTCAATGTATTATTTATGTAACACTTTTGGGATAACTTAGAGCAGAGACTACGAGCCAGGCCTTCTCTCCAACATCAGTGCCCGGCCTCACAAATGTGTTTCTGGATAAATGGTCAAATATTCCCATAGACATACTTCTAAACCTTGTGGAAAGCCTTCCCAGAAGAGTTGAAGTTGTTATAGCTGCAAAGGGTGGGCCAACTCAATATTGAACCTTGCAGACTAAGATTGGAATGCCATTAAAGTTCATGTGTGTGTGTAAAGGCACACATCCCAATACTTTTGGTAATATAGTGTACTATCCAATCAGATTATGGTGGTCAGTTGTCTATTGCTGGTTAGAAAAAGAAAGCAGGGATCCAATTGGCCGCTAAGGGCAGCACAACATTTTTTTTTAAGTGTGCCCTCAAGCCAAACTTTATTCTTTTGCTTTGTACCACTGGGAAAAGCTGAAATGTGACCTAGCCATAAAATCATGAGTAGAAGTACAGTGCTTTTGTTTTACAGTTATTTCAGTTCAGTTAGATATATAAGAATGGCTATGAGACTGCCTAATGCATCAAAACAAAGCTACATGCTGTGAATAAGAATAACTTATTTTTAATACTGTGTCACTCGCATGAAAATTTCTCCGAATCCCCTATGACTACTTGCTTGCCAGCTATCTATTAAAAATAGAATTATTTAAAGCTCTGTGGAACAATATATGGCCATAGAGAACGCCATGCACGTATTTTAGGCGTGATGGGAAAATACATAGGAAAATCTGTATGCAGCTGAACTAAAGCACGGTTTTTCCTTCATATCCAAGGGAGATAAAGTGATAGGAAGCTTTCACCTAGAGACATTTTGTCTTGCTGGTAACTATTACAAAAGGGAAACTTTTTTTTTTCTTTGGTAGTTAATATAATAAGTAGGTTTCTATTTTTCCTTTTTTTCTATATTGTTTCTTAACCATTTCATTATTCACATCGAACACAAAAAGCATTTGAGCAAGCACAAGCCTGACACCTATGTAATCCATGATTTTGGAAAGGGGATCCAAATTACTCCTGATATATGATACAGGGGTTCAGATTCTGCTTCTAATGCCTCGTTTCCACTGAGCGGTTCGGTTTTGGTTCGGTACGGTACGCAATTTTTGCCGTTTCCATCGTCAAAAGATGTGAATGGTATCCTAATTCCTAACCGTACCATACCACTTTTTTGGGACCCTTTTGTTGGGGTACCAAGCACATTCGTTACGTACCAACAGGGTTGAGTTATACTGCTGAGGTACTGTTGGCGGTGAAAGACAAGCCTGATCAAGGTGTACTGTTCCGAACCGTACCAAACTGAACCGTACCACTCAGTGGAAATGAGGCATAAGTGTCTATAGTCTCAGAAGATAACATTATACCAGCAGGAAATAGCTAGGTCTTTAAAGTAAGACCCTGGACTATTCCACTATCATTTTAAAGCTAAACTCTAGCCTTACCTTCAGTCTTGCACAGTTGTACAGGCACCTCTCCTGTACTGAAAATTCTTAGTTGGATTTCACTGCACACTGTGAGCTTCTAACCGTGTGCATTAGAAATTGAAGCAAGTCAGATGTAGTCCTGGCTGGAGGACTTCCAGCATCAACCATTTCCCCCCTGCCTGACTGCCTCTGATCCACCCCTTTTATTAATTAGATTTCAGTTTTTTTCAGTCATGGAGGTTCAGGGTCACATCGGAGCTTTAGCTAGGGTGGCCTGCAAATAATAAAAATAAAAATAACTTCCAATGCCCTGCTTTCCCCCAGAATTGCAAACATATGCAAGGGTAAACACATGCACAGAAAGTTTCCCCCTCATCAACTGTCAAGTTGGTTTTCAGTGTTCCCCAACCTTTTACTACCTGACAGAGGTTTTAATACTTTCTGATTCTAAAACTAAAACTCAAAATAAAAAGCTTGGAACATGCATAAATCTAAAGAAATTTTGGGTATTAAAAGGTTATGGCTTTTATTTAAATTCATACAGCACTGCAGTGAACCAATAGAACCTCCTAACTAGGTCAATAGTTTACATTTACCCAGTGAAAATCTACATTTTGCCTACATAAAAATGAGCTTTGCTGTACTAGTTTGAGAAACCAATTTGTTCTCTAAATACATTAAAGATGTATATGGATACATATACAGTACATCTGTAATGTAGATGGATATATAGCGAAAACCTTTTTGTTAGTCATGGCTAGAGCAGAGAATAGCTTAAACCTGCCATTTATTTTTTGCTCGCTGTGTCCCAGAGGTGCAACAGGAAGTTAAAGGAAATTTCTTCAAAGTAAGCAGAATTCTGCTCTTAGGTTGGTTGTCACAGAAAACGATGTCCCTATCATAAGTTTTAGTTTTACCACTTGTTATGATGACAGATCTTCTCTGGTGAATCTACAAGTTACTTCCCCATGCATTAGAGCTTAAAATAGAATTTCAGCAAAAACCTTTCTAGCCCTCTTATGCTGGCCAACTTGTGTAAAAAATATGCATATACTTACTTATCTATGATTGGAGTATTCCAGTCACATGATCCCCTGTCAGCCAACGGCAGCTGCGGGGGAGAAGAGAGAGTCCTCGGCAAAATCTGGTAAAGCCTGGAGAAGTGATATCACCCATAGGCTCCCATGTCCCAGCCATTGTCGGCGCTCCCTCCTCTACCCTGCAGCCATCGCTGGCTGGCAAAAGGGAGCTGGATTATGTGACTAAACCAGAGCAGGCTGAAAATAAGTAAGTACACACATCTTTTTCTTTTTACGCAGGATAGCCAACATAGGTATTAGGAGAGGGGAGAGGACATTATTAAGACCAGGCCAGGTGTAAGCTCAAAGAAGGCTGTACCAGATTGGATTGTAATAATAGTTAAATTTATATAGCGGCATGCCGCACAAACTTGTGGTGTTAAGATTCTTATTACACACATAGGCAAGACTTAAGCCCTGATGTAGGGAAACATATCTGAACCCCCAAAACGTGTCGGCTTTCTAGTCTACTGAATATTTTATAAAATACCATTTTTGAACCTTTGATCATTGGTATGATGCCTTAACTACTTTTTTCTTAGCTGGCCTTTCCATTAGACCCCCTCTCCTTGAGTGTGTTCTGGTATATGAAAGCATGTGAAAGGTATGTATATGAAAGGTATGTGAAAATATGATTAATGAGAAGTATTTAGCAACTCTGAGTATTGTCAATAGGAGATCTAGCACCTATTAAAAAAAATAAAATAAAATAAAAATGGCAGGGGTTCTAATCCTTCCCTTCTCTGTCCAAAACATATGATACTTGTAAATGGAACTATAAGACTATGAAGAAAATGATTACTTCACTTAATGCTGCAGGTCCAATTGTTCTTTTCTCAGTGACATGTAAAAGGAACAGAACTTCTGCCTTGTATCCTATTCCCGCATCTTGTTGTCAGCTCTGATGAGAGGTACATTGTATATTGGTGTAAGTCACATACTATATACATCCATAATCCCTATTTATGGCTTTGTTGATGCTTTGCTTACCTTGCAGTAAACATGCCTGGAAACCTACCCTGAGCAGATATTCAAATGCGTGTGTTAATGAGTCCTCACAATGACCCTAAAATCTTTAATTCGTCTCGTCCCAAATTCTCAGTTATTAAACTTTACTAGGGCTAAATCCTATTCCAAGTTAAATCCACTAAAAAGATTAGAGAACAAACAATAGCAGTTTAGCTTCACAAACAATTATAGTTTACTTGGGAAACTAGAACAAGTTTATTGTAGGAAAACAAGTGTATTTTCTTGGACATGTTTAAATGATGAAGTTTGCAATTATGAAAATATATTTCTCTTTGGCTAAAGAGAATCTATGGCATTTGAAGGCCATATACATAAACTGTATTGTAGGGATCAGCCTCAAATGTATACTTCAAGGAGCCAGTCCACTCGCCAAGGTACATTTTCAAAATGTGCAAAACAAAAATATCCCATACAGAGGTGTAATCAGAAGACTAAAAAATATTAAAGGGTATGTAGACCCTAAAATGTACTTTCTCTTTGTTTTTCCCTTTAAGTCTGTTACATATACCACTGAAAGATTTTTGTTATATCAGTTCAGTAAGCAAAAATGCCTATTAACCCTCCCAGAAATCTAGTGCTGTTCTGTGTACTGAGCACTCTACCGTCTTAGTGAATCTAGTTGAAAAAAGACACTAGTCTTATCCTAAACAACATTAGTAGAAAGTGTGTTAGGACTCCACAAATTGTACCCCCAATGTTATGGAGTAGAGGGGGTATGTTCTATAGTTCAAACATGCTTTTTGTCCAAGGGTGACAATGTAGTTGCAGTAAGAAAGTTGTTTTATCTTAGGGCAGAAACTACGATTCTGCCAGGGTCACCTTGTTAAAGCAAAGGGAAGCAAGCCTGAAAAAAGAACAGCAGCCACCACATCGAAGGAATCTGTAGTACATTACATTTTTGTTCTTGGGTTAAGACATGCTTTTAGGTTCAGCTTCTTGGCTATGTCTTTTGTTCTCTGTACACTCTAACGCCCTGTTCACATCTTAGGGATTTTTATGATTGAAGCTTGTAGCTCTAAAACACTCAACAAGCCAAATCCTATTCATTTCCATGGCCCCTGTTCACATGTGAGCGTTCTGTCAGCTAAAGCTAAATGCCTGAAGCTCAAAAAAGTACATGAGCACATCTTTTTGGCCCCATGGACTTCAATAGAAACACCTAACTTCAGTGTTTTATGAGCATTTTACAAGTCTTTTATGAGCATTTTCTGCTCAAATAGCAGCTCTTCATCTCTTAAAACCACTACCAAACCAACTCTCTGTCTTACACTCATCAACCTCTTCTGTGTCTCTGTCTTCTCATTCACAGAAAGGCCTGGACATATACCTAATGTGTACCCGAAGCATGATCCCACAGCATCACTGCCCTACATTGCACCTACTACCCTGTAATATAACCTGCTCTATTTTAGCTAAACTGTTAGAAATTCTATATACAGCTCTACAGAACAAACTACATGCAAAGGTTCAAAAAGCCAGGTCCATAAAAACATGGATGAGGGAGTTTGGGGTGGAGGAACTTGACTGGCCTGCACAGAGTCTTAACCTCAACCTGACAGATTACCTTTGGGATGAATTAGAGCAGAAACTGCGAGTCAAGCCTTCTCGTCCTGACCCCACAAATGCGTTTCTGGAAGAATGGTCAAACATTCCCATAGACACACTCCTAAACCTTGTGGACAGCCTTCCCAGAAGAGTTGAAGCTGTTAGAGCTGCACTCTTATTTGGCCACAGTGCAGGTGTAGCACAGGTGCACCCAAGGTTTTCATGCGGATTATGGCTTTCATTCGATTTTTTGTTTCCTACATGCTGAATTTTTTGGTGCACTTTCAGAAAACATGCCAAAAACACAGGACATGATAGAAAGTTTAAGGGAAACCATAGGTTAACATTTTGAAACCCTACACATGCACTGCGACCAAACTGTAGCGCAGCCGTATTAAATAGCACTAAATCAGGTACCCTTTTCCTGCCAAAACGAATTCCCCCAGTGTCAACTACCACATTTTCACTATAACAAAAAAAAAAAAAAACCTTTTCTGTTTCAAGTCTTTATTTGTAGATACCCATGCTACACAAGTTGCTTGATGTTTTCCAGGATCTTTCACTTTGTTCCAAGGATCACCACACATCTCCCTACCCAATGTTCTTAGGAACACATTCACCAATGTATGTGTGGTCCAAATTTCTTCCAGCATGACAGTTCAATTTTTTCTTTTTTTTTCATGTAACACAAATTTTTTGAAGTTGTCACATACTAAACAACATATTAGTTAGATCACCACAGCAAGAAAAATAATATATATGGATCTGAACTAAAAAAGTAAAGGTTTCCTACATTATAAATGTTTTTTGGCCTATTCAGTACCTTTTAAATTTTACCTTCTGTCTTGAATTTCTCTTGAAAATTGAAAAAAAGCAGTGCACTTCTTGTATATCTGCGGTGTACATCCACAGCATCAGACCCACTGACTGATTAGAGACTGACTCTAACTCATAGATGTCACTATTAAGATGCTCACTGTTCAATTTGCTGAATAGAAAACTGTATCCGAGGACTTAAAGGCAAGTATCTTTCTGCTTCTGTTTGATTTGTTCTGTGGATCTGTGCTATCCGAACCTGTAATCTCTCAGACCACCAGTGTTCAGAGGCAACTCTAATATATGGAAGCAAAGCTTTGATTACAGTTTCTACCAAGATAACCAGACACACACAGAGACAGAGTTCAGAATAAGACATCATACATCAACAATGGATAAAATATTAGCTGCAAGATAACCTACAGGTAATACTAGTGACCAGTCGGACCGATTCCTTAAGGCACAATTTCCATTCGTTCATATCCTATTAAAAGTGAATCTGTCAAGGATCAGTAAGTATCTAAAATACAAAAACTGCTCAATTGCAGGCTCACTGCTATCCCTGAAAAGCCCTATGTTAACTATGACTAAATATGCTCACCACTGTCCTACCCAACATTCTTTGATTGAATGAAGACCAAATGAGCTGGTCAGATTTTTTTTGGCTAAACAGCAGTTGCATCCAATCCAATGCAGGCACTGATGAAGCATTCTGACAACAGGAACTTCTTTGATTCACACTATATAGTGTGGATTAGGGAAACTGTTCAATTTTATTTGTTCAGCCCACAAGTTGAACAAAAAAAAAATTAAAGTTGCCCATATTTGGCTTTGATCAGCCACCTGATTACATAAAAAAAAAAAGATTGTAATTTTTTAAAATATTTTAGATGAATAGCAAAATTCTCTCCTCTGTGCTGTTGTATTCTGACAGCGGTGACTCCTCTGCTGTCAGAATACACTGATCAGCACTGCAGCCAACTGTCATTGAACAAAAATTTTCCAACAAGCTTGTTTGTGAGTAATCGACCATTAGATTGACTTCTCAGTAATGGGAACAGCCATAGATGCATGGAAATTCAGCTGATTACTGCTGAACCAGATGAACTTTGATCCATCTATGAGCAGCATAAGAGTGTATGGCCAGCTTTAGTTTTAGACTGGATATCTATGCCAACTGTGAAGCCCCGAGATCCTTAGACCATAGTTAATCATCAGTCCTTTTGGTCCTCAGCTCCACTACTGCCATTTAACCATCAAATGACAGAGCCTTGATTGCCCACTAACAAGGGGATGACCTATAAAAGGAGTAAGCAGGGCTTAAAGTAGAACTATAGAGAAATGAGAGGAAATCCCTGAAAATTTAGGGAATCCCTTGGGGATCCCCAGGTCACCAGAACTTGTGTTCTTATTGGAAGATCCCACCTCTATTACTTTTCTGGGGATATCCCAGGATAACCCAACAATTTGGGTTTTTCTTTTACTTTCACTTTCAATGATAATGGTAAACAGGACAAATAGACAGGGTGAATCTCTCTAAATGGGGGAAGAGACAGCAATAAAAATTGACAGGTGTTCTAATCCATCATCACTCTGTCGAAATTTAAATTAAAAGTTTTGCCTTTAGTTGTATTTTGAACTTAAATTGTAGAGAAGGCTAAGTGCTTTGTGCAGTTTGGGCTTAACATAAAAAAACAAAACAAAACATACTCAAAGAAAAACAAGACACCTGCACTTTTAAAAAAATTAAAAGAAAATATAGGAACCCAATAGGTTCTAAACCCATGCAAATCAATAACCAAAAAACAAATAAACTACAATAAAGAGCTTCGTGCTATACTTATACCGTGAAAAGGGTAACCCCTGAGGACGTCAGACATAGACTGACAAAACGGAGGTTGGGTGGTGTTTGAGATACATCATTTCCAGTCGGCTGGAATGATGGTGGAGCGGCAAACCGGTGATTCCTATACAATACATGCTGATCCCTGTCTTCTTTGATGTAAGTACAATACAACCTTATTTTTTTAAAAAAAGATTTGAAATACTGCACCATGAGAGTGTTCCTTCCTTTCCCTCTCTATATGGCAAAACTGGAGCTTTGAATACGCTATTTAAATACATATTGAATGGATGACAGCAGCTATTTGAATTCATTCCTGTGACCTCATGTAGGACATCTTGGATTATCCCATATGTGCAATTTGACTCCCTGTATTAGGGGTCAATCAAGTCTGGTGATTGTAAAGTGTGTCTGTATGCTGGAGGAGAGGAACCTTTCCTACACTCACTGAGGACGTTATTCACGTGTGGAATCATTTATGGACTTCACAATTTTTATGTATTTTCTATAATTGAAGATGTGTTTTTTTATTTATTTGTCCATTCACTATTGTGTATTCACTATGGTGATATTTATTTTATACCAGTGCGGTTCCTTTGTTTCTTTTCACTTTTACAAGTATTGTTACTTAACACCGTGATTGTGCCATACCCTAATTTTTAATGTTATTCATGGATAATATGAAGTAATTTAAACAACTCCTGGTCTAAATATAGCAGTCAACTTTTTTAAATTAGACTGGAGTTCTTCTTTCTTCTATACATAAGAAATTTCCATTTACATTGAATATATACTGTACATATAGTTATCTTTTACCCACATAGTGAAAAATCCAGGAGACAGACAAAAGGAATGTCTCATATCATATAATCATAATCAATATAATCAGTAATTATTGCCTATATCAGTGCTGTTTCTAGTCTGTATCCTATCTCCTACTTTCCATTACACACACTGATTTCTCTCTGGATCATGTGACAGCACGGGAAGCTATTTGTGGAATTATTCCCCTTTCTCAAGTATTCAGCCTTGATGAACTGACTACAAGTTCTATTTTACAGGCCAGGGAAGCCCTCATTTTAATTGTTCTCCTAGGACCCAAAATGAAAAATGACTCTTAAAAATAGATGCGAGCTTGTAACATTTTTGTAATGATTTCAGCAATATTTTTTTTTTTTAAAGGCAAACAAATTATACCAATTGTAGGGATGCTGTGGAGCTGCTTCCTTAATTATTTATAAAATGGCAAGCTACCCTTCCTCACTGTCTTTTTATCATAAGATGCACATAAAGTAGATAGATATTGTAATAATAGAATGAGGTAAACAGAAGCACATGACAAATTGCAATGTGCATACATTATTAAAAATTGTTCTAATAATTTGTATTTTTAATATAATATTTCCAGCACATCAGTAAAATATGGAGTTATTTATAACCTAATAAATACAGATTTTATTTACTGAACCTATGTGTACTTGAAAATACAGTTATTTGTCAAAATATTTACCAACTGCAGCATTAGAATTTGGGTATGTACAAGACAGTCTGATGATCCTTACTATAATAATGTTTGCATCATAAACAACCAGTTGAATAAAAATTGATTCCCCTACTGCTGTCAACATTTAGTCGCATGTGAAGTTATCATTTTATGCCTGTAATCCTGGCCACATGTACATTATATCCTGTCATTTATTCTAATATTGTCTATGAAGGAACAGCTCCTTTAAAGCGGAGTTCAACCTAAAAGTGGAACTTCCGCTCATCTGCTTCCTCCCCCCCTCCGGTGCCACATTTGGCACCTTTCAGTGGGGAGGGGGGAACGGGTACCTGTTTTTGACAGGTACCCTTTCCCACTTTTGGGAGACAGCGCCGTGGCGCTGTTCCTCAGAAGTTCCATCCCCATTCTTCTTCCCCCGCCGCCAAGCCAATGAAAATGCGTAGTGGACTTCGCACATGCGCAGTAGGGAACCGGCTGCGAAGCCATAAAGCTTTATTGTCGGTTTCCCCTGTGCTGGGGTGCTGACATTGCGGGCTCCTTGGACAGGTAAGTGTCTATATATTAAAAGTCAGCAGCTACAGTATTTGTAGCCGCTGACTTTTATTTTTTTTTTCCACAGCTGGAACACCGCTTTAAGTGTATATAAAGCCAAAACTTTATAGTTTTAAACACTTCAAATCGTCGTATGTAGTACATCCAAAGAGTGAACAGTTCAACACAAGCTCATAGCTTAAGGACTGCTCAGGATGGTGAGTGGGAGGAGACCAAAAAACATGCGTTCCTCAATTTTCTTTGCATTAAAGGGTAACTACACTTTTATGGGGGAAGGAATCCATATTGTAATTGAATAATAATAAAGATCACCTTTCGTTTTCAATCTGTAGCTGTTGCAATTTTCTGAAAATGCAATGCAATATGGCTACCTGGAGGTGTTCTGTACACGGAATGTGTACTGACCACACCCCAGAAACATCATTTCCTGCTTGTGTGATTGGCTCACCAATTTTCCCAGAGTCCGGCCTAAGATACAAGTCAGATTTCAGGCATTCCCTGGATGTAGATTTTGGTGAGATACTCCCAATAGGAACACGTCTAAAAGGATGCAGGCCCAGCAGCTTTCTTCATTAGTGCTCTGCAGGTGCAGCAATTGATTGATTGATAATTATGAAACCACTCCCATTAGACCCACTCAGTACAGGGGCACAGAGGAACAAACAATGATTTCTTCAGAAAAACAAAATGTAGGAATCTGCAACAAAGGTTGTTATAATCCTGGCAATGTACATAGATCACCCAGAGGGGAATGTTTTTTTTTCTCAACAAAAGTGGAGTTACACTTTAAATGGAGCCAGAAGAGACAATACTTCTGTTATTTTTGGTTTCAGAGTTGTCATTCACTGGTTGTTAACCCCTTAAAATAGCAATAAAGTAAAATAAAAAAGTTCATTTTTGTTGGATTCTAACAGCTTAAAAATGCCTGCTTTGTTTACATTAACAGGCTGTCAGGCTTCCAAGATTCTGCTCTCCATACAAAATTGCTAAGATTTTTGTGCCTCTACTGTGATTAATTTCTCTGAATTGCATGTAGCTATAAAGGTGAATGGGTGAATTGTTTTTATATTAGTTTATGGCTTATTCGGAATATGTTAATGGTTTTGTGTGCATAGTCTGGACACAGGTTCACTATAAAGAAGGTTTTCCATTATGCTAAAAACATATTTAGCTAAGTAAAATTTACATACCAAAGTGGGTCCACTGTTTGATCCACACATGATATTTTCTCCCCCCAAAATGTGTATTTTGGAACTGCAATATATCATATGGAAAGAACTTACTCACGTGGGCCGGTTCTACACTGGTCTTCAGGTCTCCGGTGGCAGCATGTTCACTAAGGGAAGCTGCAAGCAGTCACAGCCAGCTTCCCACTGCAAATGTGTGAGCCACACTGGGTTCTGTGAATGGTACCACAGTCTTCTGGGACCTGTGATGTGCCCCAGAATGCTGCAGGTAAAAGGGAGGCAAACTTCCACTTGGATCGTTTAGGCAACATGCATAATGACATCATGCGCAAGTGCAGCCTTATCTACCAAATTACAAATGGATGAAGTTTGTCCTTTTCTCCTTCACATTGGCATCCTTTTTACAGTACAATAAACCATAGAGGCGTTTTGTTGAACATTTTGAATCTATACAACACTAACCACTTGACCCCCGCCCACCGTACATATACTGTGACACTCTGCCACTGCTGGGCAAAGCGACATATCCCGCGCCAAAGCGCCTGTGGGGGGGGCGAGCATGCGCCGCCGGCGGTGCGCTCTAGTCCCTGCTTGTTCCCTGGGGAGCTAGTGCATGTGACCAGCGGCTCCGATGCAGCAGAGGGAGAAAGACCGATGGCTGATGTAAACACAGCCATATGTCATTCTCCCTTAGATCATCACAGAGGCTATGCAATCCTGCTATATAGGATCGCATGTCTCTGTGATGATCTAACAAGCCACGCCCCCTGACAGTTAGAATCACACCCCTAGGGTCACACTTAACCCCTTGATCACCAATAAAGTTAACCCCTTCCCTGCCAGTGTCATTTTGACAGTATTTATAGCACTGATTACTGTAGTAATGTCACTGGTACCCCCAAAAATGTAAAAAATGTCAGTTAGGGGTCCAATTGTCCGTTAAAGTCACGCAGTGCCGAATCGCAAAATAGGGCCTGGTCATTGAGCAGCCAAATCCTCCGGGGCTAAAGTGGTTAAGAAGAAAATTAGTCCAATTCAAACATAGAGGAGCTGGCCCCCTATCCCACGTTGATGTCCTTTTTTATAATAGGAAGCAATTATACTTTTAACTATGAGGAATTGAGTGGGAGGGGGCATGTCCTTTTTGTATGTTTTTACTGGTTGATGTTGTGTTTTTGGCCAAAACGTTTTAGAGTGTATTGCTTATTGTTCATTGTTTCATTATAATATATGTTTTATAACACATGAGTAAGTTTGCTTGACAGTCTGAGCAGGGGAGACATATTATGTAAATATCTCGGGAATGGGTCAAACCAGGATTTTACAGTGATTTTTTTTGTTGTTCTGATGTAGTTACTGTGACTCTTCCAAGTTTTTTATATTTATTTTTGCTGGGTGGGACTGTGAGAATTTTTTTCTTTCATCGTCCAGTCACAGGCTAGGGGAAAGACAAGATCAAACTTGAATTAACTGTGTGGTGTGACAGAGTTAATTAAATCTCAGATCTGGATAAACAGGAATACAAATCATTTGACAGATGAAACATACCTCTTTTATGTGTTTAATTTGCATATTTAACTGTTTGCTTGAGACTGGACATTTAAACACTATTGGACTGGGCATTCAAACTCTTGCATAAGCCATGTTGTGTTTAATTTCCTAAAGATCTTACATTTGGAAGAGAGCACAGTTGGACAACACAGAAAGAGCTCCTGAGTATAAAGTGCATAGTGGGGTAATCCAAAGTAATTTTAAGTGGAGACT
Source organism: Pelophylax lessonae (assembly GCF_965119305.1). Classification (NCBI taxonomy): domain Eukaryota; kingdom Metazoa; phylum Chordata; class Amphibia; order Anura; family Ranidae; genus Pelophylax; species Pelophylax lessonae. Next base: position 67,173,973 of record NC_138769.1, read on the forward strand.
TCCCCCTGCCCTTAACAGAACTGGGCACAGAATGTTTTTGAATTCTCTACTCCTTTAAGTAGCAAACAGTAAAATCAACTCTGTATCCAAACACAAATGTTATACCCTCATGTTCATGGCTTAGCAATACATAATATTAGCTAAAATATGCCTCGTAATACAATCTACCTACAAAGTGACAATGGATTTTAAATCACAAATAACAAGGTAAAGCGGGAAGGTGTTTTTGCAAAGAACTTTTCCTTCAGCTGCATGCAAAAAGTAATGAAGTCATAGAACAGTGTGTCATTGAAAATGAATCTTTGTCAGACCTATGGCCTTTGGTGAATTGACAGTCTAGTATCAGAGAACAAATCATTTGTATCATAAAAGAAAATGTGCTGTAGGAGAAACTTTTTAGAGAATGTGATTTAATCTTTTCTAATAGTCTGCAGATACATGAGACTTCATAGATGTTTGAAAGTGCAGGCCAAAATAATTACATTGTAGGAAGTATTACAATATCAAGGAAGAGAGATTAAGTAGTTCCATTTCTACAGGATGGCATTCGTTGCAATAAATATACAGTCTGTGTGACCAGGAGAGCACCATCTCTCTAAAGTGACAAGGTACAGCCATGAGGTCATCACCTGTGCTGCACAATATGATCACATCATTTCACAGGCTCTGATGGGACCACCTTAACAAGATGTAAGATCTGAGATGAATACAGAAATGGACGTATAAATAAACTTTTCATTGCAGTGTTTTTTGGCTAACGCTGGTCAAGGCATAGTTACATAATTTGTCAGGCTAAAAAAATGCATTCCCATCGAGTTCAACCAAAAGGCAGTCTATGGTTAAAGTGTATCTGTTCCTCCCAACTTTTGAGATGCTAATGAGGGACACCTATTAGCAAAACTATGCAGGAAAAGGACACACAGCCCTGTTATGCCCCCTTACCACTTGCTGACCAGCCGCCACACATATACTGTGGTAGGTAAGCTCTATTACATGAAACAACGTACATAATTTTGTCTAATAGCCTGCGTGGGGAGGCACATGCGCTGATTGGCCACAGGGGGAGCCAATCAGCGGGTCCAGCGGACACAATGTCCACCGGCCACCCGCAATCACTCCCCATAGAGACAGATTGATGGTCTGCCTATTTAACCACATTTAGACCGCCCGCCGCGCATTTACTGCGGCAGGCAGCCTTTCCTGCGTAAAGCGAAGTAGCCCTATGTCGGTCCCGCGTGTGGTGCTGGGTGGCGACCGCACGTTCGACGCCCCCACCCCCACTAGGCAGCAGCAATGCTGATGCACGGAGCCGGTGGCTGTGATTGCCGCCGGGCACCCGCGATTGCTCCCTGCTGAGAGAGAAGGACGGTCAGCTGTTGTAAACACAGCTGACCGTTCTTATCCCTGGAATGATCACAGAGCGCCTGTGATCCTTCTATATAGGAACACAGGTATCTGTGGTCATTTCACATGCCCATCCCCCATACAGTTAGTAAACACTCCCCTAGGCTCACACTTAACCCTTTGATCACCGCTAGGTTAACCCCATTCCCTGCCAATGTCATTATTACAGTAACACTGCATATTTTTAGCACTAATTACTTTAGTAATGTCAAAAGTGTCAGTTAGGGATCTGATCTGTCCGCGGCAATGTCGCAGTCCCGCTACAAATCGCAGATCACCTCCATTACTAGTAAAAAAAAATAAAAAAATAAAAATGACAAATTGTTCCCCTAGTTTGCAGACGCGATAACTTTTGCGCAAACCAATCAAAATACGCTTATTGTGATTTTTTTTTACCAAAAATATATGTAGCATAATACAAATTGGCATAAAAGGATGAAAATTTTTGATTTTCAATATTTTTTTTTTTTTTGGGAATGTTATATAGCAGAATGTAAAAAATATTTTTTTTTTCTTCAGAAGTGTCGCTTTTTCTTTGTTTGTTTATAGCGCAAAAAATAAATCTCACATGGGTGATCAAATACCACCAAAAGAAAGCTCTACTGTATTTGTGGGGAGAAAAAAGACATAAATTTTATATCAGAACAGCGTCACATGACTGCACAATTTTCCATTAAAGTAATGCAATGCGAATCGCAAACAATGGCCCGGTCATTAAGGGGGCAAATCCTTCCAGTCCAGAAGTGGTTAAACAAGGCTGACCGCCGTTCTGCGTTCTGTCACAGATGAACACAGGGATCCTGTGTTCCTGCTGTTCATTGAGTCCATCCCCCACACAGTTAGCAAGCATCCGCTAGGGACACACTTAACTCTTTGATCACCCCTGGTGTTAACCCCTTCCCTGCCAGTGTCATTAGTACAGTAACAGTGCATATTTCTAGCACTGATTCTTGTAGTAATGTCACTGGTCCACTACTAGTAAAAACAATTTTAAAAAAAATCTAATTCCATAAATATATCCCATCGTTTGTAGATGCTACAAGTTTTGCCCCACCCAATCAATATACACTTATTGGGATTTGTTTACTAAAAACATGTAGCAGAATATATATTGGCCTAAATAATGAAGAAACCTGATTTTTTACATTTTTTTATTGGGTATTATTGTTTTTTTTTTGTTTGTTTTTTTCCAAAATGTTGTCTTTTTTTGTTTAAAGTGCAAAAAATAAAAACCGCAGAGGTGATCAAATACCACCAAAATAAAAGCTCTATTTCTATACAGCGTTGCACGACTGCGCAAATGTCAGTAAAAGTAACACAGTGCCGTATTGCAAAAATTGGCCTGGTCATGAAGGGGGATAAACCTTACGGGCTGAAGAGGTTAAATGGTTACATAGGCCCAGAGGCCAAAAAGTATACATAGGTTTGATAACAATGGTTAACAAAACTAACCATATGTGAGGATAAAAAACAACATTATGAGGGGAAGTGAGTACCATTGGATTGCATGGATTGTAAGAAAGAGATAAATGTTGCATCTCTAGCCAGGGAACCCAGGGCCAACAGAAAGAGCAAAACCTAGTCGGGACTACATAAGACATGAAATAAGCTGGAGTCTTGAGATGGGGAGGAATGGGTGGAGATAAATAATGGTTAGTGAGTGGTTAATTAACAAATGCACAAGGATGTGTATTTGTATTTATGACTTGAAGCACTTAAGAGGCTTGACAGACCTGCTGTCAACCTTGGTTGGGGCTAGAGGGTTGGTTAAAGGGAGAAGGGCAGGAGGTAGGGGAAAGTAAAAAAAAAAAGAGAATGTGTATTTACCATAAAATACGGTGGTATGATGTCTTTGTCTGTGTCCCATTTGAGAGTTTTGGATTCACTTCACTATTTTTTTGGGATGCAACAGAAAGTAAGAGGAAACTTCTACAAACTGAGGGGAATTCCCCCCTTAGACAACTGTTACCAGAACAGATGCCCACTTCAAAAATGTATCTTCTCTCAGTAATGATAATAATCAAGACAAATAAAGAGTTATGGCTATACCCATACTTCAGTGTGCGGTATCTCTCATTATGGAAGCTGGATCGCCTACTGGAGAATCTGATTTGTGGGAGAGAGACCGTCTTTTACAATACATGGCTTAAAAAAGTGATCTGTTTAACACCAGTGGGTCAATTGTTAAAAAGAAGCATGGATAAGAAACCATGGCTAATAATAGATCAGTAATTTTAATGCAGAGATTATTACAACCAACAGAACAGAGATAGTTCATTTTAGAACCCAGATATCAACAAACAATCAGATATGATTTTTTTTATCTACAACGTATCTCCCAGTACCTGCCTGATGTAATTGAACCAACATTTACCTTTGTGGGAAAAACTTCCTTTACAGCAGGACTGATGCATCTGGAAAAACAGATACTGAAAATGTAAGCACCTGCAGAGAAGATGCCAGAAGAAGGACTGTTAGCTCATAGCCATCTAAGATGTGTCTATGACCATCTAGAATATGGGATAATATTACTCCAATAGATTTTGGGACGTCAAACTCTGTTTCTCATCAAGGCTTCAGGATGCTAAAAGAGCGATCTGTGTATAAAATTAAATTAAAACCCGCGCTACTACTAAAATTTGTAAATAAATAAAATGCAGCTGCTGTGCATCCAAGTAAATCTTAGATTAAAATGTGTAATCAATTTAAAACAGCGCTAGCATATCATATTGGCAAATACATAAGATGCAATAAGGAATAAATGTAAAAAATATAAATATTGCAAATAAATATAAATATAACAGTCCTTAATTATGAAATGTCCAATAAAGTGCTCATTTGCAGAAAACGGTAATTCAAACGGTGCTCAAGTGAGTGGCCAGACCCTCTAGGTTCCCTACTCACCACAGATATGAGTCTCATGCGCTTGAACAAATCCTATAAGCATTGGTAACTGAGCTCTTTAGTTGAAATGGATCCAGGAATAGGGGTGCCTTATGAAGGATCGCTCCACAATAGGTCTCCGTTAGTCCCAGGCAAGAAAACAGAAAGGACCAATAGTGTAGTATGTAATGATAATTTAATTCCCAAAATCAAAGAAACATACTTACAAAATGTAAGGATAAAAAACCGCAGAGTGTACAAACATCAATAATGGTGGACGCCGCTATTCGCGTGCGTTCCACCGTCAATGCAGGAAGCGGACCGGAAGCTAATTGACTACGATCTATATGGAAGCCACTCACTCCCTACCTTAACCCTTTCCAGCTGCTGTAATGCATACAGTATATGTGGTGATAGGATATGTGGGCCTTGGGATAGTCTTCACCTTTCCACTCCTCTGGCAGGAGGCACCAATAAAGTATTTACTGTACATATTCTAAATAAGCATAATAATAGTATAGTGTAATAGTATAATAGTATATGATGGAAATATTTGAGACACGATCTCGACATCTACGAGTGTCTCCCAGGGAGAGGCTGGGGGTTCACACACTGGGATCGGCACTCTGCATTAAACATTTGGGCTCCAAACAAGAGGAGACACATATGGTATAGTCCCTCTAGAACAGTCACATGCTCCTGGCAACCCTTTAAGCTCGCATATGGGGAGAATAGAGGACACCTAATGCTGTTGTCACTACAACTCCACGGAATCGCTTGAAGAAGCTGTGGAGCGAAACGCGGAGCAATTCTCTGGTTGCGCTTGCACTGCAGGTGAACCCTGCATACTTTAAAAACTGTTAAGTCTGACCCTTTCCATGGTCTGAATCGAATATATCAAACATGTTGTGTCTGTTATGCATAAGGGTTCCCTTTATTTAGGAGCATACTGTTACATGACCGTTCATGCGTGTTTGCACAATGGTTTTTATGAATTTTTTGTACAATAAACTTGTTTTTACATATATTTATCTAAGTGTATATTCCTGTTGCGATAAGTCATATAGATGCCTTAAAGTCCTACTATTTTTAGGAGATGAAGATTCCTTCCTTTTCTTCCCCCTTTCAGCACTTCAGTATAATTGTATAATCATATCCTCATTCCCCTTCTGTATATATAGGCATTGTAGAGAAATTCATCTTTAAAGTTCATAGCAGAGGCACTAAAATCTTAGTTTTTTCTAAGGAAACAGAATCTCGGCTGGCTGTCAGCCCTCTTATTTCAACATACAGCAGATTTCCCTGTTAGAAAATGAATGGAACTGGAACAAAGAGCCTTTGTTTTGATCTTTAGTGAATTGTGAGAATATCACAGTTCATAAAGTTAAAGCGGTCAGTGAGGGTTTGTTTAAAGCTCTTGCATTGCTTGTTAATATCATATAAATAATTTAGTTCCCAAAGTTTGACCACAGGCACACGTTAAATAGCCAGGCCTAACAAATTAAAACAAATTATAAAAAAGGAAAAAAATACTTATCTCGGACCAAAGTTTTTGGTTCTTTCACCAGTTCACCTGGTCTTTGTTTACATTAGAAGGCTGAAAGGCTGCCCAATCACTGCTGTGAGAGGGAGCAGGATGAACTAATGCTGGTGAAACCGACTCATTTAATACTTAAAGAATATGTAAATGCTGGAATGTCCATTGCTTGTTCACAGGTTCACTTTAAGTGTAGTGCTTCAACAGTCATTTTTTTTTTCTTTTTATTTATGCCGTGTAAACATAACTGACATATTCATCTGGCAAATTTAGGTGCAACGAGCAAGTTATTACATTCATTTTATCACACAATAATGAATCAATAATGATTCTTTTTTTTTTACATACCAAACATCGTCAAATAGAAATGCTGGTTTAAGTAATGTGTTTCTGAGTTTATGAGATAGCCAAGTGAACCAGATTTTAATTTCCTATCATAAAAACTGAGAAATGCAGGGTAAGCAAGATATTGATTATAATTATATTCCTCCTCGCTGTCATAACAACACCATAAAGACAGATTTTTTTTCTAAGAGCACAAAGATTTTCAAAGAAAAAAATAAATAAAGAGTAGGAGCTGGCAGCTATTAGCTGTATGCTTTCCTTTCATATATCTGCTTATCTTTAGTGCAGCATTTGCTGATTCTGGGAATTTAGCTTGAAAACAAATAGTTATTTAGGGCCATTTATAAATCATAATATGCAGCAATGTACAGTATTTTAATGTGCTGATCCAGCCATATGTAGGCAATTTCCATAACAACTGCAGGCTGTGTGACGTTAACATAGGTGAAGGATGGCAATGATGTCATCACATTGTCCCCCACATGCTTCTTTTTATGTTGTATTCAGTGAAGTCACTCATGCATCTACCTCGGCATTGACCCTCAACCCCCCCCCCCCCTTACCAACTGGAAAAATTGGACTCAAATAATTGTTTCTATATACCAATACTTCATCTTAAAATGGAACTAAGTTCCATGATACTTACCTTTCCTTCAATGGTGCAACGTTGTCAGGGCCAGCATCTTCTACCTGGCTTCCTCCACATGCTGGGCTGTGGCCATCTTTATTGACTGGCCTGGGATGGCATCACTACTGTGCATGCACAGGTCAGTAAACATTCTAAAGAAGACTGTGAGCAGGCAGGTAGGTTTCTTTAATTGCAGTAGAGATGTTGCATATTTCTTGAGCAATAAAGAGCCTGCCTGCCAGCAGTTGGCTTTTAGCTATTTTTTAAATAGGATTTTTTTGGTTTGAGAGTAAAAGCCCAGTTGATGTCTAACGCCTCTTCATTCATATCTTTAGTTTCATACCTAAGCATGTTTGAAATTTGCTAGGAATTGCCTTAAAGTATATCTTAGGCCATTTTTTTTCAACTGTATTTAGGCTATTTATGTGATTTCCCTTAATGTCCAGTCCTGTAGTCCCAGAAAATGAAAGGGTATCTTTCTAAAGCGAGGACAATTCATCTCATAAACGGTTGTTACCAAGACAGGTATTCCCATCGGAAGATTTCTTGTTCTGAAATTTTGGATTTGCCCTCAATTTTAGTGACACTGGAGATCAGGACAATTAGAGAGAGCGAATTTCCCTAACGGAGACACAGACAGCAATGAAAACTTGATAGTGGTTCTAATACCTCATCACTTTATCCAAATCTAAGGTTTTGCATTAAGTTATAGTCCAAGGGATTTTATCAAAGAGAAAATGTTGCTTTTAGTCCTCCCACTGCAGTACCCTGTGCTTTAAGAGCTGAGTATTAGCCACACCCCACAACACACAAGGGACATTATTAGCTCAGTCTTACCCCAGAGCAGATGAGAAGGGCCACATAGGTGGCTAAGTGGGCTAGCATTTAAAACTTCAGGGCGGAATGCATAACTCTTTCTTGGGAAGTTGGCACCAACTTTATTAGAATGTCTCAGAGAATTATTTTGGAACAATATGTCCCTAATAGGGCAGTTTATAACAAGACTGTGTCTTATACAGATGTCTCTCTCACATGGCAGTCTCTGACATGAATTATTATTACTACTCCTGACTTGAGCTGGCCATACATTATACAATTGTCTTGTTCAATATCCTTTAGATTTACCCTAAACTATGTAGTGCAGGGGCCTGCCTGATTGCATACAAATTGGAAGTGTTTAAGTTTTACCTAATATTCTGTGGTTTTGGTAAATATAAAAGGAAAAGTCTAGAAGAAAATTGTATAATGTGTGGCCAGCCTTACACCTTCTACAACCTATTTAGTCTAATGAACACTAAAAAACTGTGACGATTTACTAATGATCTCCAATGGCCCTAATTGGTAATACACACCAATACTCCCAAAGATACAATTTTTTGATCATGTTTATAATTAATTTATTTTAACATATTTTTCATATATATATATATATATATATATATATATATATATATCAAGCGACCATAACTTTATGACCACCCACCTTTGGTTGAGTAGGTTCCATTTTTGCCACCAAAATGGCCTTGACCTGTAGAGGCATGGACTCTACTAGATGTCTGAAGTTACGCTGTGGTATTTTGAACCAAGCTGTCAGTAACAGACCCTTTAAGTTCTGTAAGTTGTGAAGTGGGATATCTATTAATTGGACTGTTTTTCACTAGGATTGAGATCTGAGGAATTTAGAGACCAAGTCAACAACCAAGTCAACACCTTAAACTCGATGGTTTGTTCCTCAAACTATTCTTGAATCAATTTTGCAGTGTGGCAGGGCACAATATTCTGCTGAATGAGACCACTGCCATCAGGGAATTCTGTTTCCATGAAGGGGTTTACTTGGCCAGCAAACAGTGTTTAGGTAACATCCACAGAAAAACAGGACCCAAGGTTTCCCAGGAGAACATTGTCCAAAGCATCACACTGCCTTCAACAGTTTGCTTTCTTCCCCCAATGCATTATGGTGCCATCTCTTCCCCGGGTGACCGTTTATTCGCATGGTGTAAAAGAAAAGGTGATTTATCAGACCAGACCACCTTCTTCTTTTGCTCCACGGTCCACTTTTGATGCCCCTTTTCCCCTTGTAGGCGCTTTTGACACGGGTCAGCATTGTAACCCTAATCAGCATGCAGCTACACAGCTTAATAAACAACAAATTGAGATGTCCATTTTTTCTGCTGTCAACACATTTACTTCAGAGACAATATGTTTACTTACTGCCTAATATATACCACCAACTTTCAGATGCCGTAGTAAGGAGGTAATCAATGTTATAGATTTTACCTGTCAGTGGTCATAAAGGTATGACTGATTGGTGTACATATATACTGTATATATATATATATATATATATATATATATATATATATATATATATATATATATATATATATATATATATTGAGTATAACTTGAACTTTCCAATATTTAGCTACTTGCACAGAATAATAATTTTGTCTTTCAACATTTCTCTCCCAATGTGTATACATTTCTATATTATAATAAAGGTCAATTCGCTATTATTAGCAAGTGGTACAGAGATGTCACACAGTACATTTTAATAATATCCCGATATTATTCATTTGAGTAAGATGTGCAATGGAAAGGTTTGGACAGTATGAAAACATTGAAAGACTAGGAATTAATAAAGACAAAGGAAAAAAAAGAAAGGCAGGTTCTAGTGGAAGAATAAATAGGGCTGGGGCAGCAAGTAAACATTTTAATACCACACTGCTAGGAAAAACACTTTACACTAGGGTCCTAAGCAAATAATGTTGCTTGTTTTGATGCAGGCTGCAGCAACTGCGCAGAAGTTTACTAATGTCCCTTTTGTTAGTGATGTTGATAGTGCAGAAAGACATTAATGTAACAGCTCAAATTATGCTGAGTTTGAATTTCTTTTCTAACCTCTATCTCTTGCTGTCTTCCCCAGACTAAGTGAAACTTTAGGCCAATTCAAAAGACTCTAATGTGATTGAGAGGAATAACAATTAGCAACTCGTTTTGCCATTTCTGCTTGAAAAATTAAGCTTAATGTCAACAGTACTGCGTTGTCGGCTTAACAGAAGAGTGGCTGGACCAAATATGTTCTTGAAATTACTCAGCGTGTTAATTGTTCAGAGATCATTGCTGTCTTGCGATAATGTAGCAGATAGCATTTTAATAAGCTTGGCAAAGTAGACTAGCAACATATGGATGTTCGCATCAAGACAAGCAGTAAAAGTTAGAATGAGGAGGCCTAATGAAGAGGAAACCCCATGATACAGCAACAAAGTGCCTACTGATTTGTTAAAGATGTTGTCAGTTTCACTGGAACTGTACAGAATTCAAAGGCAGAGATAGATTATTATTTTTGGCATATGGCACCCTTACTTTTTTTTTTTTTTTTTAAGAGAGTAGTAATATTGTCAATCTCTAAACACAGCATACATGTAAAAACCCATATAATGACAATATAAAGACTCCTAGGGTTGTGAGAGTTCTTGTCATTTTATTTATGGTGGGATCATTCTATACCTTGTATTTGTGGCCTTATCTTTCCCAGCTCATTTTTAGCCTCCACCATGTAGATGGCTATACACACCTTAGTTTGATATCTATCCTATAAAAGGGTCTAAGTAGGATAGAAGTCAAAATTACTTCTTTCTAGATCTATTATTTCCAGTCTTTTATTTCTATGCATACTACAATCATAATAATCATTGAAATTATGATTGTTTTCAGTAAGTCTTCATGCAACTAATATTCATCCTGTATGTTGTAAGAACCTACTAGAAATGTTTGCAGTCATTTTTTGATTTGACCCAATCATTATCAAAGCTGAACTCTAAAGCAGGTATATAAAGACACAAATTACTGCAGCTCTGTATTCATTAACATATTATTATGTGTATTTTTTAAATTCAAGCAGTGTATGTACATGAATTTATCATAGTATCAGCTTCTTACAGTCAATGTATAGCTGAGCTGGGGTGTGAGAGGAAGGAGCAGTAAAAGGAGGCAATCGGTTTTTGTGCTGACAAGAAGCAAGCTGATAGGAGGAGAAGGGGACACAGTAACTAAGATATGAGCTGCTCACTGGGCTGCTTCTCCTTTCACTGTCCAATAGCAGATTGGAGTGGATCCAGGATAACCTGGGACCAGAATAAAGTGGTTGTAAAGTCACAGGTATTAATCACTTTTATTCTCTCTGTTTTAGGTCCCTGTTCAGTACAGAGTGTGTTTTCCTAAAATTTTAATGCTAAATACCTTCTTTGCTGAGCCCTGCTGTGCACTCATGTGACCTTCCTCTACTTTCCATCCCTATGTAAGTGACTACAGCGGGAGGGGCTGAGATTCCCTTCTAATGAATGTAAGTTGGGAGAGGGAGGCCACATGTCTGCACAGCAGGGCTCTGCAAAGAAGGTATTTAGCAATCTAATTTTAGGGAAAACCACACACTGTACTGAACAGGGATCTAAAACAGAGAGATTTAAAGTTATTAACACATGTTTCTTTACCGTGCAAGCACTGGGGCAGTTGCAGGGAATATAATTACACAGGTATGAGAGGAGAGCTGAGGGGAGGGTGAGGGGCAGGGAGGAGATCAGCTCTCACATAGACTATAGAAATGACAGGGAGAGGGGGAGAGGGGGAGGAGGAGGGGGAGGGGGAGATGCAGAGACACTGAGGAAATAGCAGGATGACAGAGGCACATAAGCTGACCATGGTATTATTTATCAGTCATGATAAATGTCATTTTAAACAGAGGAAGACAGGAACAGGCAGGATTAACAAGGTATTGTACAACATAGAATGGGACAAATGACACTACAAACACACTATTATATATTTTTTTCCCTAAAGGGACAGGAGCATTTTTTTTTAGGTTTACAACCACTTTAGGTTTTGGGTTACTCAATAATTCCTTATGGGTTAAATCTGCAGCAGACTTTTGTTTCCCTTCTACTGGGTCAGGTCACTCTGAGCACAGGATAAATGAGAAGACAGTGTGAACATAGGTGTTGACTTAGACAATATACATTTACAGATTAGTAGTCTGCATACGTAATTAAAATGAAACTAGCAGATAATCACACTCTAATTTCCTAGAGATTACATATTTTTCTCAGTAAATTGAAACTCAACAGTTTTATTAGAGTTTAAATCGATACTGGCTAGAAATAACTGATATAAAACTCACCTAATCCTTCAGCAAGTGAGATAAATGATGATTGCCGCCCACCTGAGGATATTCAGTGGCAGAAAGAAAGTATGTGGAAAATGTGTGGAAAGAATGTGGAAACGTTTTATGTAAATTATAGGGAAGTGGGAGAAATATAATAAAGTGGACTTGAAAACAGGCTTTGGGTCTCATTTCCTCCACCATAAAGAAAAACAGGTGTAAAAGCCATTATATTGTAACATCTTCATATAGCAAAGCCCCTGCTGGATTTTAGATAAATGCAAATCCTATAATGTGTATACTATGGTTGTAAATAGTGTCTGTTACAGTCCTCTTCATAAAAACACAATTCAAACTTTTCCCGAGTATGAACCTGCTGCTTTACCTTTCTTTATTGCAGAAGCACTTTATCCCGCTTATGTGCATGGGCACTGCCAATTAATTGCTGTGACAGATTATTTCACACATTTTTCTGCTGCCTTTAAAATAAGTACATGCTGATTTTTTTCTGCTAAAGGGTTATCTATACCTAAATAAAATGTAACACATCACAGCTTACCAATTCTAAGATGTGGTGGCTGCATTTGTTTTCTTTTTTCCAGGCTACACTTTCGTCAAGTACAGAAAAAAAACTGTTAATCTTGCCAAAAATGCAGTTTCCTTCTCACTTTTTCCTCGAGTTAAATTAAAAGCACAAACAATGTTATCTTCATTCTGGAATCTTTGAATTCTGCCATCCACCATGTAAGAGAGCTGAAGGGAGCAAGACATGTGAGTGAGCCACCCTAGGGCAGGAAGGGTGTTATTGGCAGGATTACTAGGTGAAAATAAAGGATACATGTCTGTAACATGAAAACAAATGCAGCTATCACATCTAACAAATGATAAGCTGCAAAACATTTTGTTTTTAACATTAGGTTTCACTGTTTAGCTGGTGTTTGAACCCAACCAACTTCTTGTTAAATAATGTATACTTAGTGAGAACCAGCTATGATTCAAAGAACCTATTATGACAGTGAAAGCCCCTGCCATGATGTAGGCTTAGGTAATGAAGATAGGAATCACATAGGATTTGCATTAAGGCTTAATGCGAAGCTCCAGAGTGTTTTTGTTATAAGTTGAGAAAGCTGTGCTTTAAGCTTTCTTCAGGTTTGGTATTCCTGGATTAGGGCCTAGGGCTTGAGGTGTTCTAAAGTGTCTTAAATGGGACAGAACCTACAATCTTGTGTCTGGCTTTTGCTGGACGCCTGCAATCTATGTGAGTACACAGGTGTAGTGGGTCATTATAAGCCAGGTCTGGTGAGATCTCAGGGCAGTCAGGGCAGTTGCTGCTATTTGTAGACACAGTCATTGTGTGAAGATAGTGCTATGCTTCAGCCAGGACAGGTGACCTTTTTGGGTGATTAGACCCTATGTTGATGGGACTTTTTGCCCACAGGACTCAAAATGTCAGTTACGCCGGTCCAGAGAGACTGAGAAAGCTGAGGTGACTAGCAAGTCTACAGAGTGGGCTGGGGGAAATCTAAATTCCCAAGAAGTATTTGAGATCCCGGGATGCTAGGAGAACCCTATCTGTAGGGCAGACATGGGCCTGTACAGTGAGGGACCTTGAAAAGGCTGTGTTCTGGGAGACCAGTACTACTAGCAGTGATGCTGCTGAAGTGTAGCTCGGTGGGCTAGCATTTTTAGTAATTGATTTTTTTTGCTGAAGCTGAAAAATCCTCATGTGGAAAATTATTATGTAAAGTGTATGGTGTGCTGGACTTTGCTTTGTCTTTCCCAATAAAAGTGGGCTGCAAAGCCTTTTAAAATACAGTTTGGACTGATGAATGCATTTACCACAAGAGCTTAGTCGCCCCATATCACTCTATCGATCAAAGAACCTAAGTTCCCCTTATTGTTTGTGTTAACTCAGACAACGGAAGACAGAAAGTGTAGGAGATATATATATACATATATATATATATATATATATATATATATATATATATACTGTATATACACTTTCTGTGGGTAAATATCAGGGTTCACTGTCTCAACTAACACAGTTTCAAATCATTCTCTAGCTGTGAAAGTCTGATCTAAGCATTTGCATTATCAAGGTTCTGTTCCACTTCAATGATGGGAGCATTATATGCGGGAAGTGGAGCCAGTGAAGCAAGGACTAAATACCTGGCTTGGGATTTACATTTGGTAATTTCTTTTTTAAATGGTTTTGCTATGAACTTGTAAATACACCAGTGATGATAATAATATGCCCACTATGTAGCTGTTAACTACTTCATCCATATTAGCGGTTCCTTAAGCACACTAAAGAACACAATATAAAACTTATAAATAATGAAGTTCTAAAAATCCATAATTATCATCTTGGCCAGAACAGACTGTGCAATGTTACTCGTTTACAGTAAATCAGTATACTGTCTATAAAGAGAAGCACAACAGCAATAAAGAGACATAAGCACAAGTCCTCAAGAATTCCTTTGGGCCACTCCTGTCCCTGCCGATGCCATTGTAAATGCTGCTTACATGCAAATTCCAGCACATCAGCCGTTGACTATTCGTTAGCCAATAACACAGCACATTTGGAAAAGCACTCAAAGGAAAACGGTATGTACGGTTGAACAAAGGCACATTTTCAAAAGTGTGTTAACACATTTACAACTGTGACCATATGCATCATTTTTTACTGTAGAAGCATTGTAAATTTTGACTTTTGCTTTTTAACAGCTCAAGTTAAAATAACTTTAACTATATCAAAGCTGGAACTTTAGGGAAATAGCTAAATATACAGATGAAAACATACATGGAAGCTGGTCTCCCCGCCAAAACCATATATCTATATTTGTAAATCTAGTTTTGAATTTCATTATATGACAGAGGTCCCTTCATCTAGATACATAGAGGATCCCTCAATGTTCTACTCTCTTACAGACAACAGTGGAACCTTTGTATTGCTGATCTTTGAAACCCTTAGGAGACTTAAAGTAATAGTAAAGTCTTGTTTTTTTTTTTTCTTTAAAAATAACAAACATGTCTTACTTACCTGCTCTGTGCAGTTGGTTTTGCACAGAGCAGCACAGATCCTCCTTTTCCCGGGTCCCTCTTCGCCTCTCCTGGCCCCTCCCTTCTGTTGAGTGCCCCCACAGCAAGCAGCTTGCTATGGGGGCACCCTTACCTGCATTGACAATTTTATGATTATAAACAAATTATGCCTTTAAGTTTAACCACAAAAAAATCATTTTTTTAAAAAAGCAAACCTCTCTATTTGTGCTCTGTTCCACAGAACTAGGCCTCTAAATGATGTGATCCAGGTGAAATGTATTTTCCACATGAAAGGTCCATAATAACAAGGGATTGTTAACTACTAGCAATCCTCAGTTAAAGCGAAACTAAGCCCTCCTATGTGTTACAGCCAAGGAATCTGTCACAAAGATCATTTGCTCTGTAGACGCCATGGTACTGCACATGTGTCAGTTATGACACCAGCCATTAGATGGCTTGATAGTGTGGTTGAGAGCACAAGCACCTGTGACAGCTATCATTCACATAATGCATTGAATGGAACTCTGTTTTGCGAAACAGTTAAAGTGATACTAAAACCTTCTGACTTTACAACTACTTTAAGTTGATGGGTTTAGTTCAGTTTAAGTAAAAATAAACCTGTACTTTGTAATTAATTCACCATTTTTTTTAAAGTCCTACCTGTCCTTTGCTGATACCTTCCCCGTAATCACACAATGCCCCAATGGCCCACAAAAGTTCCCACAAAAAGTATTTTTTAAGTTGTGGGTCGACTTTGGTAAGATTTAACACAGGCCTTAACTTAAACCTGCCTTTATATGACAGCATTGGAGCTATTTGCTGCTCAGGAGCATAGCACCACAACATGGTAGAAAGGGAAGAAACACAACTCCCCACTAACCAATTACCAGGTTTTCACATGGCTCCAATAGGCTAGCGAGCTGTGCAGGTAAGCATAAGTCCCAATTCACACTGGGGCGACTTGTCAGGTGACTTAACCGCCTGACAAGTCACGCTCAATTCAGTGCAATGGAACTGCTCTAATCGGAGCAACTCAAGCCGCTCCGACTTCGAAAAAGGTTCCTGCACTACTTTGGGGGCGACTTGCATTGACTTCCATTAGAGAAGTAATTTGCAAGCCAAGTTGAAGTCGCGCTGCATGGGGCGGCTTCAGAGTCGGGCGACTTTGAAGCCGTCCCAGTGTGAACCCAGCCTAAGAGTGTTAATGTGCAACAATGAAGCGGGCGACTATCAGATGAACCTGTTACTTTTCTCTGAATAGTCGAAGCATAACATTTATTTTTATTCAACATGGTATTTTACATTTTCTATTTAAAATGCTTTGATGTAAGAAACAAATGTCCAATTTTTTTGTTGTTCATTTTTTGCATGATAGAAACAAGCTGTGATCTGCAGCTGTCACTATAAATAACAAAGTCTCTAAAGTTAGCTATTTTTGGGAGGATTTGACTGTTGTTATTATAAAACCATTCAGTCAGTGACCTATCCCCATTTCCTCCAGCGCATGCATTCATTATTACATTCCTACCTCCAGGATCTAACAGTCCTGTAATATAATAAGAAAGATGTTATAATTAGGGATGATCGAACGGTTCGGGTCGACCATTGGTTCGACCCGAACATTGGCTGTTCGAGGTTCGGCCGAATTCCAAACTTTTTGCTGGAAAAGTTCGGAATTCGGCAACCAGAACCGACCAAAATGCAATGGTAAAGGAAATGGGCTTTAAAAGCCTGTTATTCGACCAGAACCATCAGTAAAAGCCAATTGAGGGGGCAGGAGAATGCTAGGAATGTGATTGGAGTGACTATGGGGTCCATAGGCCAATCATTAGTGAATACGCCCCCCAGTATATAAGATAGCCCCCGCCAAATTCCTAGCATTGTAATACAGGGACATGGAAGAGAGTAGAAGCAGTTCTGTTACTTCTGCTACAAAGTGTCATTTAGCAATTTTTAGTGTGAGGAAAGGGATATCTAGTGTAGTTAGGGTGCTATTTTCCACTATAGTTAGCTTTAATAATCTAGTTTCTGCAGGGAAAGTGTTAAGTGTAAGGGGACCGTAGTGTAGTGTAGGGTTAACTGACTCTGACTGCTATGGCAGGGTGACAAAACCCTTCCATATCAGGATGACCGCTATAGAGAAAATATTGTGTGTGTATATATACCCCTATACAGAAGTTCAGATGTTTTGCCTGACTCCAAAGACCCCAAAAAAACGCCCAAAAAAACGTCTGCGCCAAAAAAAAAACGCCCAGGTGTGTTATTGCAGGGTTTTTTTTGGGCATTTTTTTGGGGTCTTTGGAGGCAGGCAAAACATCTGAACTTCTGTATAGGAGTATATATACACACACACTTATATGTATTTTACACATACACATATATAGGTGAGATAGGAGCGGAGACCTATTGGTGTTAATTGTTTCATTAGCGCAAGTATAGTGTTCTGCTACTTTCACACCTATATATGTGTATGTGTATATATACATATAAGTGTGTGTGTATATATATACCCCTATACAGAAGTTCAGATGTTTTGCCTGCCTCCAAAGACCCCAAAAAAATGCCCAAAAAAACGCCTGCGCCAAAAAAAACGCCCAGGTGTGTTATTGCAGGGTTTTTTTTTGGGCATTTTTTGGGGGTCTTTGAAGGCAGGCAAAACATCTGAACTTCTGTATAGGGGTATATATACACACACACATATGTATTTTACATATACAAATATATAGGTGTGATAGGAGCGGAGACCTATTGGTGTTAATTATTTCATTAGCGCAAGTATAGTGTTCTGCTACTTTCACACCTATATATGTGTATGTGTATATATACATATAAGTGTGTGTGTATATATACCCCTACACAGAAGTTCTGATGTTATGCCTGCCTCCAATAACCCCCAAAAAATGCCCAAAAAAACGCCAGCTACAAAACCGGCAAGGTGTGAAAATAGCGGAGCCATATCCCTGTTCTATATTAATTCTAATACAAACAACCTTTTTTTCTGGTTCTGGACATGCTACAGAGCTGAAACTTCACAGGTACACTTTTTAGACCCCCCAGACACTAAATCCAAAGAAATATCATTTTTTTCAATAATTTTTTCAATAATTGCCTCTCTAT
This sequence comes from Pelophylax lessonae, assembly GCF_965119305.1. Lineage (NCBI taxonomy): Eukaryota > Metazoa > Chordata > Amphibia > Anura > Ranidae > Pelophylax > Pelophylax lessonae. Next base: position 67,192,090 of record NC_138769.1, read on the forward strand.
CAAAAATGACAATTTTTAAGAACTTTTTTTGTGTGATTAATAGTCCCTGGGGCATGACCCAGAACCCTAGGCACTTTTTAGGGGCATTTATTGTGTTTTAGGGCTTTAAAATTGTGTTTTTTGATTACCGAAGTTCGGGTCCCATTGATTTTTAATGGGGTTCTGAAATCCGGGCCGAACTTTCGGGAAGTTCGGGTGTTCTGGTCGAACCAAACTTTTGAAAAGTTCGATCATCCCTAGTTATAATATGGGATCATAGGTTTGTTTAATTGAAATTGATTTACCAAAGGCAAATAGGCCATTCACTTTGCAAGGGCTAAGCAAATTCACTTTACAAAGAATACCCAAAAACACACAAGGGACATAAAAAACAGTATTTTTGTTTGCATGTGATTGGACAACGGAAGTCAATAGATCCTAACCTTATTCTCTAAGCAAACATTCCCTTGCAAATTTACCTTTAGTAAATCAACACCACTGTGTCCCCTCAGATATTTGTTTGGTGGTTCTCATCACTACTGAGCATGTTCCAAATCTGTTTAGGCTATGTTTTCTTCAGTATTATAACTCCAACTTTAACTCACAGCATCATCTCAGAAATTGAGAAATCTTTCCCCCATACACATAAGAAGCCAGGGGTTTGTTAAAGTAACCAGCATCCATTAATACCAGTTCTGGGTAGACTGACTCTTTAAAGTGAACCTACAATCACATTTTTGTGCATACCCTTTACAACTTGGGGGGCTCCAATATGCAAAGAGCAACTTCAGTTCCTCAAGTCTTGTTTAGCTTCCCCTCCTACAACTCCACTGAGGTGTGTTTAACATAGTTACATAGTTAGTCACATAGGGGTTGATTTACAAAAACTGGAGAGGGAACAAGCTGAAGTTAGAAGCTGATTGGCTACCATGCGTAGCTGCACCAGATTTTGCAATTAGGCTTTTACAAAAGAAAATTGGAAGCTGATTGATTTCTATGCAGAACACCAGATTTTGCACTCTTCAAATTAGTAAATCAAAACTATAGTTAGTCAGACACAAGTTCATCTAGTTTAACCAATAAAAGGGTAAATAAATCATACAATCCTATATACGCAATCCTATACCCACAGTTGATCCAGAGGAAGGCAAAAAAAGCCAGCAAAACACAATCCAATTTGCTCCAGCAGGGAAAAAAAATATTTCCTGACCCCCCAAGAGGCAGTTAGATATTCTCTGGATTAACTTTACCTATAAATATTGGTATCCAGTTATATTATGTACATCAAGGAAATAATCCAGGCCTTTTTAAAGCAATCTACTGAGCTGGCCAGAACCACCTCTTTAGGGAGTCTATTCCACATTTTTATAGCTCTTACTGTGAAGAAACCTTTCTGTATTTGGAGATGAAATCTCTTTTCCTCCAGACATAAAGAGTGCCCTAATCCTCTGTGATGACCTTAAAGTGAATAACTCAACACCAAGTTCACTATATGGACCACTTATGTATTTATACATGTTGATCATATACCCCCTTCTCATGAAAGAATAAATTCAGTTCCTCAAATCCTTCCTCATAGCTGAGATCCTCCATGCCTTTTATCAGTTTTGTTGCCCTTCTCTGCACTTTCTCCAGTTCCCTGATATCCTCTTTGTGAACTGATGCCCAAAGCTGAACTGCATATTCCAGATGAGGTCTTGCATGTCTGCCTAAGGTTTATCACTTTCATTCATTAAGCTGGCTTACTTTTTTAGATTTTGAATGTGAATAAGCACAGGACTGATTTTGCAGCTAGAATTGTTGCACTTCTGTTTTTTTTTCGTTGTAGCTTTATGTAGATATTAAAAAAATATGTTGTTTATTAATTAATGGAAAACTTGATGAAAATATTGAGTAATCATGCCAATCTACTTAGTATCAAGGTTAAAGCACATGTTTTGTTGAATGTGAATTTGAATATTTTAGAAGCATATGGTGAGAATATCACATTTTGCTACTGTTCTAAATATGCCTCACAGGTGAAAAAGAAAGCTACTGTATCTATTAATGTATTCTTATTTTTAATGACATACTGTATATACACAAACTGTTGGCAAAAAAGCCACATGCATCTTAAACTGACTACTAATATACAATTTAATTCTTTATATTTGTACAAATACAAAAAATGTGTGTGTGCTACCACAAAACCTGCTGAGCACTCATATATATATTTTTGAAAAACATTCCATTTTTTTGTATTGACGCTGACTTGGAGAACATGTCCCTTAGCTGCAAAGCCTAACTAAAGGGCGATTTAAAATACACACGTTTAATTAGCTCTGTATTCTTTAATACATCATTAAAGTGGTATTAAACCCAAAAGCAAACATTTATTATATTGAAGCTTATCCCTTAATAGATGTGATGGCTTTATTGATTTTCTTTTTAGGCTTTCTTTCTTTTATTTGTACCTGGTGATCTGACCAGTAATTCTGTTGTTTTTCAAAAGAACAAGCTCTCCAGCAGAATTTATCAGTTACAGAGATGTGACAAACCATTTAACATTAGCAAGGGTAAAATGGACACCAGAGGGCACTTCCAAATGTAGCAAGTTAGTGTTTATTATTAAGAACAGTAAAAAAAAAAACACTCACATTTATTAATATCTTACTAAATGTGAGTGCATTTTTTAAATTGTTTTTAATAATAAAACTAACTTGCTACAGTTAAAGGCACCCTCGGGTGTCCATTTTACTCAATTACAGATAACCTTCAATCTGCTGAACAGCTGCTCTGGGTCCAAGTAAGCTGTCATTATATGGACTTAACTGTGTTTAGCTCTTACCACTTTTGAGGCTACGGGCGGTGTTTCCGTCATAAACTTATCTTATTTTACTAACATTAGCAGGGATGCTTACAGTGATCAGCTATTGTGTATTTAACCACTTGCCGACCGCCGCACGACTATCTACGTCAGCGGTCAGCCCCTCACAGGCAAAGTGACGTAGGGCTACGTCGCTTGCTTGTGAGGGTCTAGGGAGCGAGCGAGCGCAACCGGAGGAGCGCTCCCGCTCCCGCGTGGTCACGGACCCGCCCGCGCGTGTGACCGGCGGACCCGATGTCCGCCGGCCACTCTGCGATCGGCGGGGGAGAGAGAGAAAGTCAGGCGGCTTGTGTAAACAAGCCACCTGTCATTCTCCTCGGTGTAAAAACACTGATCACACGGATCTACTATGTAGATCCGTTGATCAGTGTCCTTACAGCTCAAGCCACAGCCAATCACAGTAGAAAGCACGCCCCTAGGGACACACACAGCCCCTCCCTCTCAAATAAAGTTAACCCCTTCACTACCAGTGTATTTTTACAGTAACAGTGCATATGTATAGCACTGATTACTGCAGTAATGTCACTGGTAACCCCAAAAGTGTCAAAAATGTCAGTCAAGGGTCCGATCTGTCCGCCGCAATGTCGCAGTACCGCAAAAAAATCGCAGATCACCGCCATTACGCGTTAAAAAAAAAAACAACAAAAATGACAAAAATCTTTCCCTTTGTTAGTAAACGCGATAACTTTTACGCAAACCAATCAAAATACGCTTTTTGCGATTTTTTTTACCAAACATAGGTAGCGTTAAAAATTTTGATTTTTACATTTTTTTGGGGGGGAATTTCATATAAAAAAAAGTGAAAAATATTGCTATTTTTGCAAAATGTACGCTCTTTTTTTGTTTATAGCGCATGATCAAAAAATCGTACAGGTGATCAAATACCACCAAAAGAAAGCTCTGTTTGTGGGAAAAAAAGGACGCCAAATTCGTTTAGGTACAGCGTCGCACGACCGCGCAATTGTCCGTTAAAGTCACGCAGTGCCGAATCGCAAAATACCCCCTGGTCAGGAAGGGGGTAAAATATTCCGGGGCTTAAGTGGTTAAAACATTTATAACAAAAGGAAAAAAAATGTTTTCTGTATCTGTTTGTAAAGTATTAGCTGGACTTTGGCTTTAATTTGTTAGAGTATTGAAATCTGCTAGCACATCTAACACTCCTCTCCCCCTAGACTGACCTCTTCCCCTAGACTGACAATGCTGCTATCAAAAGGTACCCCCTGTTCTCATTCATCCAGAGTGGGGGAACTCTAATACAGGAGGTGTGTTACTTGCCAGATCATCATAAGTGTGGCAGAGCTGTTTATTGTTCAAAACTGGGTAGATATGTATACAAATCCTTTGGCAGGTAAAATAGTTTACGAAGATGCATGTCATCTGTGTGTTTAGCTGTTTGCACAGTGTTCAACTTTCGGGTCCCGTTTACAGTTTTGCAGTGCATTACTGCACATTATGTTGTGAATTAGGGCTGCACGATATTGGGGAAAAAAGTATATTGCGATATTTCGTTTTTAACGATATATATCGCGATATTTCTCCATTTAGTCTCCGGAGGAGGGATCAGTTAGCAGTGCTCAGCTTTCTGCCAGGGGATCCACCACACTCCTAGAACTTCTCCCGCCCGAGCCTTCTGTCGGAGCCAGAGTGTAGAGGAAGCGGGCTGTCGGTAGCAGCCTTTGTCCCGCAGTGCTCCTCCGCCATGCTCCGGACGTCTCCCCCCTCTCCTGCTGCAAACACTGTTCCGCCGCCATGCAATCTGCCCCGTACTCTAGCCCTCCCTCTTAGTCAACAGCCGACCATTACTCCGCCCTGCTCCGCCCATTGTCTCTCCATTGAAAAACATTACAGCCTGATCCCGCCCCCGATGCAGCCAGGAGAGACAATGGGCGGAGCAGGGCGGAGTAATGGTCGGCTGGATACTAGAGGCAGAGCTGGGAGGGAAGTGTGGGATGGACGCAGTCACCGTAAGTCCTCCTCCTCCCCCCGAGTCCCGACTTCTCCCCGCTCTGCCTAATGCCTAATATCGTGGCTTCGGCGATATGAATATCGCCTGTGCCTGCAGAACGATAGTCGATATCACATTGATTATCGTTCAGCCCTATTGTGAATTGCCCTAAAGTGATAATAAACCCCAAACCAAAAATGTAATATACTGCAGTTTACCGATCCTTCAATGTGGTGCTGCACATAGGTGTGCGCAGCCTATTGCTTTAGGGTAGGGTGTGCAAACTATTGCATGGGGTTGCATAGGGTGTGCATAGGGTGTGCACCCCATAGCTCAAACACACATGCGCAGTAGGGTAATGGATGTTGTCGGTAGAGCAGAGGACGGCGTCATTATGGATGAGAATGGTGTCAGTAGCTTTTTGTTTTTATTATTTTATTATGTTATTATTTCTTATAATTTAATTTTATTTATTTATTTATTTATTTTTTACAATTTGTTAGGAGCCCTATGAAGAGGGTTTGCTGAAATAGGGAAAGAGACTGAGGACAGAGATTCCCCAGTCCCTTTGTCTGTAGCGTCACCAGCAACGGGGGTAGGGGGGTTCGGCAGGGAAAATCTGCATCACACAGGGTGATTAGCGTATGCCCAGTCACACCCAGCACACCCTGTTCGCACGCCTATGTGGCTGCATTAGTTTTGTTTTTTTAAGCTTTTTCCCCTCTGTTTTCACCTGGTGATCTGCCTCAACTCTGAACGAAGGAGCCAGGGGGCACCTTTAGACAACAGGATTACCAGTCTGGGGGAAGGGGAGTGTTAGATGTACTAGCAGATTTAGATACACTAACAAATTAAAGACAAACTCCAGCTGACACTTCAGTTATGCAAGCAGTTACAGCAAAAGTTTTTTTTTTTTTTTTTTTGTCCTTGGGATAAAGGTTTTGCATGAATAAATAAAAGCTTATCACTGTAAGCCCCTCTGCCAGTGTTGAATGGCTTGAATAATACTCTAATTACTACATTTGCAGGATAGCATGTTCTTTTGTAAAACAACAGATTTACTGGCTGGATCACCAGATGAAAATAAAGGGAAAAAAGCCTAAAAAAGAAAACCAATGCAACCATCACTTATAAGAATTGGTAAGCTGCAATATAATAAATGTTTTGTTTTTGATTTAATGCTGCTTTAAGGCAGTCTTTCCCCCCAGAGGAAAATTTACAATAATTTTCAGGTGTTGGGGAACTCCCGTTTAAGCCAACTCATCAGAGGTTAGTGGGAAGAATGCCCCTTACATTGGTGATCAGTGGAGAGAATGCCCACCTTACAGTGGTGTTTAGAAATCCATCCTTGCATGCAGCTAAAAAGATCATTGCTGTCTTGCTGCTGGCTCTGCCAAGTGGGGTTGGCCCTAGAACTGAGCAGGCCACAGCCAAATGGAAGCACAATCAGCCACAGCTTAGGAAAACCCTAGAAACCTAAGGTTTCCAATGAATTCTGGTTGAGAATGGCTGCCTTAAGGCACTGAAATGAATGAGATTCCAGTGCTCCAAAACGTTCCAAAAACTGGTTGTGTCAAAATTCTGTAATGTAGCACACCCCAATGCATTATGATGTGTTGCAGCGTGCTGCAATACATGTGCATCACGTTAGTGTGTTGGGGTGCCATTCAAAATTGTTGCAATGCTTTTCCAATTTTTCGTTTTTTTTTTTTTCTGACACAATGGGAAAGCGATAGAATCTTTCCACCTGTTCTACTTGATTATGTTATCTACATTGGAGATATTTTACTTTACTTCCTGTTTGGACATAAATTAATACAATTTTCGTTCTAGTGTAGATACAGACTACAACATAACTATTTTATTTGATATTCGGGAAGGGTACTACCTCTGTCGCTTTATAATTATTATTTGCGTCTTCCTGTACCAGTAACAACTTTTCTCCATTCTGTTTTTTTTTCCATTTATATGTTTAATATGTTTATTCAGAGTTTAATGTAAAGACAGTACAATAAGGTTGAATAGAATTTGTTCAACAGTATTGAAGAACAATACCATATCAATAAAGGTACAGGAACAATGCAATATGATATATAAATAAAACAAGACTTACAATGTAATAGCATAGCCACTTGAAGACCAGACCCTCTCTGGAACTTTTTGTTTACATGTTTAAATCAGTATTTTTTGCTAGAAAAATACTTATAACTCCTATACATTTTATATATATATATATATATATATATATATATATATATACAGTGTATATATATATATATATATATATATATATATATATTTTTTTTTTTTTAGCAGAGACCCTAGGGAATAAAATGGCAATCGTTGAAATTTTGTTCTCACATGGTATTTGCGCAACGCTTTTTTAAACACAATGTTTATAAAAAAATACATGAATTAAAAAAAAAAAAAAAACATACAATATATACCCCATTTTTTTTGTAAAATATAAAAGATAATGTTACACCAAGTAAATAGATACATGCCACACTTTAAAATTGCCCACTCTTGTAGAATGGCAACTAACTATAGTACTTAAAAATCTTTGTAGCTGACGCTTTAAACATTTTTACAGGTTACCTGTTTAGAGTAATCAAGGAGATCTAGCACTAGAATTATTGCTCTTGCCCGAACACTCCTGGCGATACCTCACATGTGTGGTGCTAACACCATTTACATATGCGTGTGCAACTTACATATGTGTTCACTTCTGCACGTGAGCACGGATAGATGAGGGCCCTTTGATTTTTTTTTTCTTATTTATTTTATTTTTTTCATATTACACTGTCCCTTTATTTATTTTTATCACTTTTATTCCTAATACAAGGAAAGTAACCATTTATTTTATTAGAAATAAGGACGACAGGTCCTCCTTATGGATAGATCTGGGGTCAAAAAGACCCCAAATCTCTGCTTTACCTTTAAAAGCAAAAGTTAAAAAAAATGTTTGATCTTTTGCTTTCAAAATGTTTTTTATTTACTTCCACCCTAGACCGGAAATGACATCATGACATCGCTCCAGTCCTCTAAGATGGTAGAGGCAATCAGAGGCTAAGCAATTTAGTCTCTGATTGCCTATTTGACCAGCCGGCCGCACCATCAGATGGTTTCTCGGGCGTGACAGTGTAAACAGTAAGCCGAACAAACACTGGCGGGCGGCAGAAGGGGGATATCCCCTCCTACAACTTTGGAAAAAATCCAGTGGCTAATGAGCCACTCGGATTGCTTTCATGAGAAAGCCAGCTGTTTGCTGTAAAAAAAGATACCGGGGGTTATGGTTGATAGCTTCAACCATAACCCTGGTCAACCACTAGCAGAATACAACGTACTGTAAATAGAGGTATTGCGGTCGACAAGTGGATTGGCAAAACATTCCTACATAATCGTAGTGATAAGTTTTCTCACTTGGACTGTGATCATGAGAAAAACTCAGTTAAGTTGCTCCCTTAAAAATGTATTTCTAGTAGAAAACCCATTTTTTGTGGCTTTGTGTAGCTAATTTATAACTTGCACTGATGTTTAGTGTGAAAGAAAAACTATCTCATTTATACAGTATGTACCCATTTGCATTCCCTTACCACATGCCCTGCATGCACGTGGAACTTCAGCAATAATGTATGCTAAATGCAACAAGAATATCTGAATTTGACTTGACTTTGGCCTAACGTACAGTATCACTTGGGCTTGGAGAAGAATTGTTAGCCAACCAAGCTTTGCTACAGTGCATACGTAGTGACAGTGAACATAAACCTAAAAACCAAAAAACAATATACTGCAGCTTACTGACCCTATGATGTGGTGGCTTTTTTCATTTTCAGCTTTTAGGCTTTCTTCTTTTACTGTATGTTCACCAGGCAATTTGACCAGTAACCTGGCTTTGGGTGCCCCCTATATCTATTGAGGAGACACCCTTGGTCAGAAGCATTTACTGGAGAGGGTAGTTTTAAATGGACTAGTAGATTTAGAATGACTTTCGATAATTGACTAAAAATGTTTTCTTTTCATTTTGGGATACAGTTTTCAAATAAATAATTAAAAGCTAAGCATTGTAAGCACCCTTGTCAGCATTACTTTTTTTGTCTCAACCCTTGGCATGGGCTGTTAAATGGTACTAACATTGAAAAATAAAATACTGCAAACAGCCAAGTTCTTTATTGCAACGGAGACTTGCAATATGCCTTCTGGAATAAAATATGCTTACCTGCCTGCCTGCAATCCCCTGTAGAAAGTACACTGAGCTTTGCATGTGCAGCTCAATTTACATTCTGCCACTTGACTGTGTGCCACAATGACTACACTCCTGCACATGTGAGGAAGTGACCTCATCCCGTGCCAGCCAATCAAGAGGGCACTTTGAAGAAGCTAGGGAGGCATCAGACCATTGGAAGCAAATAAGGTAAGCATGTTTGCCTTTTATTCCGCTGTAAAGGAAGTTAAAAAATAACAGACCTAGTGCCCGGATCACCAGGTAAAACTAAGCATTAATCAGAGTTGTATAAAGTAGTCAAAACCCATACTTGAGTAAAAGTACAAGTGCTCGATCAAAAAGTGACTTGAGTAGAAGTGGAAGTGCTCGATCAAAAAGTGACTTGAGTAGAAGTACTAAAGTATTCAACATTTTTTGTACTTAAGTATTGCAAGTAGTTTTTTTAAAAATGTTGCTACTCAAGTACTGAAAGTAAAAGTACCAGTAGTTTTGAAAAAAAATTGCTACTCAAGTACTGAAAGTAAAAGTAAAAGTACTGTGTTATGTGGTTATTAAAGAAAGAAGTCAAAAGTTTGAACATCATATTGTTTTTTATTATTTCAAATGCAGCTTTTATTTATGCATACAGTAGCATTTATTTTCGTATGCGCTGATAATACACATGTTTTGAGCTTCATGAAACCTGCCATTTACTGTTCTGGCAGCACAAAAAAAATACTGGAGTAGAAGTATTGAAATCATTGAAAAAATATAGTGAAGTAAAAGTGGAAGTAGGAGAAAAAAATTCTACTCTAGGAAAGTACAGATACCGCATTTCGGTACTTAAGTACAGTAGTGAAGTAGTTCTACTTAGTTACTATACATCTCTGGCATTAATAAGCTGCAATATACATTTTATACATATACATATATGTCTTGTTTGGTCATTATGAACATGAAAAACATATAAAAAACATTCAGAGGGAAATTCATGAAAATTGGAATACCTAGAATCTGTAGCAGCTGCACATGACAACCAATCAGATTCTTGATTTTATTTTCAAAGCTTAACTTAACCAGCTGGAAATTGAAGCTGATTGGTTGCAATGCACATCTGCTCCAGATTCTGTCTACTCTAGGTTTGGTAAATTTCCCCCTCAGTGTTTTAGGCATTATCAAGCTCTGTTACACCTTTATGCTTTAGAGGTGTGCCAGTGTGTCAGGGCTGAATGTTCAAAGAGTACAATACACATTGTAGAACACAGTACATTTTTAACAGGTCACCTGACAATATTTCAAGCATGTTTTGCTGGCTTTATTTAGCTTGCAAATGTGTGCTCTTTTTTTCTTTTACCACGGAGAGAAATGTTTGGATAGACTTGAAACAGACCAATCATCCGCCATAGAAGCCTACTAGCAATGATATGCACAGGGCAACTATGCTACTACTGACATTATACAGGGAAGAAAGGAATGTGTGTATCAGCAACATACAGTGCCTCTTTCTGGCTGAATCTACAACAGAAGAAGGAGACCAACTGTAGAGATTAAAAGCATTTCACTACTAACTCCCCAGTGAGTTACATATGTAAATAATATACATTAGACTATCGTTCTAGCTGCCCTACCTATATATTGTTTAATATAGAACTGCAGGTTGTCACAGGAAACAGGTGTGACAGTGTGAGGCCCTGTCACTGGGAAAATGTAGGAGAAAATGACACAGGATTCTAATTAAGGCCTAATGCGAGGTTCCAGACTACCGTTTCTGAGCAGAGGAAGCTGCGTTTTTTACTTTCTCTGGATTCTGTAACTCTGGATTGAGTGCTGGAGCGTGAAAGTTTCAAAGTGTCTTGGGTGGGATGGAACCTTCAATCCTGTGTCTGAATTTTATTGGATGCCTGAAGCTGGTGTGAGTACACAGGTGTGCAAAGTTGTTAAATACTCAAGACTGGGGATTGTGCAGGGCTCCCAGTTTGGAAACAGCTCCTATATTGGAGAAAGGATTCAGAGGTGTTCCAGCCAGATGTCAAGAGATAGGAGGTCCAAGCCATGGGTCAGAGGTGCCCCAGATAGTAGCCAGGAGACATGAAGTCTCATCTCCTGAGTTAAGTAAGCGCTTATTGGGCAGTCAGGAGAACCCCTATCCAGAGGCCAAAAGTCAGCCTAAATGAGCTAAAAGAACCAGGAGAGCTGGGTAACATGCCAGAGGGACTGGTTTATGAGCACTCAAGTCACACATATTAATTATTTCACCGGATCACCAGTGGACTGTGTGTTTTCTTCCTATCATCTTTAATTTTACCTTTATGAACTTTTTTACTACCATACATTTTAAAAGATGTTTGTGACGTTTTAAGAATTCATTTAAATTGTCATAATTTTTCAGATACCGGACTGCGCTACACTATTATTTATTTATTTATTGAGGGTGTTGGATTACACTTGAGTGTTAGCTGCTGGTCCAGGTTTATATTCATTCAGCGCTGAATCTTTTATTATCATTGTTATATTTATTATGTTGACCCGATTCATTTTCGGAATTTGTTTCATATCTTCGGCATTCGTTTTGTATATTTTGGTCCAGGTGGATTCTAAAAATGTTGCAGTTTTTCCGGAAGAATGGCATACATTTGGTATATTATGAAATTGGATGGATTTGAATCGAAGGGATTCAATATTTTCAGGCGCTAGTCCAAACCACCCAGACAAATGGCATGAGATGATTTTAGAATATCGACCGGCGTCATGTGCATCCGAATTAACAAATGAAACAAAATGTGGATCCATTCGTTATCTGAATCGAAATCATTAAACAAATTTGAAAATGTAATTTATTTCCCCATGGCCCCGAACTTCTATTGCATCATGTGATGTCATGTGAATGAAACAAATGCACTTGTTTTTTTCATTATGAATTATTTTGAGATTCCTTGACGTTCATTACACTGTCCATTTGGAGATTCATATATATCCTAATCTCCGAAAATGACATTTTCATCCAAAAAATGAAATGCACATGTCTACCATTCAGCACAGGACCCAGAAGCTATTGGAGGTCACTGTAGTAGCCGTGCCAACTACAGTGATTACCAGATTTCATTAGGATTCCACAGGTATGGCACATACATACTTACAATAGTCCAAGCTGGAACAACATAACTAAGTAAAAAACTGCCATACCTGGAATTCAGCTTTAAAATTTTACCCAAATAAAATAAGTCAAAATACCCAATATATCTTAAAAAATAAATAAATGAAAAAAAATGTAAAAAGGTATTTTGATTACTGAAAAATATGTTTGAACATGTTCAGGATACTGACTTTCTAGTTTCAATCTCAAAGCCTTTATTACCTGGAGCATTGTTCATTGTTTCAATTTACTAAATCGAGTCACAGATGCATTTGTACTGGTTTTGTTTTTGAAAATCTCATATAATATCACAATGTTTACATTTCCCTCTACAAGAAGATGGAGCAAAAAATTCATGAGGTTGTCATGATATCAATTTAAAGTTTTACTTTAAAATATTCAGTTTGCAAAGTTAAGCAAACTAGTGTGCTAAAGTTCCAGGCAGTATTAATCATGTTTTTCTTGTGTCTGCAATTATTTAATGCCCCCTGCTAGTTTACTGGCGTAAAAGAGAACAATTATGAATATAAACGTGACATATGTAATTTGTCTTCCATTTTGTTTTAATTATGGGGCATATTTTATAAAACAGTGAATGTGACATTCACTGAACATACACTGCATGTGAATTAATCACTGTATTGGAAAACACACACCACAAAGATTCACCTACTGTAAATGTTTGGTGAATGTCACAAACGCTTTATATATACTGTACACTCATTTGTGTTATTTTATTCAGTTTGATATCAAACAAAACATATTCTTAAAGGGTTGCTGGTTTATGTTATTGTGTGTGACATTACAGACTTCAAGATCTATATTTATCTACAGAAAGTGTCATTGAGAAGTACTTAGCCAGTTAGGTTGAAATGAGGGTAACAAAAGAAAATCTGTATGGATGCCCACTGTAAAACTTGCAAAGTTCTGGCACAATGTACTATACAACAGATATAGAACTACTCTGACGTATTTTCTGCTCCACAGCCTAAACAGCAATCCCTGGCTGTACTTTGAGACCTGTATACATTATTAAAGGGCCAGTGTGTCCGAAGAGGAGGCGAGTACCCATTCTGGATATATAAACAAGTGCATTTGGACCCACTTAATGAAAAAAAGGATCTAAATGTCTGGTGAGTTGATTCAATCATGGGTATATGAGACAATAATGGCACTGGAGTCTTGGAAGCACACTGGCACAGACTAAAATGTGGATTTATGGACACAGTGGTTTACTGGACTTACAATAATTAAATTATTTGAGGATGCACATCAGCACTTACCTCAATGTTGCAGCATCCCTATGGCACTGCAATTGTCCCACGCTGGCTCTAGGACCAAGAGCTGAGTGGTCACCCTACTGTTGATCAGTCAGCTCTTGGTCTACTCTTAGCAGAGTCACTGCACTCCGCTCTGCTCCTCCAGTGCTTACTAGAGCACTATACTACGGCTCTCAGCTGCACCCTGAAAGGCAGACCCATCTGTCAGACACATAAATGGAATCCACCAATACCATTGAGATCCTTCCCAAACTTGGCATGGCTCTGCCCCTTAAGCCGATAGCAGGCAATAGCCCACTATCAACTAACTCTCAGTCAAAGGAGAACAAAAATACTCCTGTGGCCCAAAAGAAAATATAAATTCTCCTCTTAAAATGTCATATTACACCCCAAAATGAAATTAAGCATTTAGCTCTCTGTGTTAGACAGGGACAGAGCCTGGAATTATGGCAGAAAAGTTAAAAAACATACCCTCAAGAAATAAAAGAACCAGGGTTATAATTTCCCCAAGCTTCATCTGTAACATAAAGATCTCTTTATGGTGAAATGTCTTTTCAAACTTAGGATTCTCTTCAGATTTCTTATGTATCAGTTGACATGTTACTGCCATTGTTTCACAGAACATTCTGGGATTTGTTGTTAGTCTAGGTTTGAAGGATCTTAAACTGCCCAATTCTAATATAAATTAGGCAACAAACACACATAACAGCAAGGGCAATTTTATTCACACTCGAAAAATGAACAAATTTCTTTGGATATATAATTAAAAACCTTGCAAGGAATTGCCTCTTTTTGGAAACTTCGTAGTCTTTGTTAGAGGTTTTAATGGACAGTGTTCTGGTCAAAGGCTCCTTACTCTCTAAAGACATGAAGCTCTCCTATAGTTGTCTGGTATCCTTTGTCAATGGTTTAAATGAGAGTTTTGTGCTCGCTTTCAAAGTAACACACAAGTTTCTATAGAACATCACTCCTCTTAACTTAGAATACCTTGCCACAGAATATAATTATTACTATAGTTCTCATGTACAAAGACATTTCAAAAGCAGTATTGTGCATGAGGACAGCTGGGGATAAAAGGTGTGAATTCTTTTAGCCAAGTGAATCTGCACAAGATATAATTGTTGCATGTGTAGATTTGAGCTGAACTGTATTGTTCCTCTGCTTCCATCTGTATGGCATTCCTAAGCAAGAACTATCACCCTAAACTGCATGTGTCTGTTTATATTTCTAGGTGCTTTCCACAGTATGAAATACTCTGTGTCAGTGCATAAAAAGAGTACATTAAACGTTTGTGGTCTGAAGAAAATGTTCATACATATCCATCTAATGTAATAATACAATGTGGGCCTCCTAGGCTAAAAATCAACCCCCCCCCAAATCGCCTACCAGTTGCTGAACACTGAAAAGGCAAACCAGGAAAAGGTGAAGCAGTTTAAAGTGCAGCATGGTCCAGGACATTCTACAGCAGTATAAAGTGGTTGTAAAGTCAGAAGGTGTTTTAACTTAAAGAGGAAGTAAACCCTCCTTTAACACTTTTACCTATAGGTAAGCCTATGATAAGGCTTACCTATAGGTACTGTAAATATCTCCTAATCATGTACCGTTTAGGAGATATTTACCTTACATGCAGCCAGTGACGTCACTGGCGCATGCGCTCTGAAGAAACGGCCGCTGGTGCCGTTTCTTCAGAGCCCCGTGCCGTGACTGTCCCGCCAATCAGATGGCCGGATGCCGCGATCCCAGAAGACAGGCGACTGGACATGTCACCCGTCATACAGATGAGCTGGCGGCACGGCGGGGGCTCGTTCTAAGGTAAGTATTTCATAATGAGCTAGTATGCGATGCATACTAGCTCATTATGTGTTTCTCTTACAGGTTTAAAAAAAAAAAAAAAGTTGTACGAGTTTACAACCTCTTTAATGCATCCTTTGCATTAGGATAAAAAAAACCTTCTTTGTGCGGCAGCCGCCCTCAGCACCCCGAATACTTACCTGAGCCCTCAATCCAGCAATGTTGCAGGATAGTTAATTAAAATCAGTGAGTTAAAGAGGAGAGAGTGTGTGTGGGGCCGAACCGCTGCTCTGTGTCTGAATGGACACATAGAGCCACGGGTCAGCTCTGGTGCCCCCATAGCAAGCTGCTTGCTGTGGGGGGCACTCAGGAGGAGGGAAGGGCCAGGAGCACCGGCGAGGGACCTGAAAAGAAGAGGATCTGTGCTGCTCTGTGCAAAACCACTGCACAGAGCAGGTAAGTATAACGTGTTTGTTATTTCCAAATGAAAAGAAACAAGATTTTAGTATCACTTTAACCAATTCTGGACCAGGCCTTTTCCTGACACTTGTTGTTTACAAGTTAAAATCAGTGTTTTTTTGCAATAAGGATACTTAGAACCCCCAAACATTATATATTTTTTTTTAGCAGAGACCCTAGAGAATAAAATGGAGATTGCTGCAATATTTTTTATCACATTGTATTTGCGCAGTAAAGTTAGCCCAATGTTTTTCTATAATGTGAAAGATAATGTTACGCTCGTGGAATGGTGACAAACATTGGTGCTTAAAAATCCCCATAGGCAACATTTTAAAAATAGCTACAGGCTACCAGTTTAGAGTTACAGAGGGGGTCTAAGGCTCAAATTATTGCTCTTGCTCTAATGATTGCGGCGATACCTCAGATGTGTGGTTTGAACACCGTTTACATATGTGGGTGCGACTTGTGTATGCATTCGCTTATGCACGCGAGCTAACGGGAACAGGGCGCTTTAATTTTCTTTCCTATTTATTTTATCTTTTATTTTTACACAGTTTTTTTTAATAAAATGATTTTTGATAACTTTTATTCCTATTACAAAGAATGTAAACATCCCTTGTAATAGAAATACCCATGACAGGACCTCTTTAATGTGAGATCTGGGGTCAAAAGACCTCAGATCTCACATCTACATTAAAAAAGAAAAAAAAGTAATCTTGAAGAAAAATGGGCTCTTTAAATATTTGTCTAGGAAGCAATGTATGACGTCCCTCCAGTCCTCCAAGCGGGTCCAGTAGGCGGGGAAATCGACTGGGAAGCGGCAGGAGGGGGGCACCTATCCCGCTGCCCATGAGGGTGATCCTGAGGTGAATCCTCTGCTGGGACCACCCTTATGTTAAAGGGGACCGCCCGCAGTTTAAAAAAATACCAGGGTTATGGCAGGTATCTGCTGCCATAACACCGGTTTTTAACATCAAAGTTCTGACGTAAAACTGCGGCGGGCGGTCTGGAAGTAGTTAAGGAAATGAGACATTGCTTTTAGGAAAGTGAGTTGCACATTTTGGACAAATGATATTTAAGAGGAACTAAAACAACCATCCCTAACCAGGAATTAGCAGATTTTAACATCTTTACCCCAAACTATGACAACGTATACCTTCAGCCATGTAACTCCAATTATTAAAGACTTTGTGGGACCATGAAATGGGATTATGCAATTAGAAAGGGTGTTTTAACACATTTTCATACTTGCTATCATGTTTTTGGACAATAAACATTCCATAATGAGTAGATTAAGGTGACTGAGTTCAAAGGAGGTGACGAATCCGCTTGGATAAGCAGCTAATGACATTTTAGAACAAGCCCAACTTGTATTCTGCTACATATTTTTGGTTAAAAAAATTGCAATAAGCGTATTTTGATTGGTTTGCGCAAAAGTTATTGTGCCTACAAACTAGGGGAAATATTTATGTCATATTTATTTATTTATTATTTTTTTTACTAGTAATGGTGGCGATCTGCGATTTTTAGCAGGACTGCGACATTGCGACGGACAGATCGGACCCCTAACTGACATTTTTGACACTTTTGGGGGGACCAGTGACATTACAGTAATCAGTGCTAAAAATATGCACTGGTACAGTAATAATGACATTGGTAGGGAAGGGGTTAACCCAGTGGGTGATCAAAGGGTTAAATGTGAGCCTAGGGGAGTGTTTACTAACTGTGGGAGGAGGGGCTTGTGAAATAACCTATATAGAAGGATCAAAGGCGCTCTGTGATCATTTCAGAGAGAAGAATGGTCGGCTGTGTTTATAACAGCTGACCGTCTTTCTTCTTCAGCGGAGAGCGATCGCTGGTGCCCGGTGGCATTCGCGGCCACCTGTCCTGTGTATCGGCATCCCTGCTGCTTAGTGGGGGCCAGAGCGTGCCGCCGGTGGCGCGTGCACGCCTCCCAGCACCAAGCGCGCGACCGATGTAGGGCTACGCCGGTCCGCGCAAGAGGGCAAGCTGCAGTGAATGTGTGGTGGACGGTTCGGAAGATGTTAAAACATATCACAAGACATATATGCTAGTGTTATTTTAAAATACATTTAAAGATTTTGAGTGAATATTTTTTTATTATTTTTCAAGTACCTGGGGTTGTGCTTTAAAGTAATCTTAAAAAAAAAACTGCTGAAATTTAGTTGTGATGAATTTATATTAAAGAAAGTTTTGATACAATTTCGGAAACTTTCTTTCCAGTATAACCTTCTCAATCGGACTTTGCTGGGCATGAAAAACTGATTTGAGTAGAACATGAAAGAAATCATTTTGTTCATCTATGGCTTGAAAATGTGTTTGCAATATGGGAAAGTCAAAATTTGTGCAGTAATGTGCAGAATCTCATTCTCTGTACATTCTACGAAACTGAGTTATATCCAGACACAAATGGCTGTAGCCTATGGACATCAGTAGGTGTCTTACATACTCTTCCTTTGTCAAATAGAAGTAATTATTCGCAATACGGTGCATTTTTCATGCTGGCGCCTCTCCACAAGAAAAACACAGTAGGACACACTTACATATTCTAATATGCCTTCTGAAAAGTAACTCAGGCATGCAGTTTGGTTGTCTTTCAGAATCTAAATATTCCCTACCTACTGCAGCTACATACATATTTTAAAGCTACAGGAAAAAGCTGAAATATTCTGCTCCTTTAAAAGCCTCCAACCAGGTGGGCAAAATAAAAAGTCATCATAATGAGGACACCCACCCAGACATTCATATAGAATTCCAAAGACGCTTGAAGTTGGGAGGCCACTGGCATTTGAAATGGCAGGCCTTTCTAATCAAGGTAAATAGCGTCTGTCTTGCATTTTTAAAAAAAAATTTGGTGTCTCCTATTAGCTGAAGGTCAGTGTTTTGGTTTTGAGAATCCCAAACACGTTTGTTGCATGACAGAGGGAGAGAGGAATTTCCGAGGCTGAAAGCTATTTTGAGTGGCTTCCAGAGACATCTCTTTGTAAGAGCGTCTTAACTGTGATTTGCTAATCACTATGCAGAAGATTTTGCCGGCTAATTAAAGGATTGGTGCAGTGATGAAGATAAAGAATACAGAGCAGGCCGAGAAACTAATCTAAAAGCAAGACACAGAAGCTACTTGTTAGCTGTAAGGGCATATTTTATCGACAGCTGTGACCAATATGGATGACTTATATAACTAAAGGTTTTATGAAGCCTTCCTGGTATCAGTGCTACCTGTTAGTCAAACAAAATAAGCTTAGAGTAAGACTATCTTTATAAAAACATAGAATAAAACAACCATTAAGAGATTATACTTTACTTCTGGCAAGTAAACTGCAAGAGCCCCAAAACTCAGAACACGGCCTATATTCAAATACTGGTTTGGCCTCAGTCTAAATTTAGGTACGTTGCCATCCTGCATATTGCAATGCAATTTAGGTGACTTCATAATTTGCCAAAGGGCCTGCATTGCATTGAGGGAGGCAGGGCCATAAATAAATGCTGACTTGTTTCCTGAATTCAGGGCTTTTGGCACACTATTACATTTACCAGAGCTAAAGAATATTTACAAGCATAATGCCTACTATTACATGTTACAATTGTTATATTTTGAGAAAACAGGAACTCTTGTACAAATAAAATACATATATGGGAGTTGTATTAACTACCAAATGATTTTTATTTCTGCCCATTCAGTTCTACCAGACAGCACAGTCAGCCTGGGGACTTGACATTGTTCTACTGCAGTTAAGCAGCACAGTTAGGTAACTTCCCTGCTATCACTCTATGACTTGATAGCAAGGGAGCAGCAATAGATTCATAGGGGTTGATTTACTAAAGGCAAATAGATTGCATTTTGCAAAGTGCAGTTTCACTCTGCAAGTTGCATTTGCCCCCGAGCTAGGTAAATGAGCAGAAGCTCCGCTGACTTCCATCATCCAGTCATGTGCAAGCAAAAATGCTGTTTTTTTTTGTTATTTTTCTTGCACGTGGTTGGGTTTTCTTTCCAAAGTGAAGCTTCACATCATTTACTAAGCTCTGGAGCAACTGCACTTGCAAAGTAAGTAAAGTTCACAGTCTATTTGCCTTTAGTAAATCAACCCCAGATTGTCATCTATTTGCTCTGTCTTCCTTTTACCATGTTCCTTGACAGCGGATTTGAATGCAGAAGTCCCAACCAGCCACAAGTACTGTCCCTTCCTCTTCCAGTGCTGCTGTAGAGGGACTTAAAAGAGGCATTAAGGAAGTCTAATCTGGTAGTTATACATATACATACATGAATTTGTATGTATCATGTATGTATACATATACATACATGAATTTAATATGCATTCATTTTTATCAAATAAATAAAAAACTACATTATTTGATGATTTTTAATATCTGCCTAATGATCAGTAGTGATGGGCCAAACAAGCCCCTGTTCAGTATCACCCCAGAACATCTCAAACAGGGAAAAACTTCTAGCAAACATACGAACTCTATTAAAGTCTATGGGACATGAACATGAAAAAGTCAAAAGTCCTCATTTTAAAGGCTTATATGCAAGTTATTGCCATAAAAAATGTACAGGGACCTGCGTACTGCACTGGGGGACATGTATCAATGCAACATTTTTAAAAAAGGAACAGGAACAGTGATTTTAATAATGCTTAACCACTTAAGCCCCGGAAGATTTTACCCCCTTCCGGACCAGGGCCTATTTTGCGATTCGGCACTGCGTGACTTTAACGGACAATTGCGCAGTCATGCGACGCTGTACCTAAACAAATTTGATGTCTTTTTTTTCCCACAAACAGAGCTTTCTTTTGGTGGTATTTGATCACCTGTGCGATTTTTTGATCATGCGCTATAAACAAAAAAAGAGCGTCAATTTTGCAAAAATAACAATATTTTTCACATTTTTTTAAATGAAATTCCCCCCAAAAAAATTTAAAAATCAAAATTTTTTAACATTTTCAGCCAATTTGTTTTATGCTACATATGTTTGGTAAAAAAAATTGCAAAAAGCGTATTTTGATTGGTTTGCGCAAAAGTTATCGCGTTTACTAACAAAGGGAAAGATTTTTAACGCGTAATGGCGGCGATCTGCGATTTTTTTGCGGTACTGCGACATTGGGGCGGACAGATCGGACCCTTGACTGACATTTTTGACACTTTTGGGATTACCAGTGACATTTCTACAGTAATCAGTGCTATATATATGCACTGTTACTGTAAAATTACACTGGCAGTGAAGGGGTTAACTTTATTTGAGAGGGAGGGGCTGTGTGTGTCCCTAGGGGCGTGATTCTAACTGTGATTGGCTGTGGCTTGAGCTGTAGGAACACTGATCAACGGTCCTACATAGTAGAACCATATGATCAGTGTTTCTACACAGGGGAGAATGACAGGCGGCTTGTTTACACTAGCCGCCTGACTTTCTCCCTCTCCCCGACGATCGCTGAGTGACCGGTGGACATCACGTCCGCCGGTCACACGCGCGGGGGGGGGGTCTCGCTCCCCAGAGCCTCCCAGGCTAGTGACGTACCGATACGTCACTCTGCCTGTGAGGGGCTGACCGCCGCAGTATATGTACTTGCGGCGGTCGGCAAGCGGTTAAAGGCTTATATGCAAGGTATTGCCATAAAAAATGTACAGGGACCTAAGTACTGCACTGGGGGACATGTATCAATGCAACATTTGTTTTAAAAAAATATCATTTTTACAGGAACAGTGATTTTAATAATGCTTAAAGTGAAACAATAAAAATGAAAAATTCATTTAAATACCGTGCCTGGGGGGTCCACTTAATGTGCCTGAAAAGTGGCAATGTTTGTAGCCTGTTACGGCAATACTGACATTTCTAAAGGAAAAAATGTCATTTAAATTTGCTCGTGGCTGTAATGTATTGTCGGCAGGAAGAGGTTAGGATTAAAACATTAACATTTACATACTGTATGTACATATGAAGAAGTTAAAGAGTAACTCCAGAATGGGCATGTGATATGTGAAGAGAAATTTGATATTTAATTCATTCTTTGTGTACAGGTGTTTTTTTTTTTTTAAACAATTTTAGTACTGTAAATAGGAACCATTTCATGAACATTATTTATTAGATTTTTATAACTGCCAGTGCTGCTGTATTTGTATGAATTTAAAAGCCTTATTTAAAAAAAAAGAGTAACTCCACTTTTTTGAGAAAAAAAAAAAAATCATCCCCTTCCGTGAGATCTATGTACGTAATGTAACATATGTATGTAAGAAGTTTTTTTTTTTTTTAAGATTCCTACTTTTTGGCAGTAATTATCAATCAGCTGCTGCACCTGCAGGGCTCTAATGAGGAAAGTTGCAGGGGCTGCATCCTTTTCGACATGATTTCCCTTTGAGAGTATCACACCAAAAATTACATTGTTGTTGTAGGGGATCCTCAAAATCGAACTTGTATCTTATTGCAGACTTCTGAGAAAATCAGTAAGCTAATCACACAAGCAGGAAATTACATTTTCAAGGGGCTTTTATACACTATCTGTGTACAGAACAGCTGCGGATTGATATTGCATTGCATTTTACAAAAATATTACAGCACTGGAGATTGAAAAAGAAAAATAATTTTTTGAAAACATTCAGTTACAATATGATTTGTGTCACAATTATATTATGCTATATTATTTAATATTTTTTGTGTTATTTTTTTACCTAAAAAATTGGAGTTACTCTTAACAGGACCAAATAGCATTGATACGTCTGTGATGATGGACACTAGCTATGAGTCATATTGAAAAAAGGGTATTTCATGTTTAGGGCAACAAAGTGGATACTTTAAACCATTTTTTTTCTAATTCCCACTAAAATCCAGGTAAGAGATAAATACAGACTAATTACTAAGGTGTCCATTTATAATGGAAAGCCAAGATCAGTATTCACCTTCTGCTATACCTCGCAGTATTACACGGCCTATATTTTCCAGCCTACTTGTAAAATGCTAGCCGCAGTATGAATCTTGTGGTATCCTACGTAACACAGCAATGGTTGGAGGACAGCCAGTCAGGAAACTTTGACAAGCCATTTAAACGGACTATCCTTCATATCTTTTTTTTTTTTTTTTTTACATAACTTTCATGCATCTTTGTTATGTTTTACAGCCTTGAATCCTCAAAGCCAGCAGAGTGCAATACACATTTGTAAAGATCACTACTATGCTTTATAAATGGGCAAAGCTTTTCTTTTTTTTTTTTAAAAAAAGTGGTTGTAAACCGTTTATTTTTATTTTTTTTACCTGCAAAGCAAAAGCATAATGTGCTAGTATGCATTGCATGCTAGGAAATTATGTGAAACTTCCCTGAAAACGAAGCCTTCCAGCGATTCAATGTCATCGCTGTAGACAGCTTCCATCTTCACCTGTCTTGCTTCTGGGTTTGCGGATTCCGGCTCTGAGACTGGCCAGAGCTGCGATGACGGAGCCGCCGGTCACTGCACAGGGCTCTGAAGGAACCGCACGGCTGGCTGTTCCTTCAGCGTGCATGCGCCAGTGATGTCCCTGGCTGAATGTACACTAAATATCTCCTTAACTGTGCACATTTAGGAGATATTTACACTATCTATAGGTAAGACTTATTATAGGCTCACCTATAGGTAAAACGTAAAGATGGAAGTTTGGAAATTTAAAGATGGAAGACCAGCGCAGTCATACTTACATACAGCTTGAATCACACACAATTGAAGAATATTCTACTAATCACTGACAATTTTTTCCAATAAAATGAAGGTGAAAGTCAAATGGTTGCTATTAACAACAGCTCAACCTTGTGCTCATTTTATTTTCTGCTGTTTTAACCACTTGTCGACCACCTAACGTCTATTTACTGCGGCACTCAGCCGCTTACAGGCAAAGCGATGTAGACATACGTCGCTCGCCCACGAGCCTGTAGGGGGCAAGCATGCGCAGCCAGCGGCGTGCTCCCGCCCCCGCTCATTCCCTGGTGAGCCAGCTTGTGTGACCGGTGGCTCCGATGCC
Organism: Pelophylax lessonae; assembly: GCF_965119305.1. Taxonomy (NCBI): domain Eukaryota; kingdom Metazoa; phylum Chordata; class Amphibia; order Anura; family Ranidae; genus Pelophylax; species Pelophylax lessonae. The sequence goes on from NC_138769.1 coordinate 67,215,749, forward strand.
CGCTGGCCACTCGCGATCTCCCGCAGGAGAGGGAGAAAGACAGACGGCTGATGTAAACACAGTCGTCTGTCATTCTCACTAAAGTAATCACAGAGGCTATGTGATCCTTACATCACAAGCCACACCCCCCACAGTTAGAATCACGCCCCTAGGGACATACTTAACCCCTTGATCACCAGTAAATTTAACCCCTTCCTTGCCAGTGCCATTTTTACAGTAACAGTGTATATTTATAGCACTGATTACTGTATTAATGTCACTGGTACTTCCAAAAGTGTCAAAAATGCCAGTCAGGGGTCCGATCTGTCTGCCGCAATGTCGCAGTCCCGCAAAAAAAATCGCAGATCGCCGCTATTACTAGTTAAAAAAAAAACAATAAAAATGTCATAAATCTTTTCCGTAGTTAGTAAACGCAATAACTTTTGCGCAAACCAATCAAAATATGCTTATTGTGATTTTTTTTTACCAAAAATATGTAACAGAAAATAATTTGGCCTAAAATGTTAAAAACAAATAATTTTTACATTTTTTTGAGAATTTCATATAAAAAAATGTGAAAAATATTGTTATTTTTTTCAAAATTGTCGCTCTTTTTTTGTTTATAGCACAAAAAATTGAAATCGCACAGGTGATCAAATACAACTAAAAGAAAGCTCTGTTTGTGGGGAAAAAAGGACGTCAATTTCATTTGGATACAGCGTTGCATGCCCGTGCAATTGTCCGTTAAAGTCACGCAGTGCCGAATCACAAAATAGGGCCTGGTCTTTGAGCAGCCAAATCCTCCGGGGCTTAAGTGGTTAATACATCCCTCCATACACTCACAATATCCCCTCTTATTATTCGTTCAAAGGAGAATTAAAAGGGGGGGTGCAGTGATTTTGGATGAATCAGAAAATAATATAAATCGTGATTGCTGACAAAATAGCATGTTAGGAGCACATGTGGCTAAATTCTACAAGGCTCATAAGCTACCTAAAAGCTTGCTATGAAATTTTACAATTCAAAATAATTTTTTTTGTGTCTGGGTGCAATTATTCCCTAAAAAGCTAAGGGATACTATCACAGGTGATCAATTGTATCAAACACACAGATCAAACAAGACCAACAGGTGCTTGTTCCCTCAGGCAACATGCAAATAAACTAAAAGCAACTTGGTTATAATTGTACAACACCTGTGCTGTAGTAGCTCATATTCCTGCCAAGATACATAGTACATTTTCATAGTTACACCTTATCACTCTCCAACTGTCCCTTTATGGCTTTCTCCAACATGGAAACGTTTTATCCCCATGTTGCTGTTTTCCCTACGAACCATATGTTTTAATTCTCCCTGAATTCTCTACAAAGCTAAACAGTTAATGTGAAACTTTATTTGGTTTTGCACCTGCAACACTATTTTAAAACTTTTACAGATACTCCTAAATGATGTTCTGTGTTGATAAGCAGAAAGGGCCAATTTGCACATCTGCTGTACTATAGCTTTCTGCTTTTACTTTTTTTTTTTTTTTAATGCAATTTGCGATTTAAACCAGATAATTTTCTGGACAATGTTGGTCTTTCTTTATGTAGAATTTTTATATGTTTTTATTTGTTTGTAGAATATCACTGTATGGTTTTAAAGCCTAGGGGAATACAATTTGCATTTTGAAAAATGTAAATGTCCTGCAGGTCTAAAAGAAGGACTCTGCTAAACACTGTTTACATCTTAATTGGCCACATAGCATAACCCTTAAGCAATCTTAGGGATTAAAATACTTTCTGTATCGAAGGTCTCTGCAGCTTGAGCAATCAAGCACAATTTGAAGGATTTAGGAAAACAAGCCCTGTGTGTGGTCACTTTTTTCCTTAGCATGTCATAGTTAAGAAATTCTAAATGCATGAAAAAGCTTGTTTTACCCTTCCTAAGCTGCGTTGTAAGTAAGTATGATATGGTGGGTGCATACATGACTTTATTGGTAATTCAAAATGCAGTTTAAATTATAACAGTCAATAAAATGTAAATTGTACCAGGAAATTAGCAAACCCTCAGGTCCACACATTTGAGGCTGTAACCACAGTTTCACCTTTCATGTATATGTTTTTTTTTAAATAGAAATGTAAAATGAATCTGTTCTTTGTCCACACAAGAAAGAGCAATAGGTTTACTATAATTTAGCCCTTCCCAGCAGCATTCTTACCTTTCACCCACCACTCCATTCAGCCACCAAATCCCACAGAAGCTACAAATCACCAATGCTAAGATAAATGTGTTACACATAAGGTAACTAAACTCATAGACTTGTTGTGTAGCGGGGCAGCATGTGTGCTCTCTAACCTGTTCCTGTCTTACTCAGTGGGGTAGTGAGCCTATCCTAACAGCATACTAAGGGCAGCATACTAAGGGCATGCCCCCCTCCTCCTCCTCAGGAATCTTATTCTCCCTTGTGTGAAGAGATGACCCTTGCTTAATCAGTACCTCTTAACAGTCCTCTCCCAACCTACTTTAGGCCTTATACTAACAGGTTTCAGGAGACAAACCATTTAGCATTTTTGAGAAAGATGTAACATGAGAGGAGATACAAGAGGCCAGTTATTCACAGAAGATATAGCCCAGAGCCTGGCGCCCTATGATAGAGGGATGGGAGTTGTCCCAAAAATGCAAAAAGTCCTTCAACCGCTCAAGGCTTCCCCTCTAAGGGGAAGCTAAATCAATAAAGCCCAACTGCCTACATGTTGTTCTGATCTGGTCCACACACACAAAGAAAACTAGTTATCACTCTCCTTGTGGCAACTAATTCACAAGCCAGCTTTCAATCTTCCTAATATAACCTTACCCAAGGTGCCTCTCTCCTAGAAAATCCAGGACTGGCACTGAGACCAAGAAATTCCTAAACCCAATCTCAATCCTAATCTACAACATATGAAGACTTCTAGTGGCTGACCAAGGGGACAACAACAGGCCACATCCACCCTAATATTACAACGCTGGTTACCCCTGTAGGGGTGCCGCTCTCTGGTGAGTGCGGGAATTATTGTAAGGGGAGCACCAACTTCCTCACCCAGCACCCACGTTTTGAAGCCACCTCTGGGATCCACCTTTCCTCCCCTAAGAAGGACTTTATATCTCTGCGGTCTATTAGAATTATTTCACCTATGGACTTTTTTCGGCTACTAAATTAATTTACATGGACTTTTTTACTGGATCACCTATATATATTTAATTATATACACATACTAATTTTCTTATTTCACTATATATCACCTATTTATTGCTATTCAGCTTATTTTATGTCACTATACAATTATTATTTTATACACCTCTATCTTTATTAATTTATTATCTTATTCACGTGGTACCAAGAAATATTTACACTTATTCATATTTATTCGCATACCTTCACTTGCGATACTTCCAAATATCCAATTTTTAGCCACTTAACACTAGTACCACGCACAGTTTGCATTCTGTCTACTGTCACTTGTCACCTTAATTTTGCACCATAGCACTTTGATGCACTTTTATCACAGTTGATTTTATCAGTGTATGAATTTGACTTATTTATTGATTTAGTGTAATTACAGTGGATTTTATTAGTGTATGAATTTTACCTACTTATTGATTTAGTGCAATTAACTATTTGGTGTTTACTTATAACACCATATGTCTAGTGATTGCATTGTACTATCTGCATTTATTTGGTGTTTATAGAGGACACATCTCCCCTATTGAAAAATCTACATCATTTGGCAGTGCCAACTTACCCTACCCCCTGACATTATCTGAATATAGTTTCACTATATTTTTAGGGTAGGCTGCAGCCAAATCTTTCTTAGTTTTATCCATTTGCGTGGAAAATTTTCTCTATGCAACAGGCCACATCAGTGCTCTATCCCAGTGTTTCTCAACTCCGGTCCTCAGGGCACACTAACAGGCCAGGTCTGCAAAATAACTGAAATACATCACAGGTGATATAATTTGCTACTCAGGGATTGAAGTATTCAAGTCTGCATCTCCTCAAGGTAATATTTAAAATCTGGCCTGTTAGTGTCCCCTGAGGACCGGAGTTGAGAAACACTACTCTATCCTAAAAAAATATATTTTCCATAAACAGTGATGAGTTCATTACTTTTACTGTTTGATTTGACCCTAAGCAGACGTTTTTTAAGAAATTATGTGTTCAGTGTGAATCCCCAGTCTGCTAAGACTTGATCTGCTCATTAGTGTAATAGTGATAGACTTCTTTAGACCCGTTACAATGATATTGGACAAGTCTACATGCTGTTCTAGAGTAGAGTCTCTGCAGTTAGTGTATGGAATCCCTCTTTTATTTATTGACAGGTGCATCTGGGAGATGATGGCATACGACTCCCTATTCCCCATTAACATAACTGATGTAATAATACAGTTCTATACTTTGTTATAAAGTCCAACAAAAAAAAGAAATGCTGGTACTTCCATACTAGGTAAATTACAATAGAGGGTCATAGAATCTTTTGCTCCTTTTCTCACAGTAAAAAGGAACCCCCCCCCCACTGACCCCTACCACATTTTTAGAACAGTGACCAGCTTGTGAAGTGCAGGGAGATCGCATTATACTACTATTGGGTTTTTTGCACATGCGGAATACAGCAAATCCCATCATTTGCTTTTTCTAGCTTGCTGTAACTGGTGTTCTGGATTTGCTCATGATTTAATAATTCTCTTATTGCAAAGTGGGTATGGTATGTACCAATGTACAGTTGTGAACAAAAGAATAACAATTCTACCCTTAGAAGTGTTCATTAAAAATTTCTAGATCACAATAATGCCCAAAATCACATATTATTCCACCTTTATATAACACTATAAGAGATCAGGGAAAATGCATCTTGTGACTATCTTGCTTCATTATGCAAAATACAAACTTGTTAATCGCATGAACCACTTAGCCATTTATTGCACTTAGTACCATCTACCTAAAGTACTACAACAGTAATTGAATAAATAAAATAATGCATTACCTGACATCCAAAGACCTCTAGATAATTAAGCATGCCCAGCAAAGTCGTGGACCTCTGACCAATCTGCGCTGACTACTTCGTCCCATTATTTCTTGAGTATTATCATTATCACTGTCTACTATTAAAATTTTAGGTCTTTTTAGCTTTGAAAATGTATTCTGCTGAGTTTGTACTCTCAATAATTCTGCAGCGGAATGTGATGAAAACAGGGCACTCCTGGGAGATTAATGCCCTGTATTGCAGATTGCTGGATTTTCATTACTGCAATCTTTTTAGCCTTTAATGATAGTTATTACACAAAATACTTAATATATATTCAAGGACATCAGGCTCCTTCAAGAGTCTCGATGCAAATAATTAATTTTCTCTGTGCACTTTTGATGGAAATATAATCCAAAGTAAACATTTCTCAAACCATGTTAGGGGAAAGAAAACAAAAATGTAAAAAAAATGATAATAAATCTTATATATTCCCTTTCATAGAGGTTTTTTAAGTCAACATAGTTTTACACCCAAAATACTTGCTCAAAATGTTAATTCAACAAGGGTACATGGGCCAAAGCACAAGAGTCAGATTTTGGATTTTATTTGTTTACTTACTTTATAAGACAAGTGCACCTTGTGATAAAAATGTAATGTATTTTTCTATAACCTGTCTGATTAACTGCCTAAATCATAAAATGAACATTTCTTTACAGCATATCCCTTCAATCCAGTGTCACAAAGGACATAAAAAAAAACTGAAAAAGGTATTCTCACAGACATTTGAGCTGACTTCAGGATCCTGGGAGATCTTATTTGTGTAATTTCTTTTATACAAAGTAGTCTTGAAAGAAGGTAGGTGGGCTTCATAAAAACTAAAAGAAAATTTACACTGACTGGATCCAAGATGACGGCTCTCAAGCACAAGAACATGAAAGAAATAGGTTACATATGTTGAAATTTTATTTTATTTTCCATGATTACATTAATGTGCCAGAGTGGTTTAACAGTGATCATCATCATACGGTCTAAGAATGTCCCAATGTGAGATAGATGTGTAAAAGTAGGAGGCCTGACAACTCATACTTTTACTATATGCACTCCAGTAGTCATGCATGACATGTTTTATAGCAATGCTGTTAGGGGTGCAATGGCTTTCTGACAATGGCTCATATATTGGACAAGTTCAGGTACCCAAGGGGTAGTAAGAATGGCATGGTTGGTCCTGGTTGTAGGATACAGACAGCAGCAGGAGTCATAGGCCAAAGCCAAACTCCTGTAAGGAGGGTGCAGGTGTGTGTGGAGAAGGAGGGGGGAGTTGGGGTGGCTTACGTGCACTCTGTGTGTCTATGCATGAACACAGCCCAGATCAGGAGCATGTGCACACTGATGCTCCCATAGCACACTGCTTGCTATGGGAGCATCAGGGAAGAAGGAGTGGACAGCGCTGGCAGAGGACCACCAAAAAAGAGGTAATAGACCACTCTGTGCAATATTGTTGCACAAAGCAGGTAAGTATATCACGTTTTTTAATTTAAACCGACCAAAATGTAACTATAGTATTTAATTTATTTTTTATAGGTACTAATATAGCACTAAAATATAAATAAATAAACAAATATATATTAATGTGAATTCATATAGAGAAAAAAGAAGGAAAGTTCATAAGTGAGTCCAAAGGGTATATAGAAATAAATGGTGCATCCAATTCATAAGTGAAGAAAAATCGTGTAAATTCCCCACACCAAGTATAGATAGTGGATGCGCTCATCGGAGGGTGTGGACCCAAGATACCTTATAGTATATGGGCCATACAAGCTGGTAGTTGATATAATTCCCAAACGGTAGATTGAACACCCAATGTTGTGAAGAGGTGGAAAGGGCGTCTCATAAAGGAACTTGCAGGTCTCTCACAGTGATACATGGAGGAAAAAGCCAGACAAAGCCGACATAGTGTAAAACTGAAGTATCCAATGATTATAAGCAGGGAAATACAGAGATTGATGACATTCACGACAATCCTACCTCATTTCCTCTAATAAGACATCATCATAGGAAGCTGCTAGGAAGCTATCCTTGGTGCGGGGATTTTACACAATTTTTCTTCACTTATGAATGGGATGCACCATTTATTTCTATATACCCTTTGGACTCACTTATGAACTTTTTCTTCTTTTTTCTTTAGATGAATTCACATTTATATATATTTGTTTATTTATTTAGCGCTGCATTTTATATTATATTTCGGTTTACACAACAGGTGTCAGTTGATGTGCTAGCAGCTTAACTTTTAGAGTCGGTTCACACTGGGGCGGTACGACTCTGTACTACTTCGGGGGCGACTTGTGCATTGCCATGCACCACGACTTCGGAGCGACTTGCATGGACTTCACATAATGGAAGTCTATGCAAGTCGCTCATAGGTCGCCCCGAAGTAGTACAGGACCCTTTTTCTAAGTCAGGGCGACTTGTGTTGCTCCTATTAGAACGGGTCCTGTAGCAGTCAATGGACCGCGAGGGAGAGCGACTTGTCAGGCTGACAAGTCGCCTGACAGGTCGCTCTAGTTTAAATCGAGATTAGTCATGTTTTACTGTTAGCGCGGTTGATTTATTTATTTTCACTAATATAGCACCATATATTAATGCAGTGCTTTACATATATACAGTATATTATACATTCACATTGGTCCCTGCCCTCAAGTAGCTTACAGTCCAAGGTCCCTAACTCAGACTCATACATACACATACTTGGGCCAATTTACCTACCAGCATGTCTTTGGAGTATGGAAGGAAACCCACGCAGGCACAGGGAGAACATGCAAACTCCATGCAGGCAGTGCAGTGGCTGGGATTTGGGCCAACCATCCTAGTGCTCCTAGGCAGAAGTACTAACCACTTAGCCAGGGTGCTGCCCAGTGTCACTTCAATCATACTAATATTGTCTTCCCAGCACATAAAAGTTAATAAGCCTTAAGAATCAGTGATTTATCGCAAAAATATCTAGTTATACCTTATAAATAAAATTCACTTTAGAAATAAAATATGCAAAGCACTAAACTGTCTGGTCTCCAGCTTGAATAAGTTTTTTATGAATGTCCCCCACTAATTAGCAAAGAAAAGTGACACATATGCACAGAACCAGTGCATAATTATTGTGTAATATTATTATCTGCATATTTTGATACATAATTTGCTCTTCAGAAGACTGTGTACACAGATGACTCTGAGCAGCAGCATTGTGGCAGTTTAATTGTTGCTGCTGTAGCACAAGCAGATAAACTGACTTTCAAAAGGGTCATATGAGGACTTGGCACAGTATTACAACAGACTTCATCATATCAGGCTTGTTGTAATGTATAGTAGCTGTCTTTAGGGTCAGCATTTATGCCAGCCGTGCCTGCCTCACCTTCATCTAAATATTTAATTTAGATTTTTTTATTTGCATTCTTTATTCTCATTTATACTATAACAATATTTGCATTAAAAAGCAAACATAAGGCAAAACACAACAGCCAGCCATCAATATGCAAAGCAGCTATATGCTTGTGTCTGTTTCTCATTTTATTTTGTATCTGCAACTGAGAAAAAAAAATAGTTTGGTATATTTGTGGGCCTGGATTCTGAAGGTTTAAGGTATCTACCAAGCCATTGCCTACTGCAATTCCAGCTAGCAATGAAGCCTCCTCCTGCTATTTTCAGCAATTGAAATGTAAGTTTATTGTAAATTAGGTAAATTGTAACTGTAGCACAATTCCCAGCCGTTTTGCTGGATATGGGTCCCCCTGGGTTACTGCTAGCAACAACAGCACATTTAAACATGTTTCTCTAAGTGTGAGCACTGAGACAATGACCAGTCCAGTATCTTTGGGTTTTTGTATTTATTTTGTAACTTGGATAGGAGAAGGGATGAGTGGGATACTCCTTGAACTGAACTATGCACAATTTGGTAGGGACACTTGAAAAACGCTATTTGGCGCTGACTTGACGCTGGCTGAATGCCTATCAACACTGGCTTGACGGTGGTTAACGTTGGCCGGATGGCTGTTAACACTGAACTGACTTGTGACTGCTTTCTTACTAAAGAAGTCCTCTTTGAGCTCCCTTAAGCACTCTTGCTGAGGTAGCTACTTGTATACTGCTGTACTGCTGAACACTGCAGGGCCCACACCGGCGCCCCCTTTCTCTTATATATCTTCAGGGCTTAGACACTGGCACCCCCTTTATCTAAGCCTCCTCTACTGGTTAGCTGGCTCCTGGATCACTTTGACCTTCTGGAGTGGCACCCTCTCCTAGGCAGACCCCTGGGCAGTTTCAAGTACTCACAGCACTGTTTTTCCTGGAAACTTCAGCCCAGCAGCTCCACTCGGTCAGCAACACTCTGGATTGTCTTCCTGCAGCCCAGCTCAACCTCCAGTCCTCTAGGTCGACTGCCCAGGACTCCCTCACTTGCTCTGACAGGAGGAGAGTCAGCCTCCTCCTGGGACTCTGCTTCCCGCCAAAGACCCCCTGTCACATGCTCCCCTCAGGCTTATATCCAATCCCAGGGTGCATTTCGGCAAACTTCGCCCACTGAGACAGCTATAAACCCTGATGCACTATTGGCCAGGCTTCCTCCACTGTTCAATAATAGCCCTCATTGGACACAGTGGGGAGACTCCCCAGACTCAACAGACCACACCTGGAAAAACATGACAGCCTCACTAACTGAATCAGGTCCCCCTGATAAGCAGACAGGGCCACATATATGCTTTACCTAGAACCTACCTAGGAGGGTGCTACATAATGCTAAAAGTCATTGGTCATTTCTTGGGTCCTAATAAACCCAGGACATACCTTGATAACTGCCATAGGAGAAGCACAGCCTGACACATTGAAGGTGGGTATAGTTAAATATGGCTGTGCCACTTGAAAAAGCTTAGCATAATTCAATGACAAATTGGCTGGTATACAATAGACAGGTAAAAGCTTAAAAAAAATTACCAAAAAATCGAATTATCTTTGACTCTTTCATTTGACTTTGGTCTGGTGCTCATTTCTGTATTTCTATGGTTTGAATTACTGTTGGGTGCCCATCGAGGGAAGCCTTGCTATGCAGGAGCCACCTTACCAGAACTATTGAACATGTTTGAAGTTTTGCTTCATTGGCCTATACATGTAGGCCTAAAAAATCCCAGACCCTCTCTGAGTATATTTTTCTGGAGTTCAAAAATACATACTCACTCTTCTGGAGGTTACCAGACCTGGAAATAGCAAGCTAAGTGTACCATGCCACAGACAGTTTTATGCTGGCTACTCTCTTGGCAATTTTGTAGCATTGGTGGAAGTTACCGTTCACTCTCTCACCGCACCCCCCCCCTCCCTAAAAAAAACAAAACAAAAAACAATCACTTGAAATTGAACCATCTGGAACATTATTACATTTGCTTCTAGTTTCCAGTAGCTTCCTTATGGAAACAAGTGTGGAAATCAGTTGAAAATGCCTATTAGCTAGCTTTGCAATGGTCTACTTCAATTCCCACCACAAGTTAATTTAGTTGCTCAGTAGTAAGTATGTTTGCATTATCCATACAATAAAAGGGAAGGCTACTTACTGTGTCATTGCTAAAAAAATCTTCTTTATTTAAAAGTTATCACAGAATAAAGACCTCTTACATGCTTCACGCTACACTCAGTGCTTTGTCAAAGATACCCTTTGACAAGGTGCTGAGTGCAGCATGAAACGCGTAAGGGCTTTTTATCCTGTGCTAAGTTCTAAATAAAGAAGATTTTCTAGCAATGACACAGCAAGTGGCCTTCTCTCTTATTACATGGATAATGTGTTGACAGTGGATGTGCCAGACCTTCACTTGTATCCTTTTTAATGGTAAGGTAAAAATAGTAGCCACTCAGTCAGCTAATAACTAGTGCACATTGGCATGGCAATCCATAGAACAATATACATCTACACCCCAGGACCCTCTCCAGAGAGTCAACAAAAGCCTATTTGAACTTCTTTTGTTCCACACAGTTGAAAATACATGTCCAGTGTCCTTGTCACTTTCTGTGGACAGAACAGGTAGCAGAAAATGCTGTTACTGCCACAAAGTGAGAGATCCCCAGTATCTGTTTTTATACAAACCTTTATGTCTTATGCACACTGGGCATAAAATGTGTTGCTTATACTGGTGTTTGTCATTTTTTTCTTTCAGCCTGTAGAAGCAACTCTATGTTAGCCTGTGTCCATGTACATTTGGGCATTTACAGGCGTATTTGTAAAGAAAAAAAAAAATCACAAGTGCGTTTTCAAAAGGAGCTTTCGGGCAGAAAAAAATGCCTTGATGTGCCTAAACACCAGTACAATATGCTTCATAGGAACATTTTTATTTTTTATGTTCTCTGTTTTTTTTCTGCCAGCAGTTCTGGCATTGTTCCTGCTGCCTAGTGTGCATAGACCCTTAAAGGAGCATTTTACTGCTCTGCAACTTCACGTGGCTTAAGTGCATACTCAGTTGCCCTTTAAACCACATTAAAAGACCTTCTTTTCCCCTGAATAGTATTTTTTTACTTTTTTTTCTTGCATTGGTACATATCCCCCCATGGGAAAACATCCAAATTAGCCTTGAATAAGACCAGAGTGAATATTGTCTATTGTGTAAGTATACCAACAAAAGTAATATTATTCATACCAGTGATTTCATTTTTGTGGTCAATTTTTAAAATGAAATATAAAAATGTACTGTTTTTACTGTTGCTGCAAAGAAAGCTTTTCTAATGAAGCAGCATGATCTACGCTGCAGAATGATAAATGATTGTTTTCTTTGTGCTGAGTTCCCTTACAGCTGTTATTATCACTTTCCACAGTTCACCCCTGGTCCCCTCCTCCTGTCAGATCATTTCAAGCAGCAGTTATTGCTGGGGCTGCCAGAAGGGTCATCATTTCATATTTTGTAGAGTTTATAACATCAGCCTTTTACACATAGTGGGAGCCCCAAACTAAGGCTTTTTTTTTTTTTTATATGCTTCTGTATTATAGCCCATATTTATAGCGTTAACAACATTGCTAGTTAAAGAGGCCCTGTCACCAGATCAATAATTTGAACAAAAATTTTTCCATAAGATTATCACCACATTTAACATAAGTATTTGTGTTATATACACTATATTACCAAAAGTATTGGGATGCCCGTCTTTACACGCACATGAACTTTCCAGTCTTGGTCCATAGGGTTCAATATTGAGTTGGCCCACCCTTTGCAGCTTTAACAGCTTCAACTCTTCAAGGAAGGCTATCCGCAAAGTTTAGTAGTGTGTCAATGGGAATTTTTGACCATTCTTCCAGAAACACATTTGTGAGGTCAGGCACTGATTTTGGACAAGAACATCTAATTCATTCCAAAGATGTTCTGTCGGGTTGAGATCAGGACTCTGTGCTGGCCAGTCAAGTTCCCCCACCCCAAACTCACTCATCCATGTCTTTATGGACCTTGCTTTTTTTTTTTTTTACTGACCTCAACCCAATAGAACACCTTTGAGATGAATTAGAGCACAGACTGCAAGCCAGGCTTTCTCTCTAACGTCAGTGCCTGACCTCATAAATGCACTTCTGGAAGAATGATCAAACATTCCCATATACATACTCCTAAACTGTGTAGACAGCCTTCACAGAAGAGTTGAAGCTGTTATTGCTGCAAAGGGTGGGCCAACTCAATATTGAACCTTACAGACTAAGACTAGGATGCCATTAAAGTTTATGTGCATGCAAAGGAAGGTGTCCCAATACTTTTGCTAATATAGTGTATGTGTAGTGGCCTCCATTGTATATAAATCAGAAAGCCCTAATACTGCTGGGAATCTCCTCCACTGTGCATTTTAATTCTGACAGGGAAGACATCCCCCCCTGCTAGAATACAGTAATCAGCATCATTGGCATGATTAAATATGTGTATACTGGGCTTAAGTAGACACTCTCAGAAGAGGGGAGGTTTATGACATGCAAGGAGGTGGCCTGTGCTATAGAATTCAAGCTCACAAGTGGTCCAATTTTTGAGAAAATTCAATGGCCCTGTGCCATGAGAAAACTATTCATGCTGAAGCAGGGAAAAGGGAATGCACAATCGTGTGTACTTTTAGTTTCAAGACATTGTCAAAAAATCAAATTTTTCATAGAGTTATAGTCAGGTTAACTAACCATGCCAGACATTGTCCGGTCATCTAAGTTTTATTGACCTCAGTAAGCTAGATACACAGACAAGCACTACAGTGAATGGTAGGCGCACAATGGGGCACCTATGTTAACAATCACTCAAAAATGATATGCAGATACCAACTTTTTGAAAGACGGAATTCACATAGAACAAGACCCTCCTCACCCACTGACCAATTCGAGTACCAGGGTTTTTAGGGCAGAGCTAAGCAACATTTAGAAGATTGTTTATAGCAGAGAAAAGATACCATTACCCATTGGATGTTGCTATGTTACTCAGCACTATTTCACATGCATACAATGCAGGCCCCAGTTTAGAACCTATTGAGTGTTTTTACTGAGTTATCTCTGTCAGGTACAATTTTCTCTCCTCCCCCTGGCTCATTTCTGAAGCACACCAATACACACTGTTTTAGTACAAGCTATCTTGGAATAACAAGTATATTGGAATAACTTGAAACATTGAATTACTATGCTATTATAGAGCTGAATACCTATATCTGCAAGCCCACAAATCTTTGTCTAGCATAAAAAAAAGTAACAGGCTTTATTTAGGTGAACTCCATCACATGATAGTGGTGCTTTTGCCTAGAGTATAACAATTACTTAGACTATATTGGCTTGTTTACACATGTTTCGACTTCAACACACATTAAAGCACCTACCACTTCAACATGATTTTTTGATGTGTTTTTGATGCCTATGCGATGCTTCTGTGATGCTTCAGCGGTGCTTTGATGATGATATGGTGGTGCCTCTATGATGCTTCAGGGGTGATTTTTTGAAGCTTTAATGAAGCTTGGTAGATGCCCTGTGTGCATGTGCATGTGTGTGCATATCTCATACCTGCCATTTCTCCAAAACAAAGCAAACCTAAAGCTGAATTAAAGCCTCTCAGAAGCTTCAGGTGTTTCAAGCGAGCTTTGTCATAAACTTCTATGGAGGCTTTGAAGATGCTTTGAAGCACGACTAAAGCAACATATATAATTTTTGAAGTAAAGCAAAGCAAGCACAAGGTGTAAACAAGACTGTAAGCTAACCATTGTGTTTAGTGATAAGAGCTTTGACTGGCGTTCCGAGAGCTTTAAAAAAATGTGTCCGAAGCAATGTTTTGAAGAAAGTGTAAGGGCTTGTTTATACTTTTTTTCAAAACATTGCTTTGGACATGCTTTCTAAAAGCTCTTTTAGCTTATAGACCTGTTTACACAATAGTTAGCTTATAGGCCTGTTTACATCTTACGTTTGCTTTGCTCCGCTTCAAAAATTGTACCCCATGTTGCTTTAATGGTGCTTAAAAGCGTCTTTAAAGCCTCCATAGAAGTCAAGACAAAGCTTGCTTGAAGCACCTGAAGCTTTTGCCAGGCTTTTATTCAGCTTCAGCTTTGCTTTGTTTTGGAGAAATTGCAGGTATGAAATATCAACACATGTACAGGGCATCTGCCAAGCTTCATTAAAGCTTCAGAAAAGCACCACTGAAGCATCAACGAAGAACCACCGAATCATCATAGAAGCTCCATCGAAGCATCACAGAAGCATCGCAGAAGCATGTTGAAGTGGTAGGCACTTTAATGTGTGAAGAAATCAAAGCAAGTGTAAATGAGCACTTAACAAGCCCTAACTGTCACTATGTACAGAAATATTGCATCTGAATTGTTGTTCTGGGCAACTCTAGTTTAACATTTTTCCATTTGCTAATAAATTATATCCAGTTTCTTCTTTCAGGGAAGAGCACTATTTACAACCACATGTGTAATTAAAAAAGAAGGCCCTTTCTTTAAAAAAAAAGAAAAAGAAAAGCTAAATAGTTAACCACGAAAATGCAGTATATTAAGCAAAACAAAAAATATTTTCCTAGCTGCCATGCAATGAACAAACCCTAATCCATGCAAAAGAAAACAAACTAAAAAAATAATATTATTCAATTTCTTTTTGGTCCACACAGTTGCCAGAAGCCGTATAAACTTTTCAAGTCAAATGTACAAGTTTCATCCAAATTACTTAGCTGATGTTAGATAAGGTAAATGCAACAGGAACATCAGCCTTTTCTGAGACGTTTATAGACTAATGAGCACACTTACTTAGCAAGACAAGCTTTCTCTAGATCAATCCAATACAAAGGCAATAGTTCCGGCACAATTGGCTGTACATTCAATTGTACACCCTTCACAGAAACTGCAAAAGGCAAATTTAAGAATCTTTTTTTTTTTTTTGCAAGGCTTTATAATTCCTATTAAACAATGTATTACAGGGGAAGTGAGAAGAATAGGCACTGGTAAGTTACAATTCAGCTAGGCTGCCTGCCCATACAATCAGTAAAGACTGTGTTTACAATTACATGTTTAAATATTGATGCTACAGCAGAAATTCATATCCAGGATATCCTTACACATTTCAAACCGATTAAGCTATGCGGACAAACATTTAAATAGGAGAATATCCAGTTATGTGACTTTTGAGTCATATTAGCCAAATGAAGTGCAAGTGTATATTTGTGTTTTGCCTCTGCCATTAAGCTGTGTAGCCTTCTTGATGGAAGTGGAATTTTAAATTGGAGTTTATGAAACAGAGTATGCTCAAAGAAAACACCATGAGCAGGCATGATTTTTATTTTAGGAGAGGCATGCTATAGCTCCTAAAGGATAAGTTCACTTTTTTTTTCCAAATTCCAACTCCCCTTTGTACCAATATTCAATTAATGTACTTCTGTTGCAAAAAAATAAAAGCTTTCTTTGATTTACAGAACAAGGCCTTTCCTTAGCCTTAGAGAAACCAGTAGGACATAGGAAGTAATTCATCAGCTGACCTCTTTGGCACACACCTGTGGCTGACTTCTCCCCTGCCAGCAGATCACTGCCACCCACCTCCAGGTGCATGGTTTTCCAATGCCATGAATCGGCAATCATTGTTCTCATTAGGTACACCTGCATCAATTTTTTTCTATCTCAATTTCATCTTGCATAGATCATTCATTTGGCATTCTGGAGTGTGCAGGAGATGAGAGATCAGATAACAGCCTATGTGGATAGAGCTGTAGTTATGAAAACAGAGGAAGTGTGTCCTGAGTTCT
Source organism: Pelophylax lessonae (assembly GCF_965119305.1). Classification (NCBI taxonomy): domain Eukaryota; kingdom Metazoa; phylum Chordata; class Amphibia; order Anura; family Ranidae; genus Pelophylax; species Pelophylax lessonae. The sequence continues at coordinate 67,231,960 of NC_138769.1, forward strand.
GTAAAGCTCACCATGCACTACAACCTGATTGTCCGATCTTCTTTGGATCTACCATCAACTAAAGAGTGCAGGGGCCTGCCTGATTGGATACAGAGTGATTGAATAGATGGTGTGTCCTTCTATTATATAGTTTTGGTAAATAAGGAGATTGTACAATCAGATTTTATAGAGTATTTACACATGTATACACTGAAAATTAACTAATTGTGCTTTTGGTGCCATTAATTGTTAATGGCACACCTACTACATAAGCAAACACATATTTTGCCGGGTGAAAAAACAAGTGACAAACACAGCTAAACATGCAACCCACATCACGCTCAAATGTCCCATGAGCAACTTTGCCTTGTGTAGCACAGCCCATTGAAATCAATGGGCTGCCCTATGTGTGTCACTGGAAAACCGAGCCAAAAAACATTTGCTCTCACTACTCTAGGTGTGAATGGGGCCTGAAAATCAAATGTTTGCATTTACAAAAGAACAATGAGGCTTCATTCACATCTGTGTTTTTCCAATGCATGGCATACTGCACAGAAAATGTGCGCTTTGCCATGTGCTTCATAAATGCTTCACATGTGCACCATGCTTGTGTTGTCATTACATGTTAAAGACGGTAGGAGATTTAAATAGATGGTGGGAGATCTAAACGAGATTGTGCAATCAGATTGTATAGAAAGTGAGTGGAAGGTAGTACTGTAATGAAGGAGGGGTGGTCCATAGTGGTGAACACACCCCATCACACTCTTTTCTGTGATGCAACAAGGTGAAGGCTTCTGGGAGATGGCCTAAAAGTGAATGCTGAGAGTCATTCTACAGAAAGTGATGGAATCTGAAAATCATTTTAAGAATTAAAATAAACTGATTTTAAATCTCATGTGGATAAAGCACATTTGGATGGCTGGGCCAAAATGGCATAGGAAAACTCTATTTATTATGAAAAGTGAAATTCTGCCCAAAAAGGTGAACTAATCCTTTAAAGTTACTGCCTGTGGAAAGTCAGCCTTGCACACTTTACTTTTCTGCCATCAAAATATAAATACTCTTCTGTGAGAAAGTGAGCACTCCAATTAGAGATACAAAGCCCCAGTGCCCGCTAACTGTTCTTCGACCCACTGGACACTGGTTTAGGTAGTGTTTCTTTAACTTTCAGTCACCTAGATGGCTGTTCTTTCAAACAGATTTACATATTGTCTCTATTGTTACAATTGTGTGCTGCTTTAGATGCTCTATTGAACTGTATTATCATTGTTGGTTGCTCCACATGTTTTCTTCCTTGCAGGGTTTTTGCTTGTTCATTAAAGTCCATTTAAAGCCACAGGTGAGTTGGGAAGTGTGGCACTTCTCTCTAGAGTCATAGGCACTTGGAAACATCAGCCTTTTCGGGGGGGTGAGCACTACATGAAATTATTCAAACAAAAGTTATATTTTAAAATTGCAAAAGGTTTCATTGGATAGTTCCATTTGTATTCTGCATGTGTTGTGCTGTCATTATAGCACTGTTTTATATATAAAACAAACATCGCTTATATTGAGGAACGAAGAGTCTGCCCACAGATCACCAAGCGGGTATTGAAGCAGATACAAGACTTGCTGGAAATTGAACATATATTTTATTGCATGGTCAAAATGGTAAAAATGTAATCAATAGGATGTGCCACATGCACTCAAGCAGGTAACCCCTTCCCACACATAAAATGCATGTCACCATTGAACGTCCAGACCCATGGAGGCTACGATTACTGTGAAACTGCACAAGGTTGTGATAAACCCAAGCGACAAGCGCTAGAGAGATAACTGTGTCACAGAATGTATTAGCCCCAAGGCTAATTGGACAATCTTCCAACATATGAAACTCAAATGCTTTGAAGTGCCCTTCTAATTAGATTGTACAATGGGAATATATCCCTTTAGAGTTTTGGTATGTGAGTAATCAAGCATTCCCAGTAGTTGCACAAAATTCACTCCATTTAGATTGGTCACCACTACAGATAGAGGGGTGAACCTCTCATCAGCTTCAAAGGCAGCAATACATGTCTGACAAAGGATGTAACCTTTTCCTACCCTATCCAAAATGAAAAAAAATAAAATATTGCCTTTACTTATATTAGAATTGCCCCAGAATAAAATGGTGGGGACATTTATCAAACAAACTAAAAACACAATTATTTGCAAATCAGGCTGCCTCCTGTTTAGCAACATCTCTGTGGCAGGATTATGTTGATTATGTTGTGATCCTGGCAGCCAATTGTAACAGTTTGCAAAGGTCTGAGAAAGATTTATTACTATATATAAATATATATATATATATATATATATATATATATATATATATATATATATATATATATATATATATACTGTATATATAGATTTCCACTCTGAAAAGATGCACAATTAAGAGTTTGTCAGGGTCAGGTCTTATTCTGATACAGGGCTACTTTAGAGCAGCAGAGGGAGGAATTGATGACTCAAGCTATAACCATGTAGAAAATCTGTTGCATATTCTGTCTCACAGTTCCTGTTCAGTAATGTGTTGGTGTATGACAGATTTGAAATATGTCCCCCAATGTTTTTTAATCAGTGCCAGTATTTAAAGAGGAACTGCATTCAAACACACATAATCCAAACAAACACAACAGTATGTAGTTCTAACATTTAAAGAGTTATTAGGAATTCAAATTGTTTGTAACCTAACGTTTTACCTGTCAAACTGCTCATCTGTCATTCCCCACACTTCTTGTGTGAGTAGCCATGCTTACTGAGGGCAATTGAAGCCCTAGCAGGATTTACTGTAATAGTCTGTGTTGCTCCACCTTGCTGGCCCATGAAATATTGGGTATGCGCAGTACAATGCCTCCTGGTTGCGCATGTGCAGTAAGCAGAGCACTTCCAATCCGATGTGTACAGGTTACTATAGCAGTGCAGCCCTTTGTTTACCTGCTGATATAGCTGGGCCAGTTCACTGCCGCTGCTATAGTAACCAGTGCACATTGGATCGGAAGCTTTTTGCTTACTGCACATGTGAAAACGGAAGGCACTGTACTCCACCCTCATTCGACCCCTCCAGCCCTGCAGCCCTCAGCCCTCCTCCACTCAACCTAAACACCCCCCCCCCCCACCACCACCCCCTGGCTTGCAAACTCTCACGAGAGCAAGAGAAGAAAAATAAAAACAATATCTAAAGATTTTATCCTGAGATTCAGCGCCATCGTCATATAACACGTCACTCCCCGAGGTGGATTTCCAGAACAAAAAAGTGGAAGCAGCAAATATAAGCTATTTACTGCCACTAAATAATTTTTTTACTTTCCAAAGCTAACACAGCATGGGCAGTATATTTGATAGCATGAAAGATTAAACAATGATTGAAGGTTCGCTTTAACCAGTCGGAATGATGAAAGTTCCGTCCGGCCGTCATTTTACAATAGGCACATGACATCCTCCTGTAATGTGCCTCTTGCGCGGTCACGCAGGACACAGCTGATGACTGATCACTGTGCTGTCCCACTGTCGGTCCCATGTAATCGCTGTTACCAATAACAGCAGATCACATAACATTTGTAAACCATGATTGGCTTCCTTTCATGCCATTCATTGTATACAATTGTGTTGCTAGCTGTGATTTGTTACAGTGATCACACGGTACAGACAGGACCAATCACAGCTCATCTGTACCATGTGATTAGTTGTGGCTAATCACAGCTAATCACAACAATACATACTGAATTAATCAGTTTCTTTCAGTAAAAATGGTTCTTTATAACTTAGAAATTCCCTGGTATAAGCATTTATAATGTGCAAGAAAAAAAATCCTGATCACTTCCCCAGAGTAGTACAATGTTACTGTGGTAACACGCTATTGCTCTAGTCACAGAGGTAAAAAAAAAATGAAAAAAAAATATTTTTGGGGGATTTTTTACATACTGTCACCAGTCAGTGTCCCTGATCACCCCCACACCGGTTAGAATGCCGAACAGTATGTGACAAAAAAACAGTGGAAACTTTGATTTTCTTTCAGTTTCCAAAAAAGTATGACACAAAATTACGACTTCAAAAAACTTGCCATGCCTCTTACTAAATACCTTGGGCTGTCTACTTTCTAAAAAGGTGTCATTTGGTGGATATTTGTACTGTCTGGACATTTTTGGGCCTCAATAAATTAGATAGGCTGTCAGTACATCAGGATTAATCAATTTTACATACCATAGTTTGTGGACTCTATAACTTTCCTACAGACTAAATATTAAACAATGATTTGCAATATTTCACAAAATAAATGCAGCAGAATACATTATGGCCTGGATTTATGAAGAAAGATTATATATTTGCAACATTTTCTAACATAAACAAAGTAAAAACACAGTGTTGAATAAATACCACCAAAAGAAATCTCCATTTGTGTGAAAAAAATTATGAAAATGTAATATGGGTACAGCATTGCATGACTGCGTAATTGTCATTCAAAATGTGACAGCGCTGAAAGCTGAAAATTTGCCTGGGGGGAAAGTGCATGATATTGAAGTGGGTAAAATGTAACTTTTTTAGAGCCTATGTACATGGGCTACTGTATTCCAGAATTGCCTCTCTTTCTCAGCAAGTCATGGGGAGCTCAAAAGCAGCTTGAACGAACGTGAAGATGATCAAATGCAGGTCAGAAAGCAGTTAAATGCACATGTTCTATGGTCAAAGGCATAAACGTTCATTTTATACCATCAGTATTGTAATAGTAATACAAACAATAGTTATTTTTGACAAATCAACACAAACATGTGTTTGCTGCAGTGCTTGTGTTTGTTTGTGCTGCTGGCACTCTCATTGCACAACTACATATCCCATGGTACCTTGCTGCCTGCAAACTGTAATTCCTGTACTGACTCCACCTCCTATATCGCCTCCTCTCCACACCTCTGTAGTTTAGAAGGGCACCTCTATAGTTCAGAAGGCAGGGTTTGTGAAATGTGCAAAACAGCAGTACCTACCCACAGGATATAGTAAATATGTGTCACAGAATTCAGGAAACCAAATCTGTGGGAATCTTCACAAAGTAAGTTTACTAACATTATTATGATCATTCAAAGTAACGTTAGGCTAGGAATAAATGAAAAACAATGTAGAAATGAATATACGATTTCACATTTCAACCATAGATACACTTTAACTGTAGAGGATCCTTTGGTGTAGAAAACACAGTATGTTTAGACGCAGGGTGACCAAGAGACTGGGGGGCACTAAGAATATGGTTTGGATTGCTCCAAATGGGACAATATTCAGGAATGATGTCTCTCTTGAAATATGAAGATTTATCCCCTGTACATTGTGAGTTCTATGACCAGGAAGTACAACTCCTAATATGGGCAATCCAGGAAGTTTAATGTGGAGACCGACTGTCTTTTGCTTAACGATGTTTCTTTTGTCTGAATAAGTAAATTGTGATAATCTTGTCTGAGGTGGCTTTCCATTCACTTATTGTTAAGTGTGCTAATGAACTCACCTGTTGTCTGCTAAGGGATGTATTGACACTCAGAGTAATGTGTATTGGGGGCTCGTTATGTAACCATTGTGTGATGTTGGGGACTGGATTTGGGTCATTGTTCATGTAGTGACTGCATTACTTCTAACGTGTATATAAAGCGTGTATTCCTTTTCAATAAACAGTCTGATTCCTGCTTGACCCTCAATACAGAGCCTCGTCTCGTACTCGGGGGGGATTATTCATATGGGTTTCTTGTTCGGCTGAGTGGAGTGTCCTGTAGCTGCCTTTGTGTTTGGGAATGGAATGTCCTAAACGACTGTAACCCCTTTCATACCCGGGGTGTCGTTGCACAAGCTACAAAATGATTAATTTGATTCAACTTTTTAAAGGGATCTTCTGGCTTCTTACAGAACTAGGATGCTGAGATATCCTTTCCTTTACAACATCACAAATCAAGTGTACAGGTTTCTTGATAGCTCCCCTGCAGTGGTGGGTTTAGTGCAAATTATTTATTTTTTTTCCTTTTTTGCAGCATTAAAGGAAAACATGATGAAACCTACATTATGTTTTGAAGCCAGGATGACAAAACTAAGTTACTTGTGAAGCACCCTACAAAGTAGGTGCTAGGCAAAGTAAAGTGGGCCTTAGCTGCCTAACAGCAGGGCCATGATTTTCAGCTGGGCTGTCATGTCTCCCATGTGTGGTCATTGAGGGGGGAGTCTCCCCACTGGCTCCAAGAGAGGGCTCTCATTGGGCAGTGGAGGAAACCCAATCAATGGCACATTCAGGCCTGTAGCTACCCCAGAAAGGCAGATTCTGCCGCACAGGATTCTGGGAGTGGGTATAAGTCTGAGGGGAGCGCATGACGCATCAGTCATAGTTCCCCTCAGAGTTCCAGGAGGGAGAGTATGGCTGTCTCTCCTCCTGTCAGCAGGATCGGGTGTCCTGGGCGGCTTGCCTGAGGGGACGGAGTGAGCTAAGCTGAGCTGCTGAGAGGATCCGGTGTGCCGAGGGCCAGCGGAGCAGAGGGGGTCCAGTTTCAGGAAAGCATTCCCAGTTTGTGAGTACTGTAAACTGCCCCCTGGCGGTCTGCCTTGAAGAGGGGACCACTCTGATGAAGGTCTAAGGGATCCAGGTGCCAGCTAGCTATTAAGGGGGTGCCAGTGTTGACCCTGAAGTGTAGAGGGGGTGCCTAGTGAGAGGACCCTGAAGTGTAGAGGAGGTGCCTAGTGAAAAGACCCTGAAGTTCAGAGGGGGTGCCTAGTAAAAGAACCCTGAGGTGTAAAAGGGGCGCCAGTGGTTGGGCCTTGAAGAGTTAAAATGTACAGTGTGCAGTGTACAGTGTTGAGAGTTACAGCAGCACAAGCACTTACAAAGAGCTACCTTAGTCAGTGAAGGGCTGGAGGGAGCTGTTTACAGGACTTTTGATCTAACCAGAGTGTCAAGAGTCAAGTCTTCGTATAGTCCAGGACTTTTTGAGCTAACCAGATTGTCAAAAGTCAAGTTCAAGCACAGTTCAGCAAAACAGTATTTTTCAAGCGCCAGCAAGCGTTGGTCGGCATCCAGCTGGCATCAAGACAGCGCTAACAGGCATTTTCATGTAAAGTCTCCCAGTTGTACCTAGTTGAGCCAGAGGAGTATCCCACTCATTCCCTTCTCCCATCCCCATTATCAAATAAACAAAACAAACCTAAGATGCCAAAATGGTCATTGTCTACAATCTCACACTTGGGTATTCATTTTAAATGGGCTGAAGGTGTCACCAGTAACAATGGCAGACCCACATCAGGCTCAATGCCTGGAAAACCTGCTACACTTGGAAAACAGGATATTCAATGAGAAAGTAAAAGGGTGAAAAGGAAAGTGAGGAAAACTGCCATTTTTCATCATAACCACAATGGGAGAATCCCATGTGTATGCGAGTGTAGAGGGCTGTTGTCTGCCATAATAAGCCCAGATCTTTGCCAGATTTCATTCACTGCTACTTAAAAAGGGCACTAGCACCTCTAGTCTTTATAATGTTTAATCATTTTTAAGCTATGGCATTTTGTGAAAACAATGCCTGATTACCCTGCCATGAATGTTCTTGTTTAGGCACTGACTGTTATGGGGTAACACCACCTTGCATCTGTCTACCAGTTGCACTCCCAGATTTTCATGAAAGATTATGTCGCCTTGCAATTTCTATAGAATATTACAGCTATAAAATGGCTTACATCTAGCACCATTTTTTTCTCCTCTCCCTTATATGGGTACCTCTTACAACACAAGACACATGAAAAATATTATTTTCTATCAGAATGGTCTGATATTTAAATTACCAATTTAATAGCTTTTATGGCCATCAAAGTGTAAATGAAAATACCAACATGTATCAAATACACATGATCCACCATACATTTGCAAAAATGGGTTCCTCAGGTGTCCTTAGGCCAGTGGTTCTCAACTCCGGGCCTTGGGACCCACTAACAGGCCAGGTTTGCAAGATAACTGAAATACTTAACAAGTGATATATTTTGCTGCTATTTTGCAGTATTCTAGTCTGCATCTCCCCAAGGTGATACTTAAAATCTGGCCTGTTATTGGGTCCTGAGGACCGGAGTTGAGAACCACTGCCTTAGGCAGAGTTGGTTTGGTTCATGTGTTATGGTGTTTGTTTCCTCATTATTCGCCATTTGGTAAAAGTGGGATATTTCTTCTTTCACCAGCCTGCTGGTCCCTGGGGTTAATTTTATAGAAGATTTTTGGTTCTTTAGCCTCAAGGATAATGAACAATGGCTATATTTTATTCTGTCACCTACAACCTACATTAACATGTTGGGTTTTAAGTGTATCTATTCATTTTTTGGGAGGAGAATAGGATCCCTGTCAGGTTTTGAGATTTTTATCGCTATTCTTGTACTCGCTGGGAATATTCACCCTTCGTATTTTTTCTAGTAACCGTTGTCCTCAGGACTGACAACAAAAGAACATTTAGCATTCTGAGTTGCCAATGGGTCAAGAATAGAGAGGAAGTCCTCCAATAAGGACACCTGTTCTGATGACGGCAGATAAAAATAGGAATTCCCTTACTTTGAAGAAATCTCCTCTATTGTGTCTCAAAAGAGGAAGAGAATAAAACACGCTCCAATGGAGATATATAACAGAAAAATGACTTCTCAGTAGTTTAAACCAATCTTTACTATGTCCAAAACAAAAAATAAAAGTTTATGTTTTAGATATAGCATAATATTCAAAGACACACAATTATTTAATTCATCATAGCAATTTACATGTCATGGCTGGTATTAATAATATACATTTCATAGTTACATATAGTTACATTGTTTGTGAGGTTGAAAAAAGACATCAGTCCATCCAGTTCAACCTATGATGTGTGTGTGTGTGTTTGCTGTTAACCGTACATTGTATACCTCTGTATGTTGTGGTCTTTAAGGTGCCCATCTAATAGTTTTTTGAAATGATTGATGCTCCCTGCTGATACCACTGCTTGTGGAAGAGAATTCCACATCCTTACTGCTCTGATAGTGAAGAACCCCTTACGTATTTTAAGGTTAAACCAATTTTCCTCTAGTTTTAGTGAGTGGCCACGTGTCTTATTGCATTCCCTTTCTCTAAAAAGTTTGTTCCTTATGCTAGGGTCGCCAGTACAGTATTTGTACATGGATATCATACCCCCCCTCAATTGTCTCTTTTCCAGAGAGAATAAGTTCAGTGCTTGTAGTCTTTCCTGATAGCCGATTCCCTCCATTCCCCTAATTATTTTTGTTGCCCTTCTCTGGCCTTTTTCCAGTTCCAGCACATCCTTCCTGAGGACTGGTGCCAAGAACTGGACAGCATACTCCAGATGTGGCCGGACCAGAGTCTTGTAGGGTGGTAGAATAATTTCTTTATTTCTGGAGTGAATCCCCTTTTTTATACATCCCAGTATTCTGTTGGCTTTGCTTGCAGCGGCTTGGCATTGTATGCCACTGCCAAGCCTGTTGTCCACCAGAACCCCCAGGTCCTTTTCCATCTTAGATTCACCCAGAGGTTTCCCCCCTAGTGAGTAGCTTTCTTTCATGTTTCTGATGCCCAAGTGCATTACTTTACATTTCTCAACATTAAACCTCATCTGCCATGTAGTTGCCCACCCCATTATTTAGTTCAGATCCGCTCGTAAGGTTTCCACATCCTGTATCGAAGATATTGGCATGCTTAGTTTAGTATCATCTGCAAATACTGAGATTGTACTAGATATCCCCTCCTCTAGATCATTTATGAATAAATTAAACAGGATTGGTCCCAGGACAGAACCTTGGGGGACCCCACTTTCCACACCTGCCCAATCTGAGTACTCCCCATTAATCACCACCCTCTGGACTCTCCCCTGGAGCCAGTTCTCTATCCAGGTACTCACCCTATGGTCCATACCTACATTCCTTAGTTTGTACAGTAAGCATTTGTGGGGAACAGTGTCAAAGGCCTTTGCAAAGTCCAGATACACCATATCCACAGGTTTACCTTTATCTAGGTGGCAGCTCACTTCATCGTAGAAGGTTAATAAATTGGTTTGGCAAGAACGATTTTTCATGAATCCATGCTGATTACTACTAATAATACCGTTTTAATTACTAAAGTCTTGTATATAGTCTCTTAACATCCCCTCCAAAATCTTGCAGACTACTGATGTTAGGATCACCGGCCTATAGTTACCCGGGATATATCTGAGCCCTTTTTTAAATATTGGTACCACGTTGACTTTTTTCCAATTAGCTGGCACCATACCCGTCAGTAGACTATCCCTAAAGATCAGGAATAATGGTCTGGCAATCACCTTCCTGAGCTCTTTAAGAACCCTCGGGTGCAAGCCATCCGGTCCCGTTGATTTATTTATGTTAAGTTTCTCTAGTTTACTTCTAAGTCTATCTTCTGTTAGCCATGGGGGTACTTCCTGAGGTGTATTATTTAGTTTAGCATTTCAAGCTGGGTTAGTGTAGCCCCCGATTCTTTTGTGAAGACTGAAGAGAAGAAATTATTTAACACTTTCGCCTTTTCCCTGTCCTCTGTGACCAAATTTCCTTTGTCGTCTTTTATGGGGCCAATGTGTTCTGGCTTTGCTTTCTTACTGTTTATATACTTAAAGAATTTCTTGGGGTTCTTTTTACTCTCTTCCGCTATATGTCTCTCGTGTTCTATTTTAGCCGCCCTGATTTCGCCTTTACATTTTTTATTACACTCTTTGTAATGCTTGAATGCTGCCAATGACCCCTCAGCCTTGTATTTTTTGAAGGCCTTTTCTTTAGTATTAATATGCATTTTTATGTTGGAGTTTAGCCACCCAGGGTTTAGTTTTGCTCTTTTAAATTTGTTTCCCTTTGGAATGCACTGGCCAATCCCTTTGTTTAGTATGCTCTTGAAGCACTCCCATTTTTCCTCCGTTTTCTTTGCTGCCAGGGTTCTAACCCATATGATATTTTCTAGCAGAGAGCGCAGTTTTGGGAAATTGGCTCTTTTGAAATTCAGTGTCCTTATATTACCCCTGTGTTTCCTATTACTATAATTAATACTGAAACTTATTGACCTATGGTCACTGTTTCCTAAGTTGCCCCGTATTTCTATATCCATAAGCAGGTCTGGTATTAAGTAGACTTTAACAATTGTCTGATTCTTTTGGGCTAAATTGCTAAAAGCAAAATTAAATGCAGTGAAGTGAACCTTGAAACAACCAATGTAATCATTGGAAAAAAAGTGTTTTTTCCCTACTACTACCTTTTTTTTTTAACCATGCAGATAATTAGATGTTTATGCTGAACTCACTTCAGTTCACCTCACTTCCAACTTCCCACTTTAATAAACCAGGTTTACTATACCACATATGAACATGAATTGTATACTGTATGTACTGTATCTACCTGTATTCTTTTGTCGTGTGTATGTATACATTCTTCATATGTTTTTGTCCAATAAAGCAAATAAAAAAAAATAAATCAAGCTCTATTCTAAAGTTTACTTTGCCCAACCTCAGACAGAGGTCCTCAAACTTTATCAAAGCTACAAATGGTAAAAATAGTATAGAGATAAATTTAGTCAAAATTACTGATGGTCTTCATTAAACCTAAAGCATACTGTCATTTTGATGTAAAATACTAGTCTTTAACATAATCAGAAGAAAACCGCTGATACCTGTCTTTTGTGCTGTCATGACTAAATTGACAAGATAATTTTTTTTTTTTAATGACACATTCTGACGGCTTTAACTTCTGACAGAATGGCAGCATTTAGAAAATAGATTTGATGGAAAAGATGGAACTTCTAAAAAGTATTTAATGGTGTGGAAGATCAAAGCAAACAAGTGGTGCATGCAAAATACCGCAGGATGCAAACCACTTAAGCAAGTACAAGTTTGTGTTCTCCTGAATGAATAGCAAAAGCCGTAGCGGCAATACTTGAAATGTGCATTGTTTATCTGCCAATGTTTGCTATTATGGAGGTTGTCATGCTAAAAGGTTCATTAGTCATGAATTTAGGGTTGTATCATAGGCATATTTTACAAACCCTGGAAACTGGAGAAGAAAGGCAGTCACCAAATATATATATATATATATATATATATATATATATATATATATATATATACACACTGTATGGTTACATCAAACTGCACCTTCACTCAAAAACCGAAAAATTACTATTTTATAGGGAACTGGAGAGTGCAAAATCTGGTGCAGCTGTGCATGGTAGCCAATCAGCTTCTAACCTCAGCTTTGATAATAAAACCTGGTTATGGTAAGACAGTAATGGGGAAAGTTCAGCTTAGTGGAGCCCAAAGGCAATACTGGTAATTAGTGCCTTGCCCTGTGCATGTTTCCCAGCTTTCTGAGAAACTGACTAGTGGTAAATATGCGAAAATTAAAGTGACATTAAACCTTCATTTAAAAAAAAAATAAAATAAAAAACATAGTATACTTACCTGCTCTATGCAGTGGTTTTGTACAGAGCAGCTCCAATCCTCTTCTTCTGGGGCCCCCCGCCAGTGCTCCAGGCTCCTTATCTTTGGCAAGTGCCACGAGGGCACCCGTTCAGGCTTGCTGCTGAGCTGCTCTGTCTAAATCTATTGATACAGCTCGGTCAGGCCCCCCCTACTCACTCGGCACAACATTTGATTGACAGCAGCTGGATCGGGTCAAGCTCAGGTAAGTGTAAAGGGGGGGTTAAGGGGAACTCTGCAGCACAAAGGTTTTTCACCTTAATGCATAGAATGCATTAGGTGAAAAACCTTAGGACTTTACAACCACTTTAAGACTTTACATTGGCTTTCGTTATCTGTAAATTTTGTCCAGGTTAATGTCTAAACATGTCTAAACAAAGAGTCTCTACATTTCTCTTTGGGCAGGCTCCCTTTAACCTGGTCTGCTGATCTGAATGGATGACAAGACACCATAGGAAAATGGAATCTATCTTTTTACTGCAGGGGGCAAAATAGTGGACAGCAGCCGGGCTCACTGATCTGATTGTACCATCTCAACACCATATAAAGCATCTATTGACAATTATGCTTTGTGATCACCCTTACGAAATTAATGTTTAGTGTGTGCTGCTGGATACACTTCTTTCCTCCACTGATTTCCAACATTTGGGGATTCATGGGCTCCTTGCACTGGTATCTGATAAACAGCATCCTTTGATAGCAATATTATTACAGATTTTTTACTCCTGATGAAGCAATACGTAAAACATGTAGAGTCATTGCCATACCCAAAACCAATGTACTTGACATTTGACCACTGTATGCCTATACTAAACTTGGTGTTCTGGGCTTGGAATACTAAATTATGTTTTGTTATGGTCTGGTCAGTAGGGGTGTTGGTAGCCCTACAGGAATATGCTGAAATCTGTGTTTTTATATTTGTGACCCTCATTTTTATACTATCCGTTATTAAGCAATAAAAATAAGTATTTTTAGCTGCTTGTGTTAATTATTGTTTCTTGAGAGGTAACACCTTTTAGGTCCCAATTTCTGCCTCCTTTTTTTGCAGATATCAGAGAAAACAGGAAATGAGGTAAAATGTACCCAACAAGGACACAGACTGTGATTAAAAATTCTAGAGTGAAGAATATTTAGATCCTCTATCAGAGTATATTTCTGTGTCCCTGTGATGGAGATCCCACTTCCTGTTCAGATGGTTTGCTTAAGGCAGAACTGAAAAAAGAAGACACATCTCTTTGGAGGAGAAGGCAGAGTTTAATACTTAATGCCTAAATGTAGCTAAAATTAAAAACAGAAAAATCAATGCAAGAAACATACCTTGCAGTGTGTAGGATGAGTTAGGACTGATTCTTCTTCCTTTAGTTTAAACCATCCTTTACCCTTGTCTCCCCCCTACCCCATCCCTTCTGCCGTAAACTTCAAGAGCAAAGAGAGCTTAATACAACCAGGGGGCTGTCACAGGCTCTCATCAGGAGAGTCTGACTATGCCCACCCTTTCACCAAGCTCCTTCATTCATATTAACAGGATCTAAGTATGAATCACATATAGATGATTGATAGGTCTGCCAACTCCATTCATAGATTCTGTTTCATTCATAGATGCTGTAGTACAGGTTCTATGAATGGCATAGTTGGGGGGAAATTGTGGGTATAGTCAGGCTCTCTTTATGAAATGCAGGCATAGTCAAGCTCTCTTTACAAGAGCCTATAACAGCCCATTTCCAGATGCAGCGGAAGATTACAGCGGTGGGGGCATGGGTGGGGGCAGGGACAGAGGAAGATTTCTACCAAAGAAAGATGAATCAGCACAAGGGACACATGCCAGTTTAGGGTACCAGTTCACAAAAAGGATATCATGGAACTAGAATAGGTGCAGAGAAGGGCAACCAAACCAATAAAAGTCATGGAGGAGCTCAGCTATGAGGAAAGATTAGAGGATATGAATGTATTCTCTGTTAATAAGAGGAGATTAAGGGAGGATATGATCAACATGTATCAATACATAAGTGGTCCATATAGTGAACTTAGTGTTGAATAATTCACTTTTAGGTCATCACAGAGGACAAGGGGGCACTCTTTACATCTAGAGGAAAAGAGATTTAATCTCCAAATACAGAAAGGTTTCTTCACAGTAAGAGCTGTGAAAATGTTGAATAGACTTCTTCAAGAGCTGGTTTTGACCAGCTCAGTAGATTGCTTTAAAAGACCTGTATTGTTTTTTGAATGTACATATTATACCTGGGCATTACCCTTTACTGATTAGGTAAAGTTGATCCTGGGAATATCTGATTGCCTCCAGGGGAAACAAGGGATTTTTTCCCCTGCTGGAGCAAATTGGTTAATGCTTTGTTGGGGGTTTTTTTGCCTTCCTTTGGATCAACTGTGGATATAGGATTGTGTATAAAGGATTGTATGTTTTGTTTTGTTTTTTTAAAGATTTTTTTTTTTACCTTTTATTGGTTGAGCTAGATGGACTTGTGTCTTTTCCCAACCAGACTAACTATTTAATTATGTATCATACTGACTGTAGTTATGCCCCTTATGTGTTTTTTTTCTGCTTTAAATTTTTAGCTTTTTAGCTTTTAATGAAAGGCTTTAACTCTCCCTGACTCTACCCTCGACTACAATACATCAATAAATAAATGCATTTTTGGTTGCAGATAGGACCTGAACTTAACACTTCCATAGTGCAAAAAAACTGTCATTACTAAATTAACTAATTACAATGGTTGCCCTCTTCCTACAGCATTACATTTACTGCTAAACTACTGTTTAAATAATTTTGCTGTGGTACTAGTGTACCTCTGGATCACTCTGCAGTAGAATATGGTGCAGCTTCATTGCCTTTAATCTGAGAATGTTCTCTGACCGCTGCATATTCTGAAGCTTTCCTCCAATATCACATCCCGCCATACATACAGTAATCCTGTGTTCAATACAAACAGTTCTGAAAAAACAGCGGCGAGCCATTTCTTTATAGAAAATAAGGAGGAACATCACCTATGTCAGGGATCACTGCAGAAGTCACTGAGCCAAAATAAAGCTGCTTTAATGTCTCCCAGAAAAATAGAGACAGACAAAGAATCTTCTTGGCTCAGTCGTTTTATATAACATGTTGACAAAATAGAAGTCACTGTCCAAGGTCCTGAAATCTGCTTCTGAACTTAAATCAGGGCAAAACATTAAAGGACAGTTGTATTTTTATAAAATATAACTCAGTCAGCCTCCAGTAGACCACAATCTGCCACATATACAATAAACTTTTTTTGCCCCCCCCCCCCATGTAATTCAGCCATTGCACTATGCGGGGTGCAGCTACTCACACAGTGTTGGTGCTTTTAGGGCAAACCAAAGTGGGGTCTGTCTGGTAATGGATCACAGAGAACATTGACCAGCCTGAAACAGACAGTGCATGCCTGACTTCCATTTATTCACACTGGATTTATTTACTAAAGCTGAAAAGTGCAAAAGCAGGCTCACTTCTCCTTAAAAATCAATCAGCTTCCAGGTTTTATTGCCAAAGTTGAACTAGCTGAGGTTAGAATCTGATTGGCTACCATGCACAACTGCACCAGATTCTGAGTACACCAGTTTTAGTAAATCTACCCCACTGTTAGCAGCCTAAAGACATCACCATACACTGTGCTGATGTGTTGCATAGTAAATTCTGAGAAGTGAAGGCACATGTTTAGTGTTTATGTATTTATTATCTTTATCAATTTATAATACTTATTTTTATATTCATGTATGTATTAATTCATTGTTTTATGCATGTATGTATGTAATGGAAAAGTACACGTAAAGCCTAAATAAATGACATTTGGTTTGCTGTGTATCAGTAAATAAATTAAAGTAAATAAAATACTTTTTTTTTAATCCATTATTGCATCTCAGTACTGTCAATCGCATGCAGCCTGCACTCCAGAGTTGGCTGTATGTCCTTTTCCCAGGGAGGTTTCTGATGATGACATGTAACATGTATTCAAAGTTCCACTTGTAGTCTTTATTTGAAGCCCATATGACAATGAGGTCCTAATTCAATATAACGCCTAGTTGGCGAACGTGGTTACTTTTAGTCACAATCTACGGAAAGTGGGTAGATTTAGTCATTAACGGCACTCACTATAGTGCGCGGGAAAAAGTTGCCGCGAAAGCGAATTCACTATAAGTCACAGGAATTAGTGACCGTCTAAATCAGTAGTCGTGGGAGAAGCACGGGCATTGCACATGTAAATAATGTTTAGAGCATGATATCATAGCTGAAATGGTTCTTAAAGATGTGGTATATCTTTTGGAGATTATCTGCTTTTAAACTTTTTAAAAAATTGATGTGTAAACATAAATATGATTGAAAGTCTGAGAAGAGATAAATTCTCCCTCTTTTTACGACTATTTACCAGCACAATTGCACATGCCCAGACAAGAAAAATAGTCACAATTCTTCCCACATTCAATTTTAACCGAGCACTATAGAGAATTCAGAAATTTGTGAATGTAAAAAATGAGTTCGCGACTGTGAAATTGTGCGTAAGATATTGTATATAAAAGCAAGTTTCAATCATTGATTCTAATTGCACAAAAGTTACTTACACAAAAACATACATTTTAATTTTGAGATGAACTGTTTAATTCCTAAAATAAATTGTCCTTGCTGTGTTTTTATGTTGCTTCTTATTCCTTTTTTATTTTAAACAAAGCTAGTAATGTGTAATGTTTCATGTATAAATATATATTATATATATATATATATATATATATATATATATATATATATATATATATATATATATATATATATATATATATATATATATATATATATATACATGATATACATTTATACATTATTTATATATATATATATATATATATATATATATTTTTTTTTTTTTTTTTTTTACATATTTGACATAGATTCGATAGATAGATAGATAGATAGATAGATAGATAGATAGATAGATAGATAGATAGATAGATAGATAGATAGATAGATAGATAGATAGATAGATAGATAGATAGATAGATAGATAGCTAGATAGATAGATACAGCCTTCCCAACTCACACACAATACCATTGCTGATGGAAATTTAAAAGGAGTAACAATTTTGTGTGTTGTTTAGTGTTTCGAAATGGTCATAATTTTCACCCCAAAAATGTTTTGTGTACCAGCACCCTAAATACAAATCAAAATTTCTATGTAAAATGTCAAAGGGTAACATCACTATTCTACACTTACACCAATAAACATCAAATATCACAGAATAAATCAAGTAAAATAACTCCTGGCTGATGTAAATCCACCACTTATAAGTACATGCCTAAGAAATTTAGTATTAATATGTGGGAGGGTTCTACCACCATTGCAAATCTTGCTATATGTTTTCAATGGGGAAGGACAAAAAGCAGTCTTGTGAATTCCACACCTACACCAGTTGTAGCCTCTTATAAAACAAAAAGCCCCAAAATTAGAGATGGGCCTAAAGCAGCATGCTGACAGTAATCAGCCATAACCAGCCTTGGACCCAGATGGGATATCACAGAAACAGGTTGTTAATGGCACTCAGGACTTCCAAGGTACATGTGCATTGATTAACTTTTAGCACCCCAAGGACTTGGGCTGTTTAACACCACAGAGATGGAGGCTCCATACATGTGGCAGCACTGTGGATAACTGATTAGCACTTCTGCTTAGCAGCACCAGAGTCATTGGTTCAAATCCCAAATATGCCATTATCTGGCTCGAGGTTTGTATGTTCTTCCTCTGTTGTGGTGTTATAGTTTTCTTTTTTTCACACATTTTTACATTTCTGACGGGTTTCACGTAATGGAAACAAAAGAAATTACATTAAAAAAGTAATTGTGGGTTTTCACCAAATCTATAACTGTGTGTTTTGGGGCAGATATGGATGTATAGGTATGGTGTGATCCTGCACCCATATTTTAATGTTGGATACAAATGAGGAATGCGCTTTTTCAACAATTTGTGTGAAGCAGCCCTCACCAAGTTGACACTTCCTGTTTTGGACCCTCCATATGCCTAACAATGTACAACCTGCATAGTTTGATTTTTGTTATCACTGATCATGGCCAGAGCCTTGGACATTTTATTTTTTTCTGTTTACCCTGCACAGATACATTTGCTTATATAGCTGATGCATTCTTTCATTTGGCAAGAGTGTGTGTTCCTGATCCACAGGTGTGAGCACTTGAGGCATACATGAAGAGACAGAACCAATTACACTGGTGGGCATGTCCTTTACTGGGTGGGTGTAGGTGTGATATCAATCCAACCTATGTTATATAAAGGACTTCAGTTGTGGCAGTTGCTTTGCCTGAGAAGAGGCCAGAATCTTTGCTCACAGTGCTTCTAGTTATATATACAGTATGTTTATTTGTTCACCATGATACTACTGCATACAGTATTCAGTTAAAAAGTAAAAAAAAAAAAAATTATCAAAAAATATTGGCTTAGTGGTTAGCACTCTGAGCTTGTAACGGTCAGGTCATGGATTCAAATCCATAAACCAAAGTTCCAGCGCTGACACTGTAGTAATCACACTATACGAAATTTCCGACTGACCAGTGGTGCTGCTGCTTGGAAAATACTGATACCAGCATGAAAGTTTGCGAAAAGAAGAAAAAGCAGCCCTATCCAAAGGTTGGTATAATGGATGCTAGGAGGACAGCCCATGGAAGACAGTCATGTTTATTGTGAAAAACATATAAAATGGTAATTATGCACGCGAAACATATCAACACGGCAACCTGTTCCTACATGCGTTTCAAGCTGGTTCCACTTCCGGTGTTGTCACTTCCAGTTTAGGCTACTCCGTTGCGCCCGGCTCTGCATTGCGGGAGGCGCTCCATATTGCACACCGGCTGTTTCGGCGCTGTTCCCAGGCTCCCATACTTTACCATTTGGCTGGGGCTCTCTTCATCTCATCCTGGGGATTGGACTCCTCACCCAGTGGCTCTGCAGGTCGTTACCGCCCACCACCAGCGGACACAGCCCAGATGGATACCGGTTTGGAATGATTTTTATTGATTGAGATAATTACCATTTTATAGGTTTTTCACAATAAACATGACTGTCTTCCATTGGCTGTCCTCCTAGCATCCATTATACCAACCTTTGGATAGCGCTGCTTTTTATTCTTTTCACATGGATTCAAATCCCATCTATGCTACCACCTCCTTAAAGTTTCAATGGCGAATAGATATGTGTGTAGGCGAAAGCATAATTGCCATCAGTGCGATACATTTAAACCCCACAGTGTAAATATTGTACAACGCACGGTGTGTATATATCTCTCTCACTGATGACACTTATCCGTTGGCCAAAGCACAGATCCAATTGCCATTTAAATTCTAGGGCGGTGGTAGCACGGGTGGGATTTGAAGCCATGAGCTGACTGTTGCTATACGTAAATACAAATTAAACATATAATAGAGATGTAACAGTAAATGTTCAAGAAATATAACATTAAAGAATAGCAGACATTACTTTGTAACACCCAATAAGAAATGCATTTGTTTGTAGAACAGTAAAAAATAAATAAAAAAACAGGAAAGAAGACTGCTATTATAAATATCAGCAAAAGAAGCAAAACAAGTCAAATCACCTTATTTTTGACGATTTAGCAATGATCTTGCATTTGTATTTTAGGAGAATATAGATTCTCTAGATCTATGTTCATTCATTAATCGTGGTACTACTGTATATTCTAAGTATAATTGTGCTCATCTCACTGGCTCAGTGGTTTGTACACCTACCTACAAACACTCAAACCATGGGTTCAAATCCCAAGCGTGATATCACCTGCTTAAATTTTAAACAGCAGAGTATGCTGAAAATAGGGGAAGACCTAATTGCCACTGCCACATCAGCATGGTTGTTTCCATAATTTACATGCTCAATTGCATGCAATGGTATGTTCTTCAGCAAAAGTATTATTGTGTGGAAATAAAATTATAAAACACTAGTGAGCATGGTTGGGATTTGAATTCATGACCTAAGTGCTTTTTGCTCATGAGTGCAGACCACTAAGCCAATGTAGCAAGTACAATTAGACTTGCATAACAGTTTAGTACGATTAAAGAATGAAAATGATAATTAGAACTCTATAGTCTTCTAAAAAATAAATTTAGCATGAAAAAAAAATTACATGTAACCTTATGGAATAGCAGACCTTACTCTGTAATAATCATTCAGAACAGCACAATAATGTTAATAGAAATAAATAGCTGCACAGGAGGTAGAGCACATCCCATATGAGAATGGTTTAATGGCAAACATGTACATACATGATCATAGCGAAATACTGCATTGCAGTTCCATATAGGAAACTTGTTGGTGATTGCCAGTTATGGAACCACGACTATGCCAATTTGGAATTAACGAATGCATATTAGCATATTTGTACACGGCTTTTCCATTCGCATGTTCGTCAATGCGGGGCAACCATTTATTCACCTTCTAGAGAATTAGGCCCTGTGTGACAATGCAGGGGTATCATTAGGAGACAGGAACAAAGTGTTGTCACTCTATAATGGAAATTACCTTCATGGCAGGATTACCAAGTGTTATTTTAATGAAAGCTAAAGATTTAATAGGATTGAACATTTCTTTTAGAATGTCTTTAACAGGTTACAGTTTAGATGAGATTTTTAGCGATTGGGTATGCTTTAAAGTGCTTTTTATGCTTTAAAGTGGGAGTAAACTCCCTTGTTTGATTTTACCTATTGGTAAGCCTATAATAAGGCTTACCTATAGGTACAGTAAATATATCCTAAATGTGCACCATTTAGGAGATATTTACCTGTGAATTCGCTGGTGACCTCAACGGTGCATGTGCTCCAAAGGAACAGTATATCCGTGCCGTTCCGTCAGAGCCCTGTGTCGTGAACAGTGGCGCCCACACACACGTGCAGGAGTGACGTCATTGCAGTTCATCCATTCAAAAGACTGGAGCAAAGCCAGAAGCAAGACAATGTGAAGATCAAAGACCGGGTGACGATGGAAGCCCTGTCAGTGGTGACAGCACGCTGGCTGGAGGGCTTCCTTTTAACCACTTCTGGACAGGAAGGATTTGCCCCCCTATGACCAGGCCATTTTTTAGCGATACGGTACTGCATTATTTTCACTGACAATTGTGCGGTTGTGTAATGCTGTACCCAAATAAAATTGATGTATTTTTTTCCCCACAAATAGAGCTTTCTTTTGGTGGTATTTGATCACCTGTGTGATTTTTATTCTGAAAAAAAAAAAACTATATTTTTTACTTTCTGCTATATAACATTCCCAATATAAAAAAAAAATAAAAATCCTTGTTTTTCATAAGTTTAGGCCAATTTGTTTTCTGCCACATATTTTTGGTAAAAAAAATCCCAATAAGTGTATATTGATTGGTTTGCGCAAAACTAATCGCATCCACAAACTAGGGGAAATATTGATGTTATTTTTTTTTTTTTTTTTAGCAGGACTGAGACATTGCGGCGGACAGATCGAAAACCTGACTGACATTTTTGACACTTTTGGGGGGACCAGTGACATTACTACAGTAATCAGTGCTAAAAATATATGCACTGCTACTGTACCAATGACACTGGCAGGGAAGGGGTTAACACCAGGGCCAATCAAAGGGTTAAATTGTCCCTAGGGGGTGCTTACTAACTGTGGATTGATGGGCTTTCTGCATGAACACAAAGACCTGTGTTCTTAAATAAGAGGAACACAGGATCCCTGTGTTCATAACTTCATACCTGACAGAACAGTGGTCTGCCATGTTTACAACGGCAGGCCGCTGTTCTCTCTCCAAGGGGAGCGATCGCGGGTGCCCGGCAACCATCGCAGTTGCCGGACTTGCTGATCGGCTTACCCTGTGGAAAATGGGCATGAGCGCCCCTGCAAGCGGTTCCGCAAAGTGACATACAGTTAAGGTGTTTCACGGGACAGAGCCGGCCTGCCGCACTAAAACACTGCGGGTGGTCATTAAATGGTTAAGGTAAGTTTCACATAATGTGCTAGTATGCGATATATACTAGCACATTACAACACTGCCTTGCAGGAGCATTTTTTTTACAGTGTTTACCACCATTTTAAAGTCTTTAGTACTGAGTAATGAATCAAATATTCATTTCAACACCCAACTACCTTCTCTGCTGCCTTGATCTGTTCATTTTGCAACTGATTAATTAGTGTTAAATAGCCATAGAGCTCTTAGCTTTCATTTACCTATGACTCCCTCCGTTTGGCATACCAGGCACTCAGGTTGTTAACTTTGTTGCAGTAATGTATATAGGTCCCCTGCCACTAATTCCAGCTCAAATACCCATCAGCACTAGGTGGTTAGCCTAAAAAAGGAAAACAAAATGAGGACCTGTCTAAAAACACTACTCTGTTGTTAAAGTGAACAAACACACCCTGTAAAAGAAGATTATTAATAATTTTTCCACTGCCTCTGCTGCCAAACTCTGCTTTGTTCCTGAGAAACTGCCACACAAAGTCAAACACATCTATGACTGTCAATTTTCTAGGTCCCCTAAAGCCCTTACTGGTTCCTTCTGTCTACTGAAATCTTACTAGTTCCTTCCTTCTGTCTCTTCTTAATGTGTCCTAAAATAATATGGAACTCAGCAGAGGAAATTAGAGAGAGAGCTGCGGGGGATCCAGGAGATAGGTACTTCCACACCACTCGTGTATTAGCAATTAAGGACTTTATGTCAAACTTGTTTGCCAAAAAATATATTTAAGTTTAAATATATTGGAAATAAAGACATAACTGTCTCTCACTGTTAACAAATCTAATGAAAAATAGGAAAAAAATAATCAATGGTGGCCATGTATCTTTATCCTGTAGAATAATATTGAATAAGTCATGGCTAGTCTCTACTTTAGAGTCCTGTTATACTGAGATTATCCCTAGTAAGACCATTACAAGTCCAGTACATCAGAAACTTTAGTTACAGTTAAGCTTTCTTTTAGTGACTTCCATACTCTATCTTCAAACAAATACTTTGCTGATCTTCAGGGTCAACCGTTTTTTTTTATCTTTCCTCTTTCTGTAATTTTTCTATTTCTGAACCACCAATCCTAAAGCCAAAGAGCCTGCCACTGGATTGACTGTAATGCCTCCATTTCTCTGTAACACAATATGCTTTAACTGTACCACAAACTCCAGCAACACAACAACCAAAAACAAAATGCATTCTAGAAAAAAAAGGAAAAAGCGGGACGTTTTTCGAATGCTTTAAAAACCTTTGTAAAAGGTAAAGAGCAACTCTAGGTATCAAGAACTTGCATCAGTGAACTACCAGCACTGCAAGAAAAATCCTTAAGTGGTTACTCACAAGCTCCACTCACCTTACCATTAATATACATTTTATATAAACAATTACAGATGGAATCAGCAGGCTTTTCCCTTCCCATCGAGACAGAAGGAAACCTCTTATCCTATAGGTAAGACTATAAGATCAGAAGTGTACATTTTGCATTAAAGGTTGTTTAAAACAAATAAATAAATTAACCGCTTTGTGACCGTCCGCCGGCAGCCGCTCCTGAGCAAACTGACGTAGCTATACGTCGGTCGTGAGCAGGAGGCTAGGGGGCAAGCGCGCGCCACCAGAGGCATGCTCCCACCCCCGTTCGTCAGCGGGGAAGCTGATGCAGCAGGCAGGTTGCTCTGATTGCCATCTGATACCCGCAATCGCTCCCCGCTGAAAGAGAAGCACAGTCAGCTGTTGTAAACACAGCTGACCGTTCTTCTCCCTGGAATGATCATAGAACCCCTGTGATCCTTCTATATAGGAACACAGGTCTCTATGGTCATTTCAGAAGCCCCCCCCCCCCCCCCCCCACAGTTAGAATCACTCCCCTAGGCTCACATTTAACCCCTTGATCACCCACAGGGTTAATCCCTTCCCTGCCAGTGTCATTATTACAGTAACAGTGCATATTTGTAGCACTGATTACTGTAGTAATGTCAAAAGTGTTGAAAATGTCAGTTAGGGGTCCGATCTGTCCGCCGCAATGTCGCAGTCCCGCAAAAAATCGCAGATTGCGACCATTACTAGTAAAAAAAAAACAATACAAATTACATAAATCTTTCCCGTAGTTTGTAGACGCAATAACTTTTGCGCAAATCAATTAAACTATGCTTATTGTGATTTTTTTGACCAAAAATATGTAGCAGAAAAACAATTGGCCTGAAATGTTAAAAAATTTTGATTTTTTTTGGGAATGTTATATAGCAAAATAAAAAAAGATGATGACATTTTATTTTTACATTTTTTTGGAATGTTATATAGCAGAAAGTGAAAAATATTTTTTTTTTTTTTTCAGAATTGTCGCCTTTTTTTGTTTAAAGCGCAAAAAATAAAAATCACACAGGTGATCAAATACCACCAAAAGAAAGCTCTATTTGTGGGGAAAAAAAGGACATCAATTTTACTTAGGTACAGTGTTGCATGACCACGCAATTTTCCGTTAAAATAACGCAGTGCTGAATCGCAAAATATGGCCTGGTCATTAAGGGGGCAAATCCTTACGGTCTTAAAGAGGTTAATAAACATTTATTATGCAAATAACCGCTATTAAAATTTACAGATGTACAAGGTAAATATGGCACTCCTGCACAAAAATTGAGCTACTTGCTCCCTATAAAACTTCCCAGTGTAACAGTTGGTAGTTTTCCTTTATGAAATTACTGTATGAGAATATAAGGTTGCAATTGGAACTACAGCTTACCACCCTACTTTAAAGAGACGCTGTCACAGCCCATGCAAGGTAACAGTGTCTCTTCAAAGTGCATCTTTGACCCCTAAGGGCTCATGCACACTGGGCACTACAGGCATTTGGCATATTTGTAGATGAGTGTTTACTGGCTGAAAAAAAACATCACCAATGGCTTTTTGAGAGGAGCTTTCGGACATAAAAAAAAATGCTTAACATGCCTAAACGCGCCTACATGCAGAGTTTAGGCACATCAAGCATTTTTAAGTGTACATTTTTCTAGTGTTTTAGGGGAAAACGCCTATAAATGCAAAAGCACGCAAGCACACGTAAACTCGCCTAAACACACCTAAATAAGTGTACAATATGGAGAGTTTTTTATGTTTTTTTTTTTTCTGCCAGTCATTCTATTATGATTATTATTATAATAATAATAATAATACAAGATTTATATAGTACCAACAGTGTACGCAGTGCTTTACAATGTAAAACGGAGACAGTACAGTTACAATACAATATAATACAAGAGGCCCCTGCTCATAAGAACTTACAATCTGGCATTTTATTCTGCTGCCTATTATGCATGGACTCTTACATTAACTTTGCTTGTGCTTCCTTGCCATTCGTTCACAGCCACTACTGAAATCACTGGTGGGGGCTCTTTGCAGAAACACTGTCAAATGATCTTGCCCAATCAAGTGGAGAGTGCCTCTTTAAAGTAACACACATTCTGATAAGCATTGACATATAAATATATGAAAGTCTAAAATAGATGTTTAAAGTTATTATATTTAAATAGTATTATATTATTTTTATTATTATTATTATTATTATTATTATTATTATTATTATTATTATTATATAACAATATTGTATTATTACATTTCTTTTATAAAATAAAAACCTAAACCTGTGGTAATCGTTCAAAACTTTGGATGAGTGATAAGCAACCTAAGAAAAAATGTTAAAGCTGAAATCCAAACTAAATAAGTATTTTCCAAGAACCATTAGTTTTTTTACTCATGGACCATTTAACCAGTGGACCATAGACCAGAGAAATGTTTACATTTTAGCTACGGGTCTGTAGT
The DNA here is from genome assembly GCF_965119305.1 of Pelophylax lessonae. Classification (NCBI taxonomy): domain Eukaryota; kingdom Metazoa; phylum Chordata; class Amphibia; order Anura; family Ranidae; genus Pelophylax; species Pelophylax lessonae. Next base: position 67,258,222 of record NC_138769.1, read on the forward strand.
GATAACTTTGCTATTACTTAGGGAAAAAAAGTAATAGATATTGTATATTGTATTATTTTTTTTTTTTTTTGCAGTACAAACAAGGTTTTGTTTTCTCTTAAAATATGATTTTATTTTGTATGCAATCTACAGCGAAAAGATGTAACTAGACAAAAAATGTGCATTTTTTCTAGTTTGACCTATGTTAGTTTATAAACAAGAAGTGTTTAAGTCAATAAAAAGTTCACATTTTATTCTAGAATTCTCCTGAGCATGCTGTGACACTAACATTCTGTTTCTGTTACAAAACATTGCAAAGCTATTTACAAATGAAATAAAGACTTGCACAATGTGTCATTAGGAAAAAGGAACAAATTAATGTAAACCAAAAAATGTAAATGTTAATAGTGAGAAAAAAAAACCGACACATAAAAAACAGCACCAAAATAATAGCTAAGGGAAAAAGGGGAAGAAGGAATTAATTAGGGCAGATTAGGGTAAACTTAGAGTTACTAAGTAGTTAAATAGGTACACAGTTTATTTTTAATTAACTTTTTTTTTTAACTTATAAGGTTGCTTAAGCCCCCGTTCACACTGGGGCGACCTGTCAGGCGACCTGGTCGCCTGACAGGTCGCCGTAGGTCGCCTGGCATAGAGAAGCTGTGGACCTGTTCTAATAGGAGCGACACAAGTCGCTCCGACTTAGAAAAAGGGTCCGGAGCTTCTTTGGGGCGACCTGCATTGACTTCAATGTTATGAAGTCCGTGCCGGCTGCTCCGAGGTCGCGATGCGAACAGCGCGCCGCGACCTGTGAGGTCGCCCCGGGAAGTCGGATCGCCCCAGTGTGAACGGGGCCTTAACTGACATCATGAATTATATGCACATCAAAGGTAACCAGCTATGAATCAACCAGAGAAAAATGAAGCAATAATAACATTGATTCCAATGTAACTGTCTTTTATGCAGCAAACCCTGCACTGATTGTCAGGTTACACAGAAGAAACATTTACTCCTGTGTTAATAAAAGAGGTCCTGACTGTCAAAATGACACCTATGAATTGTTAATAAATGTGGTTGGAGAGATGGCGGGAAGGGGAAGGAGCTTACTGGTAATCCAACATGAAATAAGCTCTCCACTTTGCCTTTATGCAGGGGGTTTTCAGTATTAAAGTGATATAAAATCCTTGTTTTTTTTAAAAAAAATAACAAATAATTATGCTTATCTGTTCTATAAAATGATTTTGCACAAAGCAGCCTGGATCCTCCTCTTCTCAGGTCCCATGCTGGCACACCTGGCTCCTCCCTCCTGCCGGGTGCCCCCACAGCAAGCAGCTTGCTGTGGGGGCACCCAAGCAGGCATGCTCCAGACCCGCAGCTCTGTGCGCCCATTCACACTTTGAGCCATGGCTCAGCCCCGTCCCCTCTGTCTCCTGATTGGTTTACTGGCTGTGATTGACAGCAGCGAAGAATGCATGAAGGTAAAGAAAAATTGTGCCTTTACAACCACTTTAAGAGCAAGTCACTGCATCTCTCTCTTTTTATTTAGGGTAACCTGTCTTGCATCCACCCCTCCCCCCCTAGTTTTTGACAGGCAGCCCCTAGTAGGAGGACTTGAGAGGGCACACCCACAGTGACAATGCAGCACATTTTACAAGGTAATTCCTGTGTTTGCCAAGGCATTTGGTGCCCACAAAGTGAATATACAAAATATCCTCCATGGCTATTAAAGAATATTATAAGATGAAAGATTTTGTGCCTGCAGTTCAGATGAAATCAATAATATAGGGTTATGCAGATTATATACACTTACATTCTGTTCACTTGAATAGTATATATATATATATATATATATATATATATATATATATATATATATATATATATATATATATATATATATATATATATATATATATATATATATATATTCATATATTCATATATATATATATATATATATATATATATATATATATATATATATACAGTATATATATTCCTATTTAAATGTACATTTCTGCATCTTAGCAGCATAGTCACAACCAATAAATGCAATTATTACATTATTTAGTAAATGGGAACTTTTTGACTATAAAACAGGTGTTGGAGTAATGATGGTAATTTAATTAGGTTTTAATGAGGATTTCATGTAATTAGAAGTCATGAAGTCGTCTTCATAAGAGTAAGCACTTTAACTGAATAATAAGCATGGGATTTAAATCCTATGTAGCTCTGTATTATGTACATTGTGCTTTAGGCAAAATGGGGAAGGAAAATCAAAATTGGCTGGCTCAGCTCCAAAGCATTTTGGAGGAAAGCTGCACATTAATCAATATGTAAACCATGGCTCTTTAAGAATTGTTAGAATGCTTTATCAGGGGTAAGAAACATTTCTGAGATCTGCAATTTTTTTCAGATCAGAGTTTACTGTATATTTACCCACATATAAAATGACACTTACCTGCATGCAAGCATCTATCTCCATTAGTGACATTTGGGTTAAAAATATGATTTTACAGTACATTAAGCAAATCTTTCAAATGCAGTTCTGCAAAGAGTTAGTATTATCTTGCGATATCATACTGGTAATGATCCCATGGCTAGCATTCATAGAGATGGTTAAGTGCTATTCTATGATGCAGCTTCACGGCATACCAGTCACCAAAATGAAAGAAGATCTCTTGTTACGGAGTCCCCTCCCCCCCACCCCACCAATGCACCTCTACCCCATACTCCTTTACCCTTATACAGGCTGTAAAATGGTTATATGACATCCTGGGATTCTATTCATCTTCTCCCTGCTGTAGAGGTAAGTAAAAGCAATATTGCAGAGAGCAGCACAGACTTCAGTGATGCTCTTTTCAGGTTGTTCTGTGAGCCCTGGGCACAAAGGTGTCTATAGTAGCCTGAGCCCACAGGAAGTAGGTTGAATGATGCTGGTCATCATTCAGCAGACATGGGAGTAAGTCACACATGTGCAAGTCACAAGCAAGTCTCAAGTCTTAACCTGCAAGTCTCAAGCAAGTCCCAAGTTACCGTGGCAAAAAACAAGCAAGTCAAGTTGAGTCCCTGCTAGAAGTCAAGCAAGTCAAGTCAAGCCATTTATTTTGGTCAAGTCACAAATCAAGTCAAAATACTGATCTACCCCAATTTTCACCTTTAAATCAGTTAAAAGTCAGTGGTCAGGAAAGGTTTTCTTTTATTTTCAACATTAACAAAACTGCTTAGTGCTTTTTTCTTGGCATATTAAAGAAACACTTTGAATGCCCAAACAGCTCAAAATCCTTCGTCCGGTCATGTTTAAACACCACAGTCACTAAAAACATGTTAATTATTTCCATTGTTAAACAGCCAGTGTCCTAAAAATCAGAACACACTGAGGTGTTTTAAGTGACTGTGGTGTGAGAAACATAACAGGCACATTCATTTAGCTTTAACACATCTTAAAGAATGCAAATATTTAATAATTTAAAAAAGTAAAGTCATTTCAAGTCAAATGTCTCAAGTCAAAGTCAAGTCTCAAGTCATGAATACCAAGTCAAAGTCAAGTCGAGTCTTTATTAATTTGAGTCAAGCAAGTCTCAAGTCCTCAAACTGGTGACTTAAAGAGGAAGTAAACCCTCGTCTACAACTTTTACCTATAGGTAAGCCTATGATAAGGCTTACCTATAGGTACTGTAAATATCTCCTAAACATGCACCGTTTAGGAGATATCTACCTTACATGCAGCCAGTGACGTCACTGGCGCATGCGCTCTGAAGGAACGGCCGCTTGTGCCGTTCCTTCAGAGTACTATGCCGTGACTGTCAGCTCTCGCGCGCGTGCGCGGGAGTGACGTCACCGCGGCTCCAGCCAATCAGATGGCCGGATGCCGTGATCCCGGAAGACGGGCGACTGGACATGTCGCCCTTCATAGAGGTGAGTGAGCGGCACGGCGGGGGCTCGTTCTAAGGTAAGTATTGCATAATGAGCTAGTATGCGAGGCATACTAGCTCATTATGTCTTTCTCTTGCAGGGTGAAAAAAAAAAAGCGAGTTTACAACCTCTTTAAGTCTGACTTAAGTCAAGTCATGTGACTCAAGTCCCCCACCTCTGTCATTGAGCCTGGAAGAAGACCATAGTTGGACATCAGAGCAATGTTTCTGTAGGGGCAGCATTGGAGATGGAGTTAGTATTATGCCAAAAAACCCTTTTTTTATTTCGTAACATGCTTTGCTATTTGGATTTTTTTATTTTTTTTGGATGCTGATATGGCCATTCAAAAACAATGCTTGCTGGGCTTCATTTAACAATACAAGATACAGCAGCAGCTAAGTGAACCAACCTCTGGTGTCCTTTTTCACCACCATTATGTATAGAGTTTCTATACATTTTTGAGGAGCTCCATGGATGACTTGATTAAATAAAGGTGGTATATTTTATAGGACAATATGAGGTCGGTAATCCTGATTTTAAACAGTGAAGGCCCCGAAATGTTCCAAGGTGCCTTTACAGACATTCAAAATGTCAAGGAGAAAGAAGTATTTGCTATTTGTTTTTTATTTTTAAAGTAGTGCATTAAGCCCCCGTTCACACTGGGGCGACGCTACTTCGAGCAGCGCGCCGCGACCTCGGAGCGGCCGCCACGGACTTCATAACATTGAAGTCTATGGCGGTCGCCTCCTGGTCGCCCCAAAGAAGCTCCGGACCCTTTTTCTGAGTCGGAGCGACTTGTGTCGCTCCTATCAGAACGGGTCCGCAGCTTCCCTATGGGAGGCGACCTGCGGCGACCTGTGAGGTGACCAGGTCGCCTCACAGGTCGCCCCAGTGTGAACGGGGGCTAAGTGTATAAAAATAATATATGTAAACAAAAAAAAAAAACAAGAACAGAATATTTCCCCATCAATGATCAGATCACCAGTCAACATAGGGCAAATAGGACACAAAGAGGAAAAGCCCTGCCTCTACCATGATGGCCATCTCCCTGATGCTTCTACACTTTAGCTCCACTTTAAATAATAATGTCTGCCATTTCAAATTATGCTGAAATTGCTTATCAAAAAAAATAACATTTCCCTTATGGCTGTGCTCTTTTGGGGGTGATGCACCCATTACTTTCTTGTCCTACTGAATAAAGTAGTAAAAACTACCCATTACTTCTTGTTCTTCACCTCCACTTTAATAATCATATATCCACTCCTAATATCAGGGTAATTATGATTAAATTAAACTAGTGCCTTCTTTTTTCCAGACTGGAAAAGAAAACAGACATAAAACTGTGGTTATTGTTCACAGCACGTTTCATCTACCTTTCTCTGGATAACATTTTAAAAAACTGATTGCTTACAGTGGACACCAGCTCAGTTTTGCTTGTGTTTTCCTTTGCCCCAGTTTTTATAAATCATACCTACTGTAAAACAGAACAGAAAAAGGTTTACTTCAATGTTTGCCTGCATTGTTTGTCCGCATATTTGTTTCAGTATGAAATAACTGCAGAGAAGTGTCTGGCTTTCCGTATAATACATAATTGTTAGGAAGAGAAAAAAAAAAATAAGTGGCAGAATCTGCAGAGTTGTTCTTTCTGCCTCAACAAGCTTTTTCGGAAAGGTAACAAATGAAGCAAATCATAATGCAGCTGCTCTAAAATCAGTCTTGATTTTTTTTTTCTGAGAAATGGTGCCACCTGGAGAGTTGCTGACTTCTTTGAAGTCTTTGGGACCTCTAGAAATGTCAATAAGCATTAAATGTAAATATAATATTGTGATGGCAAATGGTAAATTCATATAGCTTTCGACTACGTATTTCAAACAGTAGAACGTTATTGAGAGTCCTGAAAATACCTTTCCAAAGGCTAATGAAAAAAGCAATGCACAATCTAGAGTAACCTATAACAGCCAATCAGTAATCTGTTTTTTTACTGTTACTGGTTCATACTGATGAGCCAGTCAGAATGGTTGTTGGAGTCATTTATCAATTAGGTTAAAAAAACAAAGTTCACTGAAACCAAAGGATTATAGATAAAAAAAATCAGACTTCTTTAATTTACCTTATACCTCCACTAGTACAGATGGGCTACATGCAGAATACAGTAATGCAATGCAACCAATCAAAATTCACTTTATTTAAATCGGACTAGTAGGTGGCTATTTATTGGTTTCATTGGTTATCGCACGTTGGATTTTGTGCTTTGTTCCAGCACACTGAATAGGTCTGCTAGAAAATAATCATACCTGAGTTGACATCAAACTGAAATCTTGGTAGATATGGGTTAGCACGCTTGTTTTTGAACTGGGTTACTGAATAGGATTCTATGAGTGTTATAAGTGTAACAGCTGCCAAGAACTCCCATCCATATTTTTCTAAATTAGCTATCATTTTAAAGTGAAGCTGCAGGAAAATGCCCTAAGCTCAGTATGTCCAACATATATAGTACACTACGTAATACCTTACTGATATAATGCAAGTGTCCTCTATCATTTTCCTTCTCTTCTTAAATAGATACGCACATTTTCCTAAATTGAACATACTCCCACTGACACCACCTACCGTAGGAGGGAGTTACACATCCTTACCGCTCTAACAGCAAAGAACCCTTTATGTAGTTGAAGGTTAAACCGCTTCTCATCAAACTTCATTGAGCCCCTAATATTGTAGTAATGTTAATCTTCCATGTAATGAATGGTCATAGGAACAATGGCTGTATACAATCTATTTTCATGGTTACCACTCGCCCAAGTTGCTATTTTGACATTAAAAGAGCAGTAGCACACTCACTATGCTCCCCTCTCCTGGGGAATCCCAGGTAATATAGAGATATTTTCAATATGTATACCAGCAGTATTTGAAAATAGATTTATAGAGTTGAATGGAAGTGAATTTCCAGGTTACATACATAGCCTTAAAACTGCCCCCCCCCCCCCAAACATGTATGTTAACTAAGCTGTGTAAGAAATATATACTTAACTATTTTCAGGCTGCTCCAGTCCCATCATGTGATCTGTCCCATCTGTGTCAGCCAGAGCGGGTGCAGGGGAAAAGAGGGAGACTTGACAACAGATGGGCTATTGAAGCCTATGGATGACATCACTTCTCCAGGTTTTTCCAGCCGTTATCAGTGCGCGCTCACCTCTCGCCTGCAGCTGCAGCTGGCTGACAAAGGGGATTATTTGACTGGACCAGAGCGGGTTAAAAATAGTTAAAGTGGTTCTAAAGCCTAAACATTTCGTACCTCAATGCATTCCTTAAGGTTAAAAATATTTAGGCATCAAATTTGGTCCATCACCCCCCCCCCCATATCAACCTGAGCCCGCATTTGATTCAATGCTGTGCACGTTTTCAGCTCTTTTCTCCCCTCATTTCTGTGTCTCGCTGGCTTTGCTGGGGCACCGGGAGCCACTGGCTCCCAGTGCTGGCAATTAAAAGCCAGTGATGAGGGAGCAGGGCCGAGTCCCGTTGTCTGTGTCAATGGAAACCGGAACGGGGCTTGTTGGCGAGTTGCACTAATTCCCCCATGGTAAATGGCTTCCTGTGGGGTCACTGGACAGAGAGAAGGAGCCAGGAGCACCAGGTGGAGGACCTGAGGAGAGGAGGTTGAGGGCCGCTTTGTGCAATTTATTTGCACAGAGCAGGTAAGTGTAGAGATGTTTGTTATTTTTAAAAAAAATCCTTTACAATAACTTTAAGTATATGCATCTTTCTTACACAGGTTAGTTAACATAGGTGTTAGGAGGGGGAGGGGACAGGTTTAAGGCTAGTTAGGTGTAAGCTGAAATTTCACTTTAAAGAGTTGCCCAAATGTATAGGAGCCAGTGTCCTTAAGCTGGGATCCAAGCTTCAACTTCTAGAAGAGGTTGCTTAAACCACATTCTGGGCAAAAGATTCTTATAACCCTTGATAAGATTGCTTAGTGTGTGGTTAGTGTAAGGCTTTGGTAGGTGCCAAGAGACCTTTTTAGAACATTTTTTTCTTTATTATAATAAATTAATAGATAAACATTTAAAAAAAAAAAGCAGTACGGAGAAGTTATGTAGGCAAGATAGTATTGTAATATCAAGCAGAAAATAATGCTCCTAGCATATAGTGCATAACCAAATGGCATCTTAAAATATTATGCTACAAGTTTCCTTTTGTACCAAAGGTTGAAAGAAGCATTGATTTAACCTCCCTGGCGGTATGATTCTTTCAGATTTTAGGTGCTGAAAGCGGTACCATTATTTTGCTTGCAATTCTGGAGAATGAGCAGCCCAAACCAACTATTTACTAATGATTTCTTTTTACCGTGTGTTCTTCTTTATAACACCCCGAGTATGATACAGTTTGAAACACAAAATCCTAAATTATAATATAATAAATAACTATAAAATAATAATATAATAATAACACTTTTTTTTCCCAAAAAAAACACTTTTTATTCAATAAATGATAGTAAATCATGTAATCAAAAACACTGACATTTTTTTTTGTCAAACAAGGATGCAATATATTTTTTTTTTCCCAAAAAGGATGCAATATTACTCTTCATACTGCTTCAATAAACGTCCCGGGTGTGGAAAATTTTGAAACAGGGTACAGCGCAAAGTCCAACATCACAGTCTGGACAGTAGTACCGCGTTTCCTTTCTTATTTTCCGCCCGGTGTCGTCGTGCTTGGAACAGCACACCACACACATTCTTGTGGGTGCAGTCTTCTTCTCCGTCGGCGGAATGAGGTCCATAAAATGACGACCGGTCAGTCGTTCGGGGTTCACGACACCAGCAGCACGGCGTCCGGATCGACTTACAGTTGGTGTCTGGTGCCTGAGAAAAATCAGCTCCGCAATTTTCCACACAAAGTCCGCATGGATCATAGGCCGGTCACTTTTCTTTTTTAGCAGAATGAAGGCATTCCATAAACACTGCTCCAGGAGGTGTCTGAAATTTTTTTATAGTATTTCTTCTGCTGTTTCCGCATTGCTGGATAGAAAGTCATGGCCTGGTCAGCTCTGTCCACACCTCCCATGGTGTTATTGTAATCCAGGGCCAGTTGCGGTTTCAGCACATCTTTTCCCCCTTTTGTATGGACCATGACAGTGGCGGTGTTATGGATGGTGCTCATCAGGCAGACATCTTTTTTGTTGCGCCATCTAAGTGCCAACATTTTGCCTTTCTGCCAGGCAACTAACTCTCCAGGCTTGAGTTTTTTGTTGGCAAAGCTGGGGGGCATGTCACACCGGTTTGCTCTGACGGTCCCATAAGCATCCGTCTTATGCTGTAGGAGGAACTCAAACAGTTCTGGGGAGGTATAAAAATTGTCTGTAGTGACACAATACCCCTGATCCAGCAGAGGCTCAATCAGTGTCAGAGCTGAAGCAGTTGCCATCCCATAGCTGCTGAACCTTGGGTTGAACTTAGTTCCTCTTCCGGTATATAGGACCGAGTTCCAAATATAGCCAGAGCTGGATTCACACAGCATAAAGGATTTTATTCCAAAGCGTGCTCGCTTGGACGCAATATATTGGATCCAGCTAAGTCTCCCTTTATAGGCCATAAGACTTTCGTCAATGCAAATGTCTCTTTCTGGGACATAGGACCGCTGGAAGTTTTTCAAAATTAATTGATAAATGTCCCAGATCTTTTTCAGCTTCGGAGCCGGATGATATGTTTCATCAAAATCCTCATTGTTGGCAAAGTGCAAATATCGCATTATAAGGGAAAATTTGTACTCCGACATAATGGTTCCAAAAAAAGGAGTGGCCAATAATTTGTTGGTGGTCCAATACCACTTCTGCAGGGGTTTCCCCACCACTCCCTGCAGAATAATAAGGCCCAGGAATCTCCAGATATCCGCACTGGTAACGGGTTCCCACATCCTGCTCCTGGAAAACCGCCGATGTGCTGCGGCTTGTTGTTGCTGGTACCGGTTGGTCTCCACAACAATTTTTTCGATGACCTCATCGGTCAAAAAAAGCTGCAGATACGCCAAGGGGTTATCCTCCTCAACATCAACTTTGAGACCAGGCGTTCCGGTATACGGGAACCTTGGGAGCGCTACGTGCTCCGTACCGCAGTCGATCACGCACTAAGTACGCACATCGCTCGGCACATCATCATCACTAAACTCACTTTCGTCGGATTATGAGCTTTCCCATGAATCGCTGTCACTCCACTCTCCGTGCGATTTGGGATCGCTGTCGCTATCGCCCAGCAGGTTATACATCACTTTTGATGTTGCGGCGCGCTTGCTTGAGGCCATGGTCGCTCTGCAATAATCCAGATACAAAGTATGGGAATAATGCAGGAAGTGCAATGGAGAAAGCACTGGGGGGCAATCAAAGGTCACTTTATTATATTTTGGGAATGTAATCCAATAGGATTACAGTGTATCAGTGTGTTTGGTGTTTATACTTTTTGAATTTGCCGCCGGTTCTACCCCCCGGCGGACGTCACGTCGCCGGAGACAGAAGCCGGGGCTGACAGACGATCGAGAGGAACATCTGCCGCCGGACACCGCTCTCATACATCGCTGGATCCCGGAGAAAAGGTAAGTGAAACCTCTACCAGGATCCAGCGAGCTTCCTAGCGCTACCCCGAGTGTGACTCGGGGTTACCGCTTTTGGCACAAAAATCTTACCCCGAGTCACACTCGGGAATACCGCTAGGAAGGTTAAGAAAAAACGTGAATAAAAGAAAAAGGAAGGGTAAGGGATACAACAAAAAGAGAACAGAGGTACATTAAGTTGAGACTCATACTTATTTTACTTTGGTACATCTAAAATCAGGCACATGTTACTTGAAGTGTAACCAACCATTAGGAACCATTAAAGGTGGAAACTAGATCATAAATGTCAACGGAAATTTAAGAAATGTCAACAGTTATTAACCACTTCTGGACCGGAAGATTTTCCCCCTTAACCACTTGCCGACTGCCTAACGCCGATCTACGTCGGCACTCAGCCCCTCACAGGCAAAGTGACGTAGGGCTACGTCACTAGCTTGTGAGGGTCTAGGGTCTAGGGAGCGAGCGCGCGCCCCCAGAGGTAAACAAGCGACCTGTCATTCTCCTCGCTGTAAAGACACTGATCAAACGGATCTAGTATGTAGATCCGTTGATCAGTGTCCTTACAGCTCAAGCCACAGCCAATCACAGTAGAAAGCACGCCCCTAGGGACACACACAGCCCCTCCCTCCCAAATAAAGTTAACCCCTTCACTACCAGTGTATTTTTACAGTAACAGTGCATATATATAGCACTGATTACTGTAGAAATGTCACTGGTAACCCCAAAAGTGTCAGAAATGTCAGTCAAGGGTCCGATCTGTCCGCCGCAATGTCGCAGTACCGCAAAAAAAATCGCAGATCGCTGCCATTACGCGTTAAAAAAAAACAACAAAAATGACAAAAATCTTTCCCTTTGTTAGTAAACGCGATAACTTTTGCGCAAACCAATCAAAATACGCTTTTTGCGATTTTTTTTTACCAAACATATGTAGCATAAAACAAATTGGCCGAAAATTTTAAAAAATTTTGATTTTTACTTTTTTTTTGGGGGGAATTTCATATAAAAAAATGTGAAAAATATTGTTATTTTTGCAAAATTTACGCACTTTTTTGTTTATAGCGCGTGATCAAAAAATCGCACAGGTGATCAAATACCACCAAAAGAAAGCTCTGTTTGGGGGAAAAAAAGGACGTCAAATTCGTTTAGGTACAGCGTCGCACGACCGCGCAATTGTCCGTTAAAGTCACGCAGTGCCGAATCGCAAAATACCCCCTGGTCAGGAAGGGGGTAAAATCTTCCGGGGCTTAAGTGGTTAATGACCAGGCCATATTTTGCGATTCGGCACTGCGTTATTTTAACAAACAATTGCATGGTCGTGCGATGCTGTACCCAAATAAAAATTATTTCTTTTTTTCCCCACAAATAGAGCTTTCTTTTGGTGGTATTTAATCACTTGTGCAATTTATTTTTGCGCTATAAACAAAACAAGATTGACAATTCTGAAAAAAAAAACAAAAAAAAAACAATATTTTTCACTTTCTGCTATATAACATTCTCAAAAAAAAGAAATAAATAAAAATCAAATTTTTGTTACATTTTAGGCCAATTTGTTTTCTGCTACATATTTTTGGCAAAAAAAATTGCAATAAGCGTATTTTGATTGGTTTGCGCAAAAGTTATTGCATCTAATATCTACGGGAAAGATTTGTCATTTTTATTGTTTTTTTTTTATTTTTTACTAGTAATGGTGGTGATCTGCGATTTTTAGTGGGACTGTGACATTGCAGCAGACAGATCGGACCCCTAACTGACATTTTTGACACTTTTGGGGGGGGGCAGTGACATTACTACAGTAATCAGTGCAAAAATTTGCACTGTTACTGTAATAATGACACTGGCAGGGAAGGGTTAACATTGTGGGTGATCAAGGGGCTAAATGTGAGCCTTGGGGAGTGATTCTAACTGCAGGGGGCGTGTTAGAATCATTGTGAAGATTGTGAAATGATCATAGAGACCTGTGATCCTATATAGAAGGATCACATGGGCTCTATGATCATTCCAGAGCGAAGAACGGTCAGCTGTGTTTATAGCAGCTGACCGTTCTTCTCTTTTAGCGGGGAGTGAATGCGGGTGTCAGGTGGCAATTGGAGCTGTCTGCCCCGTGCATCGGCTTCCCCACTGCCGAGTGGGGGTGGGAGCGCGGCGGCGCACGATTGCCCCCTAGCTGCCTGCGCGCGACCGACGTAGGTCTACGTTGGTTCGCGCAGGAGGGCCACACTGCCGCAGTAAAAAGGCAGCGGGTGGTTCAGAAGCGGTTAAACTGTAACTGTGCATCTGCTATCTAACAGCCAAAAAAAAACAGTTTTGAAGAAACATTTCCTTTAGGCCTCATGCACACAGGGCATAAAAAAATGCTGCCTATACAGGCATTTGTTGTTTTTTTTCCTTTCAGCCTGTAGAAGCAACTCTATGTTAGCCTATGTGTCCATGCACATTTGGGTATTTACAGGCCTATTTGAAAAGAAGTATTTACAGATTGAAAAAAAAAATAAAAATAAGCACATTTTTGACAGAAGCTTTTGGACACAAAAAATGCTTGATGCATAAAAATGCAGAGTTTAGGCATTTTCTGCATTTTCAAGTATACGTTTATTATAGTGGAAAATAAGCTGATGGTAATGTTTTGGGGGGAAAAAAAAGCTTATAAACACAAACGCACATATTCACGCATAAACGCATATGCAATGTGAGCCATTATGAGTGTTTTTTATGTTCTTTTTTTCTGCCAAAGTTTCTGGCATTTTTTCAGGTGCCTACTGTGTATGGACCCTTTCAAAGAGTAATAGAGAAAAAGAAAACATTCAAAGTCGGCTTCAATATTAAGGATTTTAATCACTGTGTTTAATGAGGGGACATATTTTGTCACTATCTTTTTCCTGTTATTAATAAATTTAAAGGTTTGGGTATCAAAGAGCCAATTCTCAACAATGCGGGAGCAGGGTCAGGAATGGAGAAAGTATACTGTACTGCATGTTGTTGAGGTTATGAACTGAAAGCCCTCACTCCAGAAGATTGTTCGTTTTTTACAGTTCCACTAAACATGCTTTAAAGTGGAAATTAATTCTCCCAAACAACATTGATTATTTTTATCCTCATGCTGCTAGCATTAGTAAATATATAGGGAAGTATATCATATTTACTTGTTTTAAACTTTTGTTTACATTTATTCAGTTACTTCCTTGTTTCTTGCCTAGGCAAATGGTGTCATACATCCCAGGAGTCTTCAGGAGGGAAGGAGAGGAAGGAGGGGTTTTCTCAGCTAAGCACACCCTCCTGTATGCATGCTTGAGCAAAGGGCAGATGGATTCCAGGGAGTAAATGCTACAAGAATAATTTGCCCTTACTTGAGATGACCACAGCCAAAAATGCTAAGAGGGTGTTTTTCAAAGTTATTTCACAACACAATAAAGAATGGAGACATGGATGGATTGGAGAGTTTGATTTGACTTTTAAAAATGAATTAAATAGTGTTTTTGGTTTGTGGTGCTCAGATGCAGTGAAGATCCATTTTAAAGACTAAGTGCAGCCACAATAAAATAGAAAAAGCAGCACTTACAGTCAGTTAGATGTGTCCCTTGTATTGATTCCTCTGCTCTCCTCTTATACTTACCTGCTCTGTGCAATGGTTTTGCACAGAGCATCTCCAATCCTCTTCTTCTTGGGTCCCCCGCCGGCACTCCTGGCTACTCCAGTTCTCCGAGTGCCCCATAGCATGCGGTTTGCCATGGGGGCACTCATGTGTGCTTTCTCCCAAGCCCTGCTCTGTGTGTCCATAAGACGAACAGAGAAGGGCTTAGCCTCACCCCTCCAGATCACTCGTCACTGGCTCTGATTGACAGCAGTGGGAGCCAATGACTGCTGTCTTTCAGCCAATGAGAAGGTAAAGACTCCAGAGGACAGCCACTCTTGTGCACAATGCTGAATCGGGTTCGGGCTAAGGTGAGTATTGGGGGGCTGTGGGGAGAGCTGCATACAGAAGGTTTTTTACCTGAATAGATAGAATGCATGAAGGTAAAAAAAACCTTCAAACTTTAGAACCATTTTAAGCAGAGAAGAATAACTCTGCTGGGGTGGCAAGTTCTTTAGGGGCTAACCTGGGAACAATCACAGTTTCTAAGAAATGCTGGATTTCTGCAGGCATAGGACATGGTTTATCGTGTGACTATTTAACCGGTTGCCGACCGCCGCACGACTATATACTGCGGCGGTCAGCCCCGGCCAGGCAGAGTGACGTATGGATACGTCACTCGCCTGTCACTGACTTGAGAGCCAATTGCGGGCGGGCGCGCGCCCGCTGAGGCACACGCCTGCCGCGGTTCGTTCACTGACAAGTCAGTGCGTGTGACCGGCGGACCTGATGTCCGCCGGTCACACTACGATCGCTCCGGTGAAGGGAGAAAGGCGGAGCGGCTTATGTAAACAAGCTGCCCGTCATTCTCCCTGGTGTAAAAATGAAGATCAGACGGTTCTACTATGTAGGACCGTTGATCTTTGTTTTTACACCAATAGCAATGTCCCTATACAGTTAGAATCACGCCCCTAGGACACACTTAACCCCTCCCTGTCCAATACAGTTAACCCCTTCCCTGCCAGTGCCATTTTTGCAGTAACAGTGCATATGTATAGCACTGAATCCTGCAGTAATGTCACTGGTAACCCCAAAAGTGTCAAAAATGTCAGTCAAGGGTCCGATCTGTCCGCCGCAATGTCGCAGTACCGAAAAAAATCGCAGATCGCCGCCATTACGCGTTTAAAAAAAACACCAAAAATGACAAAAATCTTTCCCTTTGTTCGTAAACGCGATAACTTTTGCGCAAACCAATCAAAATACTCTTTTTGCAATTTTTTTACCAAACATATGTAGCATAAAACAAATTGGCCGAAAATTTTAAAAAATTTAGATTTATACATTTTTTTGGGGGGGAATTTCATATAAAAAAATGTAAAAAATATTGCTATTTTTGCAAAATTGACGCACTTTTTTTGTTTATAGCGCATGATCAAAAAATCGCACAGGTGATCAAATACCACCAAAAGAAAGCTCTGTTTGTGGGAAAAAAAAGGACGTCAAATTCGTTTAGGTACAGCGTCGCATGACCGCGCAATTGTCCGTTAAAGTCACGCAGTAAAAAATCGCAAAAAAAACCCTGGTCTTTTAGCAGCCAAATCCTCCGGGGCTTAAGTGGTTAAGTCTACATACAGTAGAGAGGAATAAAATTAACTGAAACAGTTGGCAATATCATGAGGGTTAAGAAACGCTACCTTTCCTTTCTGAAAATTGTGGATTTATCGAGTTTGCATTTATATTGTTTCACTAGTAGGGTCCCTGCCTTATTAGCTTGAGCATAGAAATTTTGTTTTAGTAGTTTAATTAAGAAGTCATATTCAGAGATAAGACTTGTGCTGAGTTTGTGCCTGAGAGTTTGTAATGTCTCAGCACGTTGCTTATCATAACTTAAAGGGACTTTTATCAGCATTATATGATGGCATGACATCCAAGGCAGCCAAGGCTCATTTTCAATGCCTGGACCAGACAAAATATTAGGTTTACTTGATAGAAAGCACTGGTGCCACCAGGAGTTAATACACGCCTTCCCTGCCAGCTCACTAAAGGCTGAGTTTGAGGATGGGGAGCAGAGCCCTTAACGCCTTACAAAAGTAGAAAGAATGCACAGGAAGGTTTTGGAAATGCTGGTAAATGCTATGCAATGACAGACTTTAGCACAGATGCCTGTCTATCTACACTAATTTCTGTCCTATCCAGCTGTAAGCCCCATATTTGTCCAGCTTAACTTTTTCAGTTTTCCTAGCTGCAATTTGATGGTGTTCTGGCTTTCTGTTGCAGCTTTAAAAAACTTTTGCTCTCATCTTCCCTGATGAAGGGGGCACAGATTCCTGAAACACCATGGCTAACCTGGAACCTTCCATAAATATTCCACCTATTTAAATATTTCTGTAGTTGTTGCCAGCTGTTTAGACATTAATTGCTGTTTGTTGAGTTATTTTGAGGGGACAACAAATGTACACTGTTATACAAGCTGTACACTCACTACTTTACATTATAGCAAAGTGTCATTCCTTCAGTGTTGTCACATGAAAAGATATAATAAATATTTACAATAATGTGAGGGGTGTACTCACTTTTGTAAGATACTGTAAATACACATGGTTGTGATATCCCTGTGTTAAGCAAGCAGCCTGCTCTTTCGACACAATACAGACAATAGCCAGTACCCTTAAAGGATAACTCCAATTTAATGGAGAAAATAATTGCAAAAAAAAAAAAAAAAAATATATATATATATATATATATATATATATATATATATATATATATATATATATATATATATATATATAACAGCATTTACAATTGCTACACAAGCCATTTTGTAATTAAATATTATTAAACATACCTTTCATTTTTAATCTGCAGTGCTGTACATTTTTCTAAAATTCAATGCAATTTGGCAACCTGGAGGTGTTTCCTACCTAGTTGGTGTACGGAGACCTAGAAATGTCATTTTCTGCATGAGTGACTGGCTTACTGATTTTTTCAGAAGTCTGCACTAAGATACACGTCAGTGTTTAGGCATCCTCTGCAGCAAACATTTCATTTTTTGGGAGATACTCCCAAAGGGTCAATCACATCCAAAGGAATTCAGATGCTGCAATTTTCCTTCTTGGAATTCTGCAAGAGCATCAGCTGAGTAGCAATGAAAAAAATCCCCCCATTCAGATTTAGAGCCAGTTCACACTGCCACGACTTGGTCGCCTGACAAGTAGCGCTCCATTCTGTGCAATTGAACCATTCTAATCAGAGCGACTCAAGTCGCTCCCACTTAGAAAAAGGTTTCTGCACTACTTGGGAGCGACTTGCATTGACTTCTATTAGAGAAGTCATTTGCAAGCCACGATGAAGTTGTGCTGCACGAGCGGCTTCAAAGTCGGGGCGACTTTGAGTCGCCCCGGTGTGAACAGGCTTTTAGGGTGTGTATTGACACAAACAAACTAACCGCTTTTCCTTCAGAGAAACACAAGGTAGGAATCTGCAACAAAGTTTGTTAAATTCCTTGTAATGTACAATGATCCCCCATTGGGGATTGCTTTTTCTCAAAAAAATTGGAGTTACTGTTAACATACCTATATTTTCCTACTTAAAATAATAAGCCTGACAGGTGTTCTATTGCTTTACCAGTCCATAAAAAAGGTTTTAGATCAAAAATAATGAAATACATATTTGTGGTTTAGTGACCTATTTATTGGTTAGCAGATATAATTAAATGCTTGCCAATTAACCACTAAAACTTTCTTGTCCATGCTTGATTTTCAATTGTCTATATTTAGGGCTATTAGTCTCAAATTCATTTCCATAATAAGTACATGGCTAGGAAGGATAATATATTGGATTTTATATTTGAGAATCAAATACTGTTAATTTTATTGCTACTCTCTGTCTTCAGAACAGTTTAACAAGGCAAAGCACATTTTCAGTACTTTCCTACAATATAATCAATAGAGATGAATAAACTTTAAAAAAAAAAAATATGCTGCACATAGTTGGCCCCATGATATGTTTTATGGCAGAGAAAAAGGAAAGACGAAATTTATTAACGTGCCCTTGGAGTTTTGTTTTAGAAAAAGTGGATAGAAAAAATTAACTTGCATGCGGCATCCTTTTCCGATCTGCACATAAATATAGAAAAGTGAACATACTACTGAGAATAAGTTATATTTTGCTAATACGGCAAAAAAAAAAAAAAAAAAAAATGGAAATAATTTACATTTTTTAGGAAATGCAATAATTCCAGAAGGTTGTATCATTGCGGCTGCTGCATAGAAACAGCACCATTGGCAGTAAGTAAACATAGGCACAAGATACGATGCTGAAAATAATTTTTTGGACTATTTTGTTTGTGTGAAGCATCATCTGAAAATGTAGAAGCCATCAGAATTGTAGGCTTGCTGTCCTACACATGTACACACACACACACATACACACACACAATGGAATTTGCAACAGGATTGTCTGGTGATAGCAGTCACAAATGGTGGTGGCCACAGTAGTGGAACTCTTATATAGTATCAGGGACTGTGGTTTAAATGGTACATACAGGTTAAGGCTCTTGATTTTTGACAATGGAAGTGTTTCAGTTGTTATGTTATGCCTCGTTTCCACTGAGCGGATTGGTTCGGGTCGGTTCGGTACGGTACGCTAATTTGAGTGTTTCCATTATGAAAGTGGCCCATACAACTGAACCAAACCGGACCATTCCTGGTCCTGCTTCAGATGTAGAGCCATAGGAAATGGAACGGTACGGTTAGGGCGGAGCTACTGGCGTCACACGATAGAGTCCTCTGATTGGCGGACAGGAAACCATCAATGCTCATGTCAAATGAAAGAGCAAAACAAACACCTCATTTGGTGTAAACCCCGCATGGTCCCTGGTGGCCCGACTTGCAGTGGAAACGCTCACCTGAATAGACCGGACCATTCTAACCCTTCCAAACTGTACCGACCCGAACCGTTCCGCTCAGTGGAAACGAGGCATTAGATTACTCTGCTCGGTCTGAATGTATTTCTTATAATTCCTATATTTAGTTGATATGCATTGAGTATATGTAGACGTGTAAGCCATATCTTATGAGTACATTGAATATTCATTAGGATGAGGATTTGATATATACAAATCATTTAAAAATGTCCATCTCTTGACACTTGCTCTGGAAACTTTGTGTATACAGGGGTGACAATACCACCTCACAGACTCCTAACTCCTTAAGTAAAAGATGGAGGGTGAGAAATTGACAAGAGCACTGGGATGGCAAGGGGGCCAGTTCAGACTGCTGATATACAGTACATTACAAGCCTAAGGCAATAAACTGTAATGGTCCCTGCTGTTAGTACTGGCATTGCCAATTTAGCTGGTGCAAAGGAGCCCCTAGGAATCCCACTGGATATTATTATTATTTATTATTATTATTATACAGGATTTATATAGCGCCAGCAGTTTGCACAGCGCTTTACAATGTGAAGGAAGACAATACAGTTACAATACAGTTCAAAACAGGAGGAACTAGAGGGCCCTGCTCGTTAGAGCTTACAATCTAGAAGGGAGGGTCAAGTGAAACAAAAGGCAATAATCGTGGGGGATGGGTTGATGGAGAAAAAGGAGGTACATTTGTTAGGGGTTGGTAGGATAGGCTTCTCTGAAAAGGAGGGTTTTCAGCGATCGCCTAAAAGCTAATAGAGTGGGAGATAATCGGACAGATAAGGGTAAGGAGTTCCATAGGATTGGAGAGGCTCTGGAAAAGTCCTGGAGGCGAACATGGGAGGAGGTGATGAGGGAGCTAGAGAGCAGGAGGTTTTGAGAGGAACGAAGAGAGTGATTAGGTTGGTATTTTGAGATGAGGCTGGTGATGTAGCTGGGGGCTAGGCTGTGGATTGCTTTGTAAGATGTAAGTATTTTGAATTTAATTTTTTGGGTGAGCGGAAGCCAGTGGAGGGCTTGACTGAGAGAAGCAGCGGACACTGAGCGATTGGTAATGTGGATGAGTCTGGCGGCAGCATTCATGATGGATTGAAGGGGGGATAACCTGTGTAGAGGTAAGCCAATGATAAGGGAATTGCAGTAGTCGAGGCGCGAGATGACCAGGGAGTGAACTAGGAGTTTTGTTGTGTCTTTGGTTAGAAAGGGGCGTATTTTGGAGATGTTGCGGTGGCTGAGGTGGCAAGATTTGGACAGCGATTGGATGTGGGGTTTGAAGGAGAGTTCAGAGTCCAGGACAACACCTAAGACCTTGGCATGTGGGGATGGGCTGATAGTAATGCCATTGATATTGACAGAGAAATCAGGGGAAGGGGCATGCGATGGAGGAAAAATTATAAGCTCGGTTTTGGATGTATTGAGTTTGAGGAAGTGGTGAGACATCCAGACCGATATATCGGATAGTAAATTAGTGATACGTGAGGAGACTGAGGGAGAGAGCTGGGGGAGTGGATAGATAGATTTGGGTATCGTCAGCGTAGAGATGGTATTGGAAGCCGTGGGAGGCTATCAACTGACCTAGAGAGGAGGTGTAGATTGAAAATAGGAGTGGTCCAAGAACAGAGCCTTGGGGGACCCCAACAGAGAAGGGAAGAGGAGAGGAGGAAGTATAATTGTAGGTAACGCTAAAGGTGCGGTTAGATGAGTAGGAAGATAACCAGTGAAGAGTACAGTCATGGAGACCAAAGGCATGGAGTTTTTTGAGGAGGAGGGGATGATCAACCGTATCAAAGGCAGCAGAAAGGTCCAGAAGTAGGAGTACAGAATAGTGTCCATTGGTTTTGGCCGTTAGCAGATCGTTTGTCAGCTTTAGGAGTGCAGTTTCAGTGGAGTGTTGAGGCCGAAATCCAGACTGAAGAGGATCAAGGAGGCAATTCTCGGCAAGGTGGATATCAGTGCTCTGCACACATGAAGGCATAATAGGGTAAAGGTAAAGCTTTTGATGTGAACCATAAAAAAACTCAAGGATTTCCAAGTCCAGTAAATTGACCTGATCAACTTGAAGCATACTTGAATCAAACTACGTATATCTAATTGTGAATATTAGTATATGCAAAACATTTTTCGTTAGAAAATGTTATTTTCATACACATTACAATCAAATATTGGGAGGCAATTATAAGATATCATCCTGCAAAGAAGTGCAAAGTGTGAGTTTTCAAGGACAAGGGATATGTATTAAAAATAAGTGTAGGTAAAAAAAAATATATAAAATACAGAAAACTGCAATAAACAGTGACAGTTCATCTAAGTCAGCATGTTCAGTAAGTATTTACTTTTTATTTGGTCTCTAAAGATTTGGAAGCATATATGCCAGCAAAAAATAGTCCCTCTTTAATAAGATATATTGGGGTTGATTTACTAAAACCGGAGAGTGCAAAATCTGGTGCAGCTCTGCATAGAAACCAATCAGATTACAGGGTTTTTGTTTGGTCAAATCTTAATTAAACAAGCTGAAGTTAGAAGCTGATTGGCTACCATGCAGATCTACACCAGATTTTGCACTCTCTAGTTATAGTAAATCAACCCTATAGTGTATGCAAATTACAGTTGCCTATAATAATAACCAATCATCATAAATCATCATTGTTCTGACTATATGTGACTCAACAAAGTTCTTATAAGTTATAAACAACATTGCATATGCTATTTCATTTATGCTTTAATAACTCTGTTGTATGATGATTATAATAAATATTATTATGCACTTTGTACAATTGCTTTCAATGTAGTGACATGATTAGCTTTAGAAAGCTGCACTGTGGTTTGACCTTGTACTTTGTATTATCTAGTGTATGTCTAATTGCTCATAGTCATAATCATGTGGGCACTGTAAAGTATTTTTTTATTTATCTTTTTTCCATTACAAACATGCTATACCAAAAAAACATGCTGTTAGAAAGGCTGAACAGTTTGACTGTTCAGTGAACAATGGCTTGCTATGGTTTGCACTTTTTTTTTAAGTTGACCTTCTGGCTTGACGTGCAGAGAACCGTGGGCACGCTGAAGCAGCTGGTTTTCTCTGTTCTTAGCTGACATTTGTAAAGTTGACATCAGCAGTTGCAGAACCTGACTGAGCCTCACAATAGGGTGGTTCTGCTCTATGGGACTATTCCTCTCTGTATCAACACTCACTGGATAGAGTGAGCACATAATTATCATCATCTTCACTAAACCCATGCTGGTGGCTAAATCAACTTCTGTGTAGTCATAACATCATTCGCCGGAACATACAAGGAACTTGCTCGCCCTCTTGCCTACCATGATGCTACATGATTACAGATACACAGACATTCACACTGTGTCTAATTGATACTCAGTTTGGCAATATCTTAGCAGTTCTGTTACTATCAGCCCAGCAGACATCAGTTCACTTGTTGCTGCAACATTGCAGTGTTAATACCAATACATACGCATACAAAAGGTAAAATGAGTGTATACCTTTTCAAAGCAGAATACAGAATTTTTTTTTTTGTGTCTTAGATAATGCACCTTTGAAAAGATAACCAGCTTCACTGCATGGAAGTTATTTTAAAGTAAATTTGAATATTTTTTACACATAACTTATGGAAAAACCTATTCAGAGAAAGGAAATACAATAAGACGCGTGACCACTCAATAAAACTAGAGGAAAGGCGGTTTAACCTTAAAATACGCAGGGGGTTCTTCACTGTAAGAGCAGTAAGGATTTGGAATTCTCTTCCACAAACAGTTGTATCAGCAGGGAGCATTGATAGTTTCAAAAAACTATTAGATGGGCACCTTAAATACCACAACATACAGGGGTATACAATGTATGGTTAACAGTAGACACACACACACACACATCATAGGTTGAACTGATGTCTTTTTTCAACCTCACTAACTATGTAACTATGTAACTTTTATTTCATAAAGCCATTGAAATACCTAGTGTAGCTGGTATTATATATGACTATTCATAAAGAAATTGGGAAAAGAGGGAGAAGCACTCTTTGGGCTGATTAAGAAATAACCCACACTATTTGGAATGGTGTCAAAAAGTATGTCCCTTCAGGAATAAAAGAGAGATAGAGTAATCACACTAAGGCAGTGGTTCTCAACTCCAGTCTTCAGGACCCATTAACAGGCCAGCTTTTATGTATAACCTTGGGGAGATTCAGACTAGAGTACTGCAATCACTGAGCAGCAAATGATATCACCAGGGATGTATTTCAGTTATCTTGCAAACCTGGCCTGTTAGTGGGTCTTGAGGACCAAGGTTGAGAACGAATGCACTAAGGGTTTGAGTACACATCCTTGGGTGACACATTCGGCCAGTACATCTGCTACTTTCACTTATCCTTGCATCTGGGAGATTCTTCTTACTGCTCCAACCTCTTTATAACTTTCCAGGGAAGGCCTAGACTACTGTAAGCTTTATAACTAAGCAATCTTTCATTCATGTCCCAGAAACACTTTCTCACCAGGAGAATACATTTCATTTGTAGGAAGTAGTCCTATTCTATCCTGATTACCTAGTGCTTTTATGATTGATGATTAGCTGAGTCCTTATCCCAAATAAAAATAAAGACCTCAGACCTCTCTCATCTTTCTTTCAGTATACGTTCAGCAACCATACACAGTCATGACACCTTCTCTTTACACATGATTCCTTTAATATGGTGCTGCTGAGACAGGATCACTACATAAATGTGTAAGCTTTACTGAAGATTTTTCAAGACGTAGCTAAAACATCAACATATTCCTTTTTATAAGTAATACTTTCTAGAGCTGACTCAGAAGTGCAGTTTCCCCATAACAGAATATCTCACACAAAAAAATCCAGATTTGCCTGGAGGAACCATTGAGAAAGATCACCAGCATCGCCAAGCAAGATAGAGAATAGCAGTGACTGAAATGTCGTATGTAATGCCTCAGTACATGCACACACTTGTCAGAACAGCTTTCAGCCGACTTGTCTAGAGCCTCCTGAATGAAGGGCACTTCTTCATCACAGTGGAAGAAAGGCAGAGTGAGTGGCACCTACTAAATCTGATCTAAGAGACAAACACTGCCCTATCCCATTTGACACATTTCCCCACACACGGCTAATGTGTAAGGTAAAGTCTACAGGCCTGGAAAAATCAGTTTGTAAATGGATAGAAAACTAGCTTAGGGCTCTTTCACACGGGCGTTCCTTTTTTTTTGTCCGATCAGGTCCTTTTTTTTTTTTTTGTAACGGACACGGATGACACTTGTGTCATCCGGTCCGTATGTCCGTTTTTCATCCCATCCGTTTGCGGATGAAAAACTGACATAATGCATGTCTATGTAAATACGGATGTCTGCGGATGACACCACTGACATCCGTTTTTGCTTCCGTTCCGTTTTTTGAAAGGAAGAAAAAATAGGGTTCTCTTCCGTTCAAAAAAACTGAACTGAACTGAACTGACAAAAAACGGATGTCAGAGGATGATCATCCGATGACATCCGTATTTACATTGAGATACATTATGTCCGTTTTTCATCCGCAAACGGATGGGATGAAAAACGGACATACGGAACGCCCGTGTGAAAGAGCCCTAACAGACCGACTTCAGAGAGTAGTGGCTAAAGTGATTGTAAAGCCACTGTGTGATATATGCCGGTTAATTATTTCATAGCGCCACTCTGCCATTCATGTGACTGCCTGCCGTTCTCCTCTCCCAATCTAATAACTACAGTAAGAACAAATTTCAGCCGACTTCCCAGCTGACCAGATGAAGTTCTCCCAGCTCAGCCCCATAAGTGATGATTGGCTCAGTTATGGGGCTGACAACAGTCCACAATGTGCCACAATTCACGTTCACGCTGCAGCTCCCATTCCTTTTGTTTTCCATTCACTGTGGATCATTTGGATTATTTTGGTTTCACGTTTCATTGCGCAGGACGGTTGGTGCTTAACACCAATCAACCTGCCCACTCAGTTATGGGGCTGACAACAGTCCACAATGTGCCATCTCCAGATAAATAAAAAGCATAGCAATCCTTTTAAGGAGTTGTTACATACCTAAAACTCACAAAGCCAAACAATCAATCCCACCCTAAGGCAAAAGGCCATTCTCACCGCTTCCAAGACTGGAAACCACTTGATCAGCTATGGATCCTACTGAGACCTGCACCCTCACCTCCCTGACTGCAAAACACCTCCACACTTATACCACTACAGAATGAAGACTATCCACATATCTGTCCCCACTTTTGACTAACTTCCAACCAAAACCTCCTGGACTGAATGCCACCTACCTGATTGTCACCCAGAAGTTCATCTGGCAGCTAGCTACACCCTTTCTGGTTACAAACCCAAAGGCCCAGATGTTGTTTCCTGGCTGTTCAAATCTTGCGCTCTAACCTTCACTACTGACTTTGATCCTCTTTGCATATTTATAAGAGTATTGTTGCATCCCACAGCATTGATATCAACAGTATTCACTCTGTTAGTATTAATGATAACCTGAAACATTTTCTAGACAGATGCATATCTCTTAAACTGCCCACCACCTGCACCCAACAATCACAACCACCACAAACTGAGGTTAATTAGCTAAAAGAAATAAAAACTTAAATTCACTAAAATGTATGTACATTTAGCTCAGTGAGTTAATTATTTGCTCAATGCAAGAAAAAAATCCAGTGGTGATAATTTGGGTGATCTCTTATTTTTTTATTATTTTTTATTTTATTTCAGGTACTTATATAGCGCTGGCTACTGCATTGCTGTGCTGTTTCATGATCGCGGTTCACCGCCTGGTCTGACTGGCAGGAGAGATTAGAGGGATGCCCATTGGAGCTAATTGGAGCCATACCTTTTGAGTGCACTGAAGGGCTTGGTTACACCTACCTTCTGGTAAGTGCATAGCGTGACTCTGTCTGTTGAGGAAGAAGTCACAGTATTGCGGTGCAGGATTTCTGTTTCTTGCACATTTGCACATCTCATTTGGACTTTATCTTTATCTTTATTTATGTTTTTCACTGTGTTTCCTTTGATGATTTTGATTAATCATGAACACTGTAGTATTAATTTATGGACACTGTGAAATTGAAATTTGAACGAGATTGTTCACCTTTTTATTCTCAATTCACATTTATGTATATGTTGTACTAACATTCATTTCAATTTAGCGCAGCTTTACTTTTGCATTTTCTATTTGGTGTTTCCCACTATAGCTGCAGCTTTATTATATAATTTTTCAATACTGTTTTTTATTTTTTAGCACTTCTTAATTGTTTAGTGTGCCTAGCGTGGTTATTTTTGTGTAATCTCCTGTACCATGTCCGCACAGCCTCTGACATCTCTTGTACCATGTCTGCAAAGTGCCTGACATCTCCTGTACCATATCCTCACAGACTATGACATCTCCTGTACCATGCCCGCACAGTGCCTAACATCTCATGTACCATCCCCGCACATCCTCTGACATCTCCTGTACCATGTCCGCACAGCCTAAGACGTCTCCTGTTCCATCCAATAAGCAGCCTCTGACCACCTGTCCTGTGTTGCTATCCTGTAGCATATATTGCCAGAACATTGCTTTTACTATCCATATTTAAAATACACCGTTCAAATGTGCTTTACAATGCATGGTTTTCCCTTTTTTTTTTTTTTTAATTCCAATATTTTATTATTTTTCCACACAACACGTTCACATACAAACAATATCTGATGTTCATAATATTCAGAAAGCTTACTGCATAAATGTCCATTCTGATCAACATATAAATCCCTAAAGGAGATTCTCCCAAGTTTCTACAGAAGTGGGGGAGAGAGAGAGGGGGAGAGAGAAGAAAAAAAAAAAAAAAAAAAAAAAAAAAAAAGGGGTAGGATTGAACAAAATCCTACCCCTTTGTTCTTTCTCCCCTTCACTTCAGTGAGTAGTGATACCCTACTTTCAAAACGCAATCCACCCGGTGAAGATTACAAATCTTAACAAAACATAGATGTGGTTACATGTTAAACCATAAGTCAAAATGTGCTCTCTCTTTCTCTTCCATATGTTTGTTATTTAGTTACCCCTAGTGCTCAAAAAGTGAGCAAAAAAAAAAAAAAAAAAAAAAAAAAAAAAAAAAAAAAAAAAAGGGGGGGGGGGGGGGGGTAGGTCAAACAAGCACCTACCCATTTGTTCCACCCCCCCTCCCTGCACATCAATTATTAGTGATACACTTCATCCTTACCACATTCCACCCAGTGGAAAATACAAATCTAACAGAACATAAACGTGATTACATATTAAAACCATAAATCAAATATACTATCTCTTCCCCTTCAGTATATTACTATTCAGTTACCCCAAGTGTTTAGGAAAAAAAAAAAAAAAAAAAAAAAAAAACTCCACCTTCATATTCCCCCAGACACTTTGAATCTCCTATCCTCCATAACTATTCTCCTAATTAAAATAATTGATACACTTGATATATCCCATCCTGCAAAAAGAGAGAAAAAAAAAAAAAAAAAAAAAAAAAAAGAAGAAAAACGACATTCCCCCCTACCCTCCGTTTCCCATCTCCTCTTCTCGCAGTCTCAGGTACTCTTCCGAGGCTGTATAAATGGTCCAGGGCTGCCAGCAGATGCGGGCTTTTTCCTCCCTACTGTTACGTGCTGCTATTAATGTCTCCATCCGGTATATTTCGTTTACCTTAGCGAACCAAGTTTGTAATAATGGAGGTGTAATTTGTCTCCATACCCCAGGGATGCACGCCTTGGCCGCATTAAGCAAATGGATCAACAGGGAATTTCTATATTTCCTGGTTGATAACTTTGTCAAGTGCAATAGGCATAAAGCCGGATCTTCTCCCACCTCGATTGTAGTGAGATCCTTAATCACTCTCGCTATCTCTGACCAATAGCCTCTGATCCGGGGACAAGACCAGAAGATATGAAGCATTGATCCCCCCGTTTCTCCGCATCTCCAACAATTGTCAGGGTTTTTTTTTTTGTCCATCTTATGCAATACTACTGGGACTCTGTACCATCTCGTCATAATTTTATAACTAATCTCCTGGTATCTATTAGCTATAGAGGCCTTATGTGCGAGTGCTAATATTTTTTTTATTTGTTGCGGGTTAAAATTAGTTCCTAGTTCTCTTTCCCATTTGACCATAAAGGGTAATGCTTGTTCGTCCTGTTCCTTGGTCAGAAGGGAGTAAAAGAACGATAGAGCATGTGGAATTGTATTACCTCCTTTACATAGAGTTTCGAAAGATGTCAGGGGCCGAGGGGAATATCCCTGTTTCTGTAATTTCACCAAATAATGTCTAATTTGGAACGCAGAAAATATATCCATCGTTTCCTCTGACCCGGTCATAATCTCTCTCACCGTAGGGGGATTCTCTTGCGTCCATATATCTACCAGTCGTGTTTTCCCTCTCTGTGATAGGATTCTGATCATGCCCTTATTATGACCCGGCAGGAACTCTCTATTTCCTACTAATGGTAACATAGGGGATATTGGAGGTGCAATCTGTACTTTTTTTTGTATACTTCTGCATACCTTCATTGTAGTCCCTATCGTCGGGTGCGAGAAGATAGGGTCGCCAGAAGATATCGGTACCCAAGGGCCCCAGGGAACTGGGCTTTCTGTCAACGCATTTTCCAAGCTTACCCATTGTTTAGCTTTCTCATTGCAATGCCAGTCAAGCACCCTTGTAAGATGTATTGCCCTGTGATAGCGTTTCAAATCCGGCAGACCTATCCCCCCTTGGATTTTAGGCCGGGTAAGAATGTTTATTCCTATTCTTGGAGTTTTATTAGCCCAGACAAAAGTTCTCATCAAGGTATTCATTTGCATAAAAAAATATTCTGGAATTTCTATTGGCAGAGCTTGTAATAAATAGAGCACTCTTGGGAGTATATTCATCTTCCAAGAGCTGCTTCTACCAAACCACGTCAAAGCCAGGGTCTGCCACTTCAAAATATCTTTTTTAAGTGTTCTCAAGAAAGGGGGAAAGTTAGCCTCAAATAGATCTTCTGTTCGGGGTGTGATATGCACTCCTAGATATATAAATGACTTTGTTGTCCATTGAAGGGAAAGAGAGGGCTGCAGTTCCCTCCAAATCTCCGTTGGAATTGTAATATTCATTGCCACTGATTTTGCTAGGTTTACTTTAAATTGTGAAAATTTCCCATATTTCTGCATTGTTTCTAAAATTAAAGGCAGCTCCTGTACTGGGTTTGTTGTAAAGAAAATTAGGTCATCCGCATAGGCCGCTAATTTATGGTACCCTCCCCCCATGTGTAACCCCTTGATCTCTGTGTTTTTGCGGATTAAGCACAAAAGAGGCTCTAGCGTCAGGATGAAGATTAACGGCGACAGCGGGCAGCCTTGCCTTGTTCCGTTTTTGATTTCGAAAAAATCTGATCTCCATCCGTTTACATTCACTGCAGCTGTAGGTCCAGAATACAATGCCATGATATTTGTTCTCATTCCCTCTCCCAGCCCAATATGTGACAGGGTGGCCTCGATAAAATCCCAGGCCACCCTGTCAAAGGCCTTCTCGGCATCCACCGATAGGAGCATTAGGGGCCTATGTGTGCGCTGGGCGTAAGATATGAGATCGATTACTCTGGTTGTGTTGTCCCTTGCTTCTCTTGAGGGGATAAATCCCACTTGGTCGAATTGTACTAGCTGTGGGATATATGTTATAATTCTATTTGCAATGATCTTAGCAAAAAGTTTTGTGTCCAGATTTAATAACGCAATAGGGCGGTAATTTCCACATAAGGAGGGATCTTTACCCTCTTTATGTATTAAGGAAATGTATGCTCGAAGGCTGTCTCTAGGGACCTGATTTCCTTTAGAAATGTTATTGAAGTGAGCTAATAAGGGGGGTTTTAACTGGGACCAGAACTGTTTATAGTATGGTAAGGTTAAACCGTCCGGGCCCGGAGCTTTGTGGGGTTTATTTTGATTTATAGCATAATCTAATTCTTCCTCTGAAATGTCTCCTTCCATTGCCTCTATTTGTTCTTTCTTTAGTGAGGGCATCCCAGAAGATTCCACATATTCCCTTGCTCTTATAACTTGATCTCTGTCTCCTTTATCTACTTCTCTCCCTGTGTTTATATTGTAAAGAGATTGGTAAAAATTACCAAACTCCTTCACAATTTCTTCTATCCTTACAACTTTCTCACCCTTTTTTGTTTGTATCTGAGCAATTGTTGTTTTTTTTTGAGGTCCACGTAGCGCCCTTGCCAACATGGCCCCCGGTTTATTGGAGAATTCATATATTTGCCTCCTCATGAGTGTTAAACTTCTGATTGTTTTTTGATATAGAAGGGTATTTAGTTCTTCTCTAGTTTTAGTAAGATCATGCAAATGTACCTGCGCTAATGATTTTTTATGCATTGAACTAAGTTTTCCTAGCTGTGTCAACAATTCCGATATTCTCTTTTCATATTCTTTTTTACGCCGTGATCCTAACATCATTAACGTCCCCCTAATAACACATTTATGTGCTTCCCACGTCATAGACGGTGACATCTGCGTTCCATTATTTTCTTTGAAGTAATTTGTCAAAGCGAGTTCTACTTCTGTTCTTATTTCCGTGGATTGTAAAAGGGATTCATTTAATCTCCATGTGGGGGGTTTTGATGGTACAGAGTCCAAATCCAGTACTATGTGTACTGGAGCATGGTCCGACATAATAGGCGTTCCAATTGCAGTAGCTTTAACCCTTCCCAGTTCACTCTGAGGGATCATGAATCTATCTAACCTTGAATACATGTTATGCGATGCGGAGAAATACGAGAAGTCCTTTTCACCTGCATGCATAATCCTCCACGGATCAATCAAATCGAGAAGAGAAAGTTCTTTTCTCAGACCATTGAGTTTTGCATAAGACAGGTGGGAGGAGCCTCGTGAAGTGTCTAGTAGGGGTTCTGCCACATAATTCCAGTCTCCGCCCATTATCAGTATTCCTTCCCGAAAATCAAGGATCATCGGTAATAGCTGCTGTAAAAATGTTAATTGATTCACATTTGGGAAGTATACATTGATCAGTGTTATTACCTTTTGTCCCACTGTACCCTTTATCATAAGGTATCTCCCCTGTGGATCTATCTTTGATTCCCGGTGTATCCAGTCTACTTCCTTCGCTATAACCATACTGACCCCTTTTGATTTTGATATTGGTGAGGGGGCGTGGTATGCCCATGGATAAAATCTATTGCACAGTTTAGGTATATTATCAGTTTTAAAGTATGTCTCCTGGAAGAAGGCTACCTGCGTATGGCCCTTTCTTATGTCATTCAATACCCGCATGCGTTTTTCGGGGGTAGATAGACCCCTTACATTTAATGAGGTCATCTTTAAACCTGCTCTGCCCGCCCTGGCCATTTTACCTCCCCCTCCTCAATCCCCAGTAACTTTAACTTATTCCACCTTTTCAATATAAGGGGGCGGGGGGGGGGGGGAAAGAGGGGAGGGAGAGAGAGAAAAAAAAAAAAAAAAAAAAAAAAAAAAAAAAAAAAAAAAAATGGAGGGATGGGATATATCAATGCTCGATCCTCACTGTTAATCTCCTGTTTTCCCTAATTGTCAAACCTTGACCGAAGCGCAACTATGCACTTATCTACTCTCGGGGCGAGTGAGAAGGTCGTTCCGTGGGACCTATACTATTTATAGGAAGCGAGAAGACAAAAAAAAAAAATGAAAAAGAAATCACAGGAAAAAACAACCCAATACAATAGTCTTCCCACTTCAAACTATAAGCGTTGCTCCCTGAGGACCGGCGAGCAGCCGCTCCGACTTTACTTATTTATGAAGAGCAGGACAGCACGAAAGATGTCTAAAAAGATTGATTTAAGCCCAATACGTATGGTCCCTCATTGAGGGGGAATTATCCAATTGTTTATCTGGCCAATTAAAGGTCTATCCCCCCCTTATGGTCGGTACAAAATACCCAATTCTAGTCTGTTTCGTGCTATTCCTGCTCCCCAAGCCATATTACCTGTTCCCTCTAGGCTAAAAAGGGAAATCAAAAACAGAAAACACAACATTTTAGGTCCCTCTATTCGGGGGTGAATCCCCCTCGGTGTGTACTTCATTTCCACGGCCCAATGTGGGGTCTCACCCCTTT